>NW_011494797.1:1930924-1995594 GCF_000754665.1 Bison bison bison | reverse complement strand
AGTTGCTTGTATATTTTTGAGATTAGTTGTTTGTCAGTTGCTTCATTTGCTATTATTTCAAAGAAGATGGAAAACCTAATTCCTTCCTCCACCTAAACCAGGAAGCTACTTCATATTATTATGAAGTTCCTTTAAGATAGAGATTAAGAATGAATCTACCTGTGGCAGATTCATTTCGATATTTGGCAAAACTAATACAATATTGTAAAGTTTAAAAATAAAATAAAATTTAAAAAAAAATAGAGATTAAGAGACTTCCCGGTGGTCCAGTTGTTAGGACCTCACCTGTCAGTGCAAGGCCAAAGGTTTCCATCTCTGGCTGGGTTGCTAAGATCTCACATGCCTCACGGACAAAAAAGAAAAGAAATTATATTGTAACAAATTCAATAAAGACTTTAAAAATGATCCACATAAAAAAATAGCTATTAAAGTTTTTATAGCTCAACTCAGTAAATACTTTTATTCCAATAAGCAGCTTCAGTCAGTGGAACTTCAGTATTATGAACAATATATAAATGTTATAGATATCACGTAACTGTATTATAGGTGACTTTTTTGGCCTTTTTTGTTTGTTTCTGTTAGCCAATACTGACAAGTGTCAGAAGAGTATAAACTATTCCTAAAACGAGTTGAATTTATATTCTTAAAAGATTGTTTTATTTTTCTGTTCTGGCACATAGAATGTTTTTAGGACTAAGTAGAAAAATGATCACTTCTCATTTTTGGTGGAGTTAATCAAAATCTGAAATGTTTTTCTGCTTAATAAACACATTGATTAAATTGCTTCTCTCTACCAAGTGCTATCTTTCCCATTAAGCGCATGAAAAAGATGTCCTTTGCAAGTTAAAAATCTAAGAAATTTAGTAGAAAAGACTGTAAAGCAAAATATAATATTCATTCATTCAACAAATGTGGATTGAGTGGCTATGTGCCAGGCACTGTTTGTACCAGCTAGGAATATAGCTTCTGACTTAAAGGTTTATATTCTAGTAAGAGAATAGAGAAAATCAACAAATAAACTGAGTCATGTAGATTTGTCATTTGACTATAAATACTCTAAGGGAAAATAAACAGTATAAAGAGATAAAGAGTGATGGGAGGTGTGACTTTAGAAGGGACAGTCAGTTAGTAATAATCCCATGGACAGAGGAGCCTGGCGGGCTACAGTCCATAGGATGGCAAAGAGTTAGACACGACTGAGCACTTGTGCATTCAAGCATGCACAGAGTATACCAGACAGGAAAATAGGGATTACCTGGGAGTAAGGAAATGTATTTTGTTGTTTAGACTCATGCAGTCAGGGATGGCCTCACAGATGGATGACATATAGGCAGAAAACAGGGAAATGGAGAACAAGTCATTTATTCAGTACATAGCAGAAGAGCATTCCAGGCATAGGGAGTCAAGTGTAAAGTCCCCAAGGTGGATGGGAATATCCTAGGCCTGGTTGGTCAATAATGGGGAGGTTGGTGTAGCCAAAGGAAATATACAGGGGGATGTAATACAAAGTGAAGTCAAAGGAAAGCAGAAGCTGAAATTACATTGGGCCACAAAGGCTTGATTTCCTTCTGAGTGAGATGGAGTGGCTTTGAAAGTTCTTAATGAAGGACAGACATCATTTGCCTAACTCAACTGAGCAGATATTGTCTGCAGAGTGGTCAGTGTAGGAGCAGTGACAGAGGGGTGGAGAGTTTATCCCCTTCCTGAAGGTAGGGAAGAAGTGTCTTCATAGACATCTATGGAAAGTGTGGAGGAAAGACATTCCAAGTTGGGGGCAGCTGTCCTAAGAGGAAGAGTGGCCTGATGTTTTAGCATGGCGTTTGAGGACTGGCTCCGGCCTGTGTGGAGGCTGGAAAAAGTACATGTATGTCACTCTGAGAGTTTAGGCTTCAGTCTGAGAATGTGATGGAGCCCTGAGACTTGAAAGCAAGGGAACTGCATGGGGACCTGTAGGAAGATGGCTCCCCTGGCGAGATGGAGATTGACGATGGTGGAGCAAGCCTGGGATGCAGGAGGGCAGCAATGGTCCTGGTGGACACAGCCCCTGCCAATTGGGGTTGATGGAAGAGGGAAAACCGACATGTGCATTTAGAAGGTGTTGGTCAAAATAATTTGATCGAGAACCTTAAGGGTAAAAGAACATCACCATAGGAAGTTCATTGGAATTGCTTCAAAAGTGAAAATACATTAATGGCCATTATTTACCTGGCAGCAAATCATGTAATGACATGTTAAAAGCTGTTCCAAAGTGAAGTCTGTTCTCCATTTAGTATAAATTCCAGATCAATCTTTAAAACTATATATCACAGCTAGGTTACCTTGCCTGATATTGTTCCAGGCGCCTGTGTCCATGGAATTCTCCAGGCAAAAAAACTGGAATGGGTAGCCATTCCCTTCTCCAGGGGATCTTCCTGACCCAGGGATCAAACCTGGGTCTCCTCCATTGCAAGTGGATTCTTTACCATCTGAGCCACCTGGGTTGCCCAAATATAACAATATAAATATAATAATATAATGCTTTCCAGTGATGTTCTCAGAATGCTCTGGTAGAGTATTTGCTTATTCATAGTGATAATTATCTTCTCAAAGCTTCTGTCTAAATATCTATGGAAATACCCAGGCGACTTGCCTCAAACATGAAGGTCATGTTGTATTTCATGGGCACCTTTGGAGGAAAGGTTTAGCACCATTTAGTCAGTGTATTTTGAACAGCAAAGGTAGTGAAGGACATGCAGGTGCTCGTCATTGAGAAAAAGAGAATCTCCAATATTCATGAAATGTCTGAATAGCATTTTAATTTGCCTTAGGAAATTGCCTACTTTGATATTCATTTTTACTTTGCATAATAGTTATGACAGCTCTGGTTGGTTTCCGATTCGTAGGAGCCTGTGCAGATGCAGAATTCTCAGCACACAAATTTTTTTCTGTTGAATCATAAGTTGAATTCCTTTCATGAGAAGGTAATTTACACTTTAAGACCTCTTTGTGTTAATAAAATGGATTCTTTTGAAAATCGTTTCTTTTCGGGTCTCCTGAAATAAAATTCTGTCTCCTCTCTACCAATTTTTTTTCTTCCTCTCAAACCTATTTTGGCATCATTTTGGTTAGGAGAAGGAAGAACATACTAGTTATTTTTGAGGTTATGTGGTTACCGTAAGTGGATCAATTTTAGGAGGAAATTAAATTTGTAGCTAAATGGTAGGTTGTCTTAACAAAATTGTTATTATCCAGATGTTAAACAATAACATGCTGGAAAGATTTCCCATATATGAAAAAGCAGGTGTCTGTAATATCAGACATAGATCATAGATCTAAGAAAGTGAGCTAACTATTCTAAGGCTTATTTGCAAATCAAATTTAGAAAGCCATAACAGTGCAAAGTGTCCATTTAACTTGAGTAAATTAGCTCTATTAGATGCGCATGGCTGATGTTCATCAGATGCCTGGAAGAATTGACTTTTTAGCTATTATTCTTGAGAAAACTAAACCATCAGAGTAGACCAGGTGAAAAACTTGATTCTTGAGGATGGTGGTGACTCTCTTCTTTTCCTTGGCTCTCTCCTCAGTGGAGACTGGATTGGGAATAAAGACAGACAAGGGGAACACTGCCCTCCTCCTTTCTAATCAGGCTAAGCCTTTTAGTCCATAGTTTACTCTCCTCAATAGAAGAACTCTCGCCACCTAATCCCAGTCCCCAGATACCCCTGGGATCATAAGCCAACCAGAATTCCAGGAAAAATCTGCTTCTGCTTCATTGACTACACTAAACCCTTTGATTGTGTGGATCACAGCAAACTGTGGAAAATTCTTCAAGAGATGGGAATACCAGACCACTTTACCTGCCTCCTGAGAGACCTGCATGCAGGTCAAGAAGCGAGAGTTAGAAAAGGACGTGAAGCAAAGGACTGGTTCCAAATTGGGAAAGAAGTACGTCAAGGCTGTATATTGTCACCCTGCTTATTTAACATATATGCAGAGTACATCATGCTAAATGCAGGCTGGAAGAAGCACAAGCTGGAATCAAGATTGCCAGGAGAAATATCAATAACCTCAGATATGCAGATGACACCACCCTTATGGCAGAAAGTGAAGAATTAAAGAGTCTCTTAATCAAAGTGAAAGAGGAGAGTGAAAAAGTTGGCTCAACATTCAGAAAACTAAGATCATGCCATCACTTCATGGCAAATAGATGGGAAACAATGGAAGCAGTGAGAGACTTAATTTTTGGGGGCTCCAAAATCACTGCAGATGGCGATTGCAGCCATGAAATTAAAAGACACTTGCTCCTTGGAAGAAAAGCTATGATCTACCTACCTAGACAGCATATTAAAAAGCAGAGACATTAGTTTGCCAACAAAGGTCCATCTAGTCAAAGCTATGGTTTTTCCAGTAGTCATGTATGGATGTGAGAATTGGAGCATGAAGGCTGAATGCCGAAGAATTGATGCTTTTGAACTGTGGTGTTGGATATGACTCTAGAGAGTACCTTGAACTGCAAGGAGACCAAATCAGTCAGTCCTAAAGCACATCAACCCTGAATATTCACTAAAAGGACTGATGCTGAAACTGAAGCTCCAATACTTTGGCCACCTGAGGTGGAGAGCTGACTCAGTAGAAAGACCCTGCTGCTGGGAAAGATTGAAGGTAGGAGAAGGGGACGACAGAGGATGAGATGATTGGATGGCATCACTGACTCAATGGACATGTGTTTGAGCAAGCTCCTGGAGATAATGAATGACAGGGAAGCCTGGCATACTGGAGTCCATGGGGTGGCAAAGAGTTGGACACAACTAAGCGACTGAACATCAATATTCACCTTTGAGCTTTTGTCTTCTCTTCACTTTTTGCGTTTTTTCAATTGTATGATTTTAAAATATATACAACATGCTGCTGCGATTTAGCCCCTAAGTCCCGTCCGACTCTTTGCGACCCCATGGACTGCAGTCCACCAGATTCCTCTGACCATGGGATTTCCCAGGAAAGAATACTGGAGTGGGTTGCCATTTCCTTCTCTAAGAGACCTTCCCGGCTCAGGGATCAAACCAGCATTCCTCCTTGCCTGGCAGCTTCTTTATCACTGAGCCACCTCAGAAGACTGTGCATGCATCATAAGCCTAGCCAAATCTAATTAGTGTCTGTTGCATTGAAAATTTATTGGCCTTTTATCATTGTGATATTACCATGCTGTGATTCTAGGTTATACTTCTGTGGCTGGTGGTTAGAAATGTTGGTATTTACAAAATGAGTTTTATCATGTCTGCTTTGGTGTGTTCATTCAATTGCAGCAGAGAGATTCTAAGGTAAAAATCCAGATTTGGAATTTAGGAAATTACTCAGTAACTCCTCCTGCCCTTTATAGTCTCCAGAGTCACTTAAAGGGCACAGTTGTGTGGTTTTCATAATGCCAGACTTATCTGATTGAATTTCCACTCCATGCCATCTTAATGTTTTTATAGTCCTTCAGTAAAGTCTTTTGATACATTAAGAATCTGTCTCACTGATGATTTTCCCAAACACCAGAGGTATGAAATTCCATGAAAAAAAATCAGGAATGTATCCCTTGCTGATTGACAGCACACTCATCATTCAAATCAAACCACAGAGGCCTGAATTCTTTGAGTAAATTGTTCCAAGATCTGGATCTGTATGCCAAGAGGGAAGCCAGTGATGCTCTGTTGGTTGGAGAGACTTTGTACACTGACTCAATAAAAAAAAGGGTCAATTATTGATGGTCTCAAGGTCTGTTTTGCCTTTTTTTTTTTTAATTTTATTTTATTTTAAAACTTTACATAATTGTATTAGTTTTGCCAAATATCAAAATGAATCCGCCACAGGTATACATGTGTTCCCCATCCTGAACCCTCCTCCCTCCTCCCTCCCCATACCATGCCTCTGGATCGTCTCATTGCACTAGCCCCAAGCATCCAGTATCGTGCATCGAACCTGGACTGGCAACTCGTTTCTTACATGATATTTTGCATGTTTAAATGTCATTCTCCCAAATCTTCCCACCTTCTCCCTCTCCCACAGAGTCCATAAGACTGTTCTATACATCAGTGTCTCTTTTGCTGTCTCGTACACCGGGTTATTGTTACCATCTTTCTAAATTCCATATATATGCGTTAGTATACTATATTGGTGTTTTTCCTTCTGGCTTACTTCACTCTGTATAATAGGCTCCAGTTTCATCCACCTCATTAGAACTGATTCCAATGTATTCTTTTTAATGGCTGAGTAATACTCCATTGTGTATATGTACCATAGCTTTCTTATCCATTCATCTGCTGATGGACATCTAGGTTGCTTCCATGTCCTGGCTATTATAAACAGTGCTGCGATGAACATTGGGGTACACGTGTCTCTTTCCCTTCTGGTTTCCTCAGTGTGTATGCCCAGCAGTGGGATTGCTGGATCATAAGGCAGTTCTATTTCCAGTTTTTTAAGGAATCTCCACACTGTTCTCCATAGTGGCTGTACTAGTTAGCATTCCCACCAGCAGTGTAAGAGGGTTCCCTTTTCTCCACACCCTCTCCAGCATTTATTATTTGTAGACTTTTGGATGGCAGCCATTCTGACTGGTGTGAAATGGTACCTCATAGTGGTTTTGATTTGCATTTCTCTGATAATGAGTGATGTTGAGCATGAACTTCCCAAAGCAAAATAAGGCCCACAGTTGCTCCATAACCTTATCAAACAAGAATAAGTGGACTCTAACTGTCTTATGATAAGAGTCCACATGAAGTCAGCAGTTACTTGATACAAATAAGTTTCAAGCCAGGAAGGTGAACACACAATGAGTATAATTTATCTTTTTGGTACACTTCGCATCATATGTAGATGTTTGCAGTGGTCACTGAAACTGCTCACAAATACACTCATTCTCCTTTTTATGGACTGGTGGTAGGATTTTATTCCATTTCTTTTCAAGTTAGGGGTGGCTATGTGACTTATTTCTCTATGACATGTGAGTGGAAGTGAATTTTCTTGAGTTTTATGAGCCAGACTATGATTTGGTTTGAGAAAGGATCTGCAAGTATGAATACTTGAGTGGCTATGAGGGGCAGAGCCCCATAACAACCCGTATTGGATATATATTCTCAGTGAGAAATAGACCATTGGGGCTGTTTGTGATCCGAAAATTACAGATAAAATCCTGTTGCTATTTTTTTAATAGCATTTTTAAAATATCTAATATCTGTTTATTTTTCTTTTGTTGATAAAGCAATAATACTATCATCTTGGTTGGGTAAGGTAAGATCTTACATTTGTACAACTCTTCATAAGCTTAAAGGCTATTTTTACAAGTGTTTCCTCATTAGTTCACACAAGATCCTATGAGGTAAAAACAACCCATATTATAACATTAAATAGCTTTTTAAAATTGCATAAAGCAACACATGCTACCAAAGAATGGTGAAGTATATTTTTATAATGTATTTAATACTAAAAAAAAAATGTATCTAGCAATTTCTTTTGGAGATGGTTTGAAGTTTGGGTCTGTTTCCATTCATTATTAGCTTTAGGGAAAAAAAACGCTTAAAAATATGTGGTCTTACTCTCAAGTACCTTTAGTAGAGGATATAAACACCCAAACAGTCACATAATAGGGGGTTTGCCTAATGGCCCAGGCAGTAAAGAATCTGCAATGTGGGTGACCCAGGTTCAATCCCTGGGTCCAGAAGATCCCCTGGAGAAAGGGATTGGCTTCTCAGTCTAGTAGCCATTCCCTTGGGTGGAGAATTTCAGAGGAGCCTGGTGGCTATAGTCCATGGTAATCGTATACAAACATTATATATATATATATATATATATATATAATTCTCTATATAAAGTATGTAAAACTCACTAATCAGTTCAGTTCAGTTCAGTTCAGTCGCTCAGTCATGTCTGGCTCTTTGTGACCCTGTGGACTGCAGCACAACAAGCCTCCCTGTCCATCACCACCTCCCGGAGTTTACTCAAACTCATGTCCCTTGAGTTGGTGATGCCATCCAACCATCTCATCCTCTGTCATCCCCTTCTCCTCCTGCCTTCAATCTTTCTGGCATCAGGGTCTTTTCCACTGAATCAGTTCTTCGCTTCAGGTGGCCAAAGTATTGGAGCTTCAGCTTCAGCATCAATCTTTCCAATGAATATTCAGAACTGATTTCCTTTAGGATGGACTGGTTGGATCTCCTTGCAGTCCAAGGGACTCTCAAGAGTCTTCTCCAACACCACAGTTCAAAAGCATCATTTCTTCGGCACTCAGCTTTCTTTATAGTTCAACTCTCACATCCATACATGACTACTGGAAGGAAAACCATAGCCTTGACTAGATGGACTTTCGTTGGCAATGTAATGTCTCTGCTTTTTAATATGCTGTCTGGGTTGTTCATAACTTTTCTTCCAAGGAGTAAGCATCTTTTAATTTCATGGCTGAAGTCATCATCTGCAGTGATTTTGGAGCCCCCCAAAATAAATTCTGCCACTGTTTCCACTGTTTCCCCATCTGTTTGCCATGAAGTGATGGGACCAGATGCCATGATCTTCGTTTTCTGAATGTTGAGCTTTAAGCCAACTTATTCACTCTCTTCTTTCACTTTCATCAAGAGGCTCTTTAGTTCTTCTTCATTATTAAGGAAGCACAAATGAAGTACTTGAAATCTCAGATGATGACATACCTTTAGAAAAATCGTATAGAAATCATTCTAAGCTGAAAGCATCCATATGGGAAACCAAGGAAAAGACTCAAGAGTAGAGCTCAGATAGCAACTCAGTTGAGTTGTATCCTAAACAAATCTCAAGGTATTTTTTTTTAACCAGTTCCATCCAAATCCATCCAGAGATCAACAGCTTGACTCACTTTCAACATTGGCAAAAGCTCTTTAAGAACCCTGTTACTCAAGAAATATACCATTGAAAAATTCATCAGCAGCAGTTTTGCAATCTTAAAAGTCTTAATGTGTTTTAGAAGTGCAGCCAGCATCTGCAGTTGACAGAGGTTGACCTAAGGCTTCACATCAAAGGAGAAATCTTCTCAACTCTGATGCTCTCAACCCTCTCCAGATGGGTAGTGTTCTGCATCACACACCCACTTTTCCATGTTTTATTAGCAACCTTATGTCTTATGCTTAACATCAAATATAAGAGCAAAGACCTGGATAAGGAAGACAGTGACCTCAATCTATTCATCAAATCTGGTCCTGGAGTCAAAACATTCTGGGAGAAGCACCCAGGTTAGTGAAGTTCGTGTACTGTCCAATTACCATGAGCATTTGGCCAGGAAGTGGAGCACTGGTAATGAGAGACATCCTGGGTACATCTTTCAAGGGACAGTTATAGGCTGTCAACACCAGTAAAAGTTTGAACAAACCCAGAGAATGACAGGAAGAATTGGTGTTGGGAAATAAGAAAACATTTAGCTACAGAAGTAGGAAGAAAAAATGCTTTCAGAATAAAATTATCTTAGATGTGTTGTTATGTGCAAAACAAAGTGAAGACAAGTAGATGTTTATTTCGCATTGTTATACTTCCTTATATTCTCAGAACAGGGGTAGGAGAGGGAACTGATATATTGAATGGAGGAACTGGTGACTTACCTTACTCTGGGCCCCTCTAAATCCAGCAGGCTTAGTGGAATAGGAGGGTCATTACCTTTAGAAGATCAGTCAGGACTTATGCAGTGGAGCCAAAGCCACCCATTAGTAGGAGGGACTTCTGAATAAATCTTTATAGCAGGCAGTGCGTAGCTTTCCTTCACATGCACAGTGAAATGTGGATTTTAAATGAAAAGCACTTTGAGCTCACCTGTTGTTAGTTTTAGCTGCTTTCATAGGTAGGGAGAATCACTATGTACAATTGTCACTAAACTCTAAAGGGAAATAAGAGTTTTAATAAGGCAGCAAGAATCATCTGTTTCTTTTCCTACCATACCTTGAATTTTAGAAACATTTTCATTCATCACAAGTATGATGGAGTCTCTAAAAAAGACTCTATAGAGTCTTTGAATGAACAAAATGTAAGATAATAATATTATTCCCTGTTCCACATTTAATTTCCACGGCACTTGGAAGCAATGTGTTTTCAAGGCTCACTCTCCTTTCAGGCAACTTGATGATAAGATATACTAAATTTTCATATCCTCTACTTGGAACAATTAATCTCTTTTAGATTGTAATGGCTTTGGATTTAATCTTGAAGTTCACGACTGTAATTTTCAGATGATGTGAATCACTCTGTAGAGGTTTTGTTAGTCATTTGTTTGGAATTAGTCTTCTCCATTCACCATAATTAATTCATTCATATTTGGCATGGTTTGCATTTTTATGTTCTTTATGTTTTATTTTGGAGAATTAATTGGTAGAAAAATTAACTCCAACTAAACTTCAGTGGATGTTGTTATTTTTCAGTTATATCAGCCTGGAATTCAATTAAAAAGCAACCATTTCATAAGTTTGTTCCAAGCATCAACACAGTGTGGTTTTTCACCAATTTTTATACTTGATCAAGAGCCCTTGAAAACCCAGATGAGGGAATAAAAGCCTTTCTTTAGATAGAGTGATAATGAGCAGCAGGAAAACACGTTAAAGTTAGGTCAGATTCATCCCTAAAAAAGACACAAGTCAGCAATGTTTATCTACTTAATGGTTAAAAATCAGTAGGTATTTTCATCTTTTAACAGATGCTCTGTCTGATTTTAGTTTTCAGTAGTACTTGAACTGAAAGTGAAAGTGAAGTTGCTCACTTGTGTCCGACTCTTCACGACCCCATGGACTGCAGCCTACCAGGCTCCTCCATCCTTGGGGTTTTCCCGGCAAGAGTACTGGAGTGGGGTGCCATTAGGGGTGCTTTTATTTCCTGGTGTTTTTTCCAGCTTTATTGAGGTATAACTGACAAATAAAAATTGTACATATTTCAGGTGTATGATAAGACGATTATATATATGATTATATATATATATAGTGACACATATATATATGTGCATGTGTGTGTGTGTGTGTGTGTGTGTGTGTGTGTGTGTGTGTATAGTGTCATGATTACCACAAGCAAGTTAACATGTCCCTCACCTCACATGGTTACCATTGTGTGTGTGGAGAATACTGAGAGATGTGTGGCAGAAGTGTCGGATGTTGTCTGCTACCTTCAGGTAGAGATTCATGGCTTTTCAATTTTTCACTTTATTTATATTTTTATTGGTGTATAGTTGACTTATGTAGATTCATGGGGTTTTGAACGTCAAATCCTTTCAGCTATCGTCTGGGCTACACCGACTCTTCTAAGGGAGTTGAAGGACATGTGAGCCCACAGATCCCTGAGTTTTATGCCTGTGACAGGGAGAATGGTGATGGTTCAGTGCTACTTCCTCTCTGAAGGCTTCCCATGGCAATCTTTATGATGACTTTGTACCTTCTCTTTTGGAGGCTTCTTGGCTTCTTCATTCCCTTCCTGTGGCTACTGTCTGATTTATACATTAGCTGTTTCTTCAGAGCACAAGTTGGCCGTCATCTAGATCTGTCGTCCCTTCTTGCTTCTTCCTGGTATTTTGGATCTGTTGCTCACCCCACTGCTAGCAGACCACCTTGAGGAAAACCCTACCTTCTCTTCTTAAAAAGGGGGCTTTTTGGCCCCCTGACAGTGTCACAATCTAATGTTTATGTGTAAGCAAAAACTTCCCTAACAGTTACTGTTGTAAGCATTGAGTTTCCGCTCAGTGAACTGTACAATAATGCTGGCCAAGGGGAGCTTGCGCTCCATGTGGACTCCCTGAGGCTGATAATTGAACTTTGTTGAGCCTCAGTTTCTTCATCTGCAAATGGAGAATACACTAGGGCCTTTTTCACAGATATTCACAGAATCTCACTGTGATGCTTTACAAGATAAAAGATGTGAAAGTCTTTGTCTTTTGAGTAGTAAGAGAAATTATATTTATAGTGAAGCATTGTATTGGTTGGTCATGAAGCATGGGGTATCACTTTAAAATAAAACATTTTGTTATGCTTAAGCAAGGTTGGCAGACTATGCATGCAGTGCCCCCTGTGCGTGTTCGGTGCCTCAGTCATGTCTCACTCTTTGTGACCCCATGGACTGTAGCCCTCTGTCCATGGGATTCTCCAGGCAAGAATATTGGAGTGGATTGCCATTTCCTCCTCTGGGGATCTTCCTGATCCAGGTGTCAAACCCACATTTCTTGAGTCTCCTGCATCAACAGGAGGATTCTTTACCACTAGTGCCACCTGGGAAGCCCCCTGTAGGAGTAAATAAAACTGTATTGGAACATGGCTGCACTCATTTGATTACATATTATGCATGGCTGTGTTCACGTAGGCTACAATGGTGGAGCCATATGGTTGTGATAGAGATCTTATGTTCCATGACACCTAAAATATTAACTGTCTGGCCTTTTGTAAAAAGTTTACTGATCTCTGATTTAAAAAGATTACCAAAAAAAGTATAACTTCCTGGATATTCTTCTAAATTCTTACTTCCCACATTTTAATATATATATTAAATTATATAATAGGTTATGGATTTGATATATTTACCCATTATGACTTTAATGAACATTTAAAACTTTTCTATATAATACCTTGCATCTGCACACATGCACATTCATGTGTACACATACACACACACACACACACACATTCCTAGACACACAGCAAAGCATTTCCCTGTAAAAGTAGGGCAGTTTCTACACATTGTCAATGTAAAAAGTGCCTAAACTACATTGTGGTAGTTCAAGGACAAGATATAAACACTAAATAAAACTTTAATCTTCAACCTCAAAATGACTTTCTAATAATAGTGTCTTAGTTGATGGAGGGAAAAAAATCAAATGGAAATTCTTTAATTTGCACTTAAGCAGATTATTTTTCTGGTCTGATTATGAAAGTTAAAAGAATACATGCACCAAAGTGCATCTTAATATCATAGTAAATGTTTTAGTTTAATTGCATTCTGGCCTGATGAACTCTGAGGGACTGGCTTTCACTTCGTAGTGAAAGAGACAATCTAACTGCGTCTAGATTGAAGGGCTTGCCAACCTGAATCAGATAGTAATTAAAAGAAAAATCTAAAAGTGATATCTCTAAGCCACTCTACTTTCCTTGGGAAACACAGAAAACATGTGAAAATTCAAAGTCTTTAAATGAACTAAAGTAATTTTTTTTTTAATTGAGACATAACTTATCAGCTTAAACTAAAGAAATGTATTGAATTGAATTTTGTAATGAGACAGTGTAACCATTCTCTGCGAGACATTTTTGACATGTTAATTTTCTTGCCTATTCTGATGTTGAAAGAATCAGCTCTTCATTCATCATAGAGCTTTTACTAAACTTTAGTATGTAAACTTATGATGAATGATTAAGATACACCAGGCCAACTGGGAAGGATCTAGTTTTCATTTTAAAGAACTGTAAAAAGCTTTGACTTGCAGCTGTTAGAAGCAAGTTAAAATATTATCAGAATACCAGCAACTTGCAGAGTGCAGCTGATATATTACTGGTGACTATGTAAAATTATGGCATTGTCCAATCCAGGAAGCAGATGGCCCATCTCCCTTGATTTTAGGAGTGCTGGTCGACTACAAATTTTACTTGCTGCCCTAGGCTTGTTCTTTACCATTAGCCTGTGAGTTATAGATTTCTTAAAGTCTTTGCCAGGTGACAGATTGACCTGTTAAGAAGTCACTTTCTCAAAAAAATTCATTAATGCCCTTTAATCAAAAGACCAGTTGTAAGTGAATAACATTTTAATAAGTACTAGTCTTGCTTTGAAGAAATCAGTAAGTACTCTCACAAGCCAATTTGCTGCAATAAGCTTTTAAAACACTTGAGAATTTTAAAAGAAATATGAACATTTTTGAAAAAATCTTTTTAGAAATCAACTGAAGATACTAATGTTCTTTGTGTTTTAGTCATTTTATGTGCTTATGTGCTTTTCTATAATTTTTTGTAAATTATTAGTTTGTATGTAATATATACAAAAGGCTTCACTTGTGGGTCAGTGGTAAAGAATCTGCCTGCAGTGCAGGAGACTTGTGCAGGAGATGCGAGTTTGATCCCTGGGTCATAAAGATCCCCTGGAGAAGAAAATGGCAACCTACTCCAGTATTCTTCTCTGGAAAATCCCATGGACAGAGAAGCCTGGCAGGCTATAGTCCATAGGGTTGCAAAGAGTTGGACATGACTTAGCAACTAAACAATAACAATATATGTGAAGAGAAAGTCATAAGTCTTCAGCATCTTTCATACCAGATGACTTACGTGGATAAAACAGCACAGAGACAAGGTGAGGTCACTATATCCAAGGCAGGAGCCCATATGATGCAGCATCAGCTATGGCTTATTGTTGTTCCCTTGCCCAGTCGTGTCCGACTCTTTGTGACCCCATGGACTGCAGCATGCCAGGCCTCCCCATCCCTCACCATCTCCTGGAGTTTGCCCAAGTTCATGTTCATGGCATCGGTGATGCCTAAGCTATGACCTAGGAACCGATGAAATGGACCTCGGTGTTTTATCTGTATAGTGTGAAGGTCACACAAAGTAATCTCTACCCTATCTTTAACATCTAAAATATTAGAATTTTAACAATCTGTGATTTTAATAGACATGAGTATGTGTTTACATATATATGTAAAGTATATAACATATATGTGTGTGCAGTTAAAAATATTCAAATCTTAAATGTTGAGAGTTAGTCTCAATTTAGGTGGGAATTTATATTACTCTGAGAGGCAGTATCTCAAGTAACCCTGAGAGAACTACTCTGAGGAGGTGCTGAAGGAGCCAGATTATACACAGAGAAGTTTTGCAACAAAGGACAAGTAGTCTAAATGTCAAAAGATTCTTTAAAATTAAAGAAAACCAGATACCCCAAGTTAAGGAATTTAGTGCTTTTCTACTTATGGGAAGATGCAAGAGTCTAGAAGTACTGAAATCATTCCTTTGGTATGCATCTCACCTATTTGTTGCCAGGATCCTGTGTTTTCACCTTCTGAGTTCCATCTCACCAGCTCACCATCTGCAGTGGCTGCAATTGCTGATGGCCGTGACATCTTTTGTTTACTGATATGGCAGGAAATATTCCATTTCTCATACATTAGATTTTGTATTGGAGGAACACTTCCATTGAAGACTTGACATTTCAGGAAATTTAAGAAGATCTTTTAGCTGAATACAAAGCCCTAGGGAAAACAATCATCTATAAGGCATTTCATCAAACAGATTTTCAGAATTTGCTGAGTCTCTTTTGTGAGTCCTAAATGAGAGTGATACCTCATTCCCTTTCAAAGAGAGATAAAGTAGTTGAAGAATCAACTCCAGAGAGCGATGTTATTTTTAGGGTGGAAATAGATGTACTAAATAGAGTTACCTTGATGCTAGTAAATCAGTATATTTGGTAAAGCTACTCAGTATACTAATTCCATTTACTTCAATGAGACAACCATTCTGCTTTCGAGCAATACACTACTTTGGACTTATTTAATGTTTCAGAGCTTTCTTGCCTTGTGTTGGCAGGTGTCTGGGCACACCAGTGGACTGTGTCACAGGCTGATAAGCTATTGCCTTTATAGTTGTCACTTCTACTTTGAACTCTGCCACACCTGCCTTATTTCTGCAGGAGCGAGCCCCGTGGGCCTCCATGGTTCTTAATACAGCACAGCCACTCCTGAAGCATGGTAATCGATTGTGACACATACTAAGATAATATATGGCAATGTGGTTTCATGAGGTGGTTGGTGGCACAACAGTTTTTAATGTGATACTCATTAAATTCTTCAGTGGTATTGGGCTCATTGCCCGGTTACATGTTAAAAAGAATAATGACATATATGAGAATGTGTTTTCAGGCAGCTGTTGATGGTGAGCTAACTCTAAAAGTTAGGAATAGAGCAGAACATACAATTTATTTGATCACCTGTCAGGTTTTTGGAATAGAGTTTCTTTTTCATTGTTTTAATTTCTTACTCTGTACTTGATGCCTAATGATGTTGTTGTTGTCCAGTCACTCAGTCCTGCCTGACTCTTTGCAACCCCATGGACTGCTGCACGCCAGGCTTCCCTGTCTTTCACTATCTCCCAGAGTTCACTCAAACTCACGTCCATTGAGTCAGTGATGCCATTCAATGATCTCATCCTCTGTTGCCCATTTTTCCTCCTGCCCTCAATCTTTCCAAGCATCAGAGTCTTTTCCAATGAGTTGGCTCTTTGCATCAGGTAGCCAAAGTGTTGGAGCTTCAGCTTGAGCATCAGTCCTTCCAATGAATATTCAGGGTTGATTTCCTTAAGGATTGACTGGCTTGATCTCCTTGCTCTCCAAGGACTCTCAAGAGTCTTCTCCAGCACCAGAATTCAGAAATATAAATTCTTTAGCGCTCAACCTTCTTTATGGTCTAACTCTCGCATTCACATAGATATTGAAAAAATCATAGCTTTGTTAATATGGATCTTTGTCGGCCAAGTGTTGTCTCTGCTTTTTAATACACTGTTTAGGTTTGTCATAGCTTTTCTTCCAAGGAATAAGCATCTTTTAATTTCATGGCTGCAGTCACTTTCCATAGTGATTTTGGAGCCAACGAAAATAAAATATGCCACTATTTCCACTTTTTCCCCATCTATTTGCCATGTTATGGGACCATCTATTTGAAGTGATGGGACTGGATTCCTTGATCTTAGTTTTTTGAATGTTGAGATGCCCATAGAATTACTAGATTTTAAGTCTCTTTTATCTTTAACTTTCCCTTATTTTAATTAAATTAATTAATTTATATATATATATTTTTGGAGGATCAAGTTCTTTAATCCTTTGATAATGATACCTCTTCTACATCAGGCATGTCACTAAATTACAAGAGGAAGGAAGGACTGAGAATATTTTTAGGACCGGCATAATAAGAAGGATGACTTTATTTCTTCAATGGAATATTCCCTCAAGTATTTTGCTTAACTGGAACTGGATATATGTGTGTATATATATATATATATTTTCTTTTTAAAATATTGAATATTTTGGGAATCTTTATAAAATTTTCAATGGTTACTTTCCATTTAGTTATTTACACAATATTGGCTGTGTTCTCCATATTGTACAATACATCCTTGAACTTATCTTACACCTGATAGTTTGAACCTCCCACTCATCCACCCCTACCTCACCTCTCTCATCCTCCCCTACCTCACCTCTCTCATCCTCCCGACTGGTAGCTGGCTTGTTTTTTTAATTAACATTTCTTTTAAAATAAACCTCAATTAACTCCTTATGTCCTATTTAATTTTATTTTTAGTTTATATTTTAGAAAAAAGTTTTGAAAGACTTTGGAATGGACCAAAATAATTGCTGGTGTCCACACTGGAGAGCTAGGCAGGATCTAGGCATGTCCCCTGGGTTATCTGATTCTATGGGATCTCTGGTCCTATGAGCTATTTTACAGTTCTGTATGCTGAAGGTAATTGATAACAAAGCAAGTGATTGCTGACAATAGGCATACATATTCATTTTGTCCTATGGAAATATAGTTGATTTTCAGCTTCCAATTCTACTCCTAACCCCCTTCCCACAATAAGCCAGTTTTGTGTTTATTTGCAATTCATTTCCACATTGTTTTTTGCTAGTATTTGTGTAGTTCTTTTGAATTAACTTTTGAACCATTTATAATATCTTATTTATTGGTTCTCTCATTAATTAATTAGTTAAATATGATCCTTGACAAGTGTTTATCTTACATTTGTTGGAATCATGATTAACCCTTTTTTAAGAGTTATTCTTTGACAATGTTCTCTTTCTGGTATAAATTTTAGATGTATGTATTGCGTATTTATTGTACTCTGGTGGTGCTAGATAAATGATGAGAATCTGGCTTTCAGAAAGACCATGTTCTAGGGAGATGAGTGCTAAATCATCAAAAGGAAATCTGTGGCTGTAGGGAGTATGGATACTTAAGTTCTCACCCATTCCTTTCCTGTGTTCTGCAAAAAGGCTGAAATCTGGAGGCATTTCTTGGCTATCAGATTTGAATTAGCCGCTCTGAGACAAATCTATGCTTTGCCGTGAAAAGAGGTGAAATCCAAAATATGAGTTAGCTTAGAAAGGGAGAAACTGGTGGTTCACATCTGAATTGCTGTTTGGAAGAACATTCCAGTGATTTCTTTTAGCATCAGGGTTGAAGGAAGAGAAAGGGACAAGGGTTTTGAAATTGAGAAGGTTATCACTGTCATGCCATCTATGACTTTGGGTCAAGGAGGAAAATAAAAAATATATATATGAGTATGTATAAAATATCATTGCACACCAAATAGTTACACACTTTCCTATAGGTGTTCTATTTCATCCTCCCTGCAAGATTGTAATTTGTAGTATTGTTTCATGCCTGATTTTACATCTCACATGGCTCCTAATTTGGAGCACATGCCAACTTTGAATCCAACAGTGTTTCAAACTCATGCCTCCATGATTTCAAAGACCAAAAGTCTTAAGGCTGATTTGCTAAAACAATTCCATTTCTCAGGTATCTTTTCTTTGGTTTTGTTTGTTTCTCAGAGCAATGAACTCCTGAAAATTTTGCACTTTGTCTCATTAATAGCTTTTCCTTAAATCTATACCAGGATCCCTGTGTCCCCAGAGATCATGTGGGCTTCAGGATTTGGGGGGTGGGGAGTTGCAAACTGAATCAAATGTGGATTAAGCTTGAGGCAACCTGGACAAAAATAGTGTGAGAACCCAAAAGAGTTGTAGAGAGAGAGAGGCCCTTCTGTTAGAGTTGAGTAGAAAGGTGGTGGTCACAAATGAGAAAATATTCAAGGGAGTACAAACCAGTTTTGTTTGAATTCTGGACTACCTACAGCAGCGCTGTATGATCTTGGGCTTTATTCCCTTCATCTAGTAAAAATGAAAGATAAAAATATTCAACTCTTTTCGGGCAAAGAGTGACTGAAATAACTCATGACAAAGCTAATGGGTAACTTCGAGCTGCCTTACTTTTGTCTTGGACCCAGAATCTCCACCCGCCCCCTTAACCACAAATCACCAGAAATAGGCATGCAATCAGGGGAAAAAATAGCATGCTTGCTAAGTGAAGACAGTTTCAAGAAGGGGTGGGCCTTGGCAGTAAGTTGCTTCAGTGAGTAAATAGGTGTAATAAAACCTACCTTGGAGTGTAGCTTGAAGACTGAGTGAAAGGAGCTTGCAGGGGGTGAAGAAGACAGTGTATTATTTCCTTTGTTTATTGGATCATTATTCATTATTATTATAGTCATTGTAATGCTGTCTCATTTCCTCACTCCTGGTGTCAAACTCTCCCTGCAAAACATAGCCTTGAAGAAGCTGACTTTGGTCTACTCCTTAACATGGAGAATAACACCCATGCTTGCCGATCTTATACTTGTACATATTGTACATGTATTTACTCAAGTCACTTTAGTCATCCAAATGCCATTCTTAATTTGAATCCAATATTATTTTTAGCTTTTGAGACACTCTTTTAAAGAGTGACACACTTTAAATGCAAAGGTTACCTTAGAGAAAGAGAAGCCATCATGCTTGAAGCTGGAAGATAGCATGAACTTGGCTACATGTGGACTTCTGTGAAATGGATGCCTTTATGACCTTTCAAGCAACAGAACCTGGTGTCTTTAATTCTTTCTCACACTGTGAAGTGTCAATCCAGTACTGAATATGGTTGTGCTCCTTGCCATGTACTGGTGAAATTTTAGTTGTAGTCCTAAAAGAGGCTGTAATTCAGCAGAAGACTTTCGTTAGAAGGAGTAGAAATGAGCAATTCAAGACCTTTTTTGCTATAAATGGCTTAGACCCTTCTTAATACTTGATAGCTCAGTTGGTAAAGAATCCACCTGCAATGCAGGGGACTCTGGGGATTCCAGAGTCAGGAAGATCCACTGGAGAAGGGATAGGCTACCCACTCCAGTATTCTTGGGCTTCCTTTGTGGCTCAGCTGGTAAAGAATCCACCTGCAATGCGGGAGACCTGCGTTTGACTCCTGGGTTGAGAAGATCCCCTAGAGAAGGGAAAGGCTATCCACTCCAGTATTCTGGCTTGAGGAATTCCTCGGACTGTATAGTCCATGGGGTTACAAAGAGTGGGACAGGATTGACCGACTTTCACTTCACTTCACTTCGTATCTCATTGTTGGCTTGAATGAAAGCTGTAGTCTTCCTAGCAGGATTTACAGATGACACCTATGGAAGTTGCAAGCCTGGCTAGATTCCACAACTCCTTGTAGATACCATGTCTCTCTCTTATGGCAGGGCAATTGTGAAAAGCAAAATTAATTTGTAGGGAGAAGAAAGAAGAGTTTACTGGGAATCCCAAGAGGATGTGTGCTTCCAACCTTGTAAGTTACAGCCATTTGCACAGCGAGGTGGTGAAACAAATTCTTGCTCTACCATTTGCTCTCCACAGCGTGTTGGGCAAAGTGTCAGGAATATACTCCCCAAGAGACAGCTAAAGATTCCTTCAGAACATGTGCTATCAAAAATCCATTGTCTAAAAGTGTGTGTTGGAAAAGAAAATGAAACAAACAGAGTGTCGGTGAAATAGAATAGCTTCTGGGAGATTGTCTGGAAAAACTGTCAGACGTTCTTCTAATAGGTTTGTACAGGTTCACTCAACCTCTGACTCCCTGCCTTATTTCTGGGAATTTCTCCAGGAAATTGGAAGGATTATGCAGTGTAAAGGATCAAAATCTGCTGGCACTTTAAATGAGAAACTGATTTTCATCTGTTTGGGAGGAATTCTTTTTCTCCATCTACCTCAATGCACTCAGCAGAAGGACACCTGGGAGGATGGTTGAGCTGGAGGACAATCAATGGGGCTTTCAAACTAGAGCACAAGGCTGATTTTCTCTAGAAAATCCAAGGCAGTTAATTATTTGGAAGTGCCAGAGGGACCTCTTGTAACAGTAGACACTCAAATAAATGACTGAAAGAATGAATGGGTGAATGAACAGATGTTGTAGATAGATGAAGGAAAAAACGACCAATGGTTTTAGCTCAGTGGCTCACACTCTACACACAATTATTTATTTGTTTTAAATATTTTCTGGCTAGATAAAGAATGTAAACTGTTGTAGGATTTTAGAGTTAAAAAGTCAGTTACTTTCATTTAGTCTAGTGTTCTTCTAGGGCAGATATCTCCTCTAGAACATTCTTGGAAAATGACCAAGAGATATCCATCCATGAGTGAGAGTTTCCTACAAAATGTGCACCCTGCAACAACTTTGTGATGTCCTATCAAATTCTTTGATAGATCACCAAAATATTCTGTTTACAATGAAATAGGCCTAGAATCTAACTCCATCTTACTATAAACATGAAGTATTATTGTGCAATATTAATATACTCTGAATTTTCTAGGAGTATGATGTAAATCCAAGATACAATTGTGTTTGTCTGATTTGGAGATTTTTACCAAGAGCTGTTATTTTTTTCCAGAAAAGCTTATCAGTGGGAGGCCTTCTCCGAGTGGGAGCCGTACCATTTGTAATACTCGATGTGCCTGTCTAATGTACCGCTGTTAGTCTGTAGCTGTAGCTCTTATGTTTGTAGTGATAGTACTTGTAGTTCAAATATCTAACTACTTTTTTGCCTCGAGTTCAGCCATGGCCCAAGATGACATATCGATACTTTAAAATTTTCTTCTTTAGGTTACGTTTGGTGTATTCTATTCATTTAAAATTTATGTGTATGGGCAGTTGCGCTACCAATAGATTTCTGTAAAGGAATGTAAATAGAAGTTCAAATTAATTACTTAAATAAAGGAAGTTTGAATTCCAATCCACTTGAAAATCACTAGTACAGACTTTGTATTTGTGACAGTTACCAGGGCCTTCAGCAACTTTGCTGCCTTCTCCTAGGTATCCCATGATTGAACCATGTTTCTCTTAAATTATTGTTTCTGAGCAACTTAATGTTCTTGTATTCTCCATGAAATTGGAATACAAAGTCCATTACTTACATTCTAACTACTTGAAGGCCATTATTTCCACGAGTGCCTCAATTTTAATCTTATTTATTTGATGAACCAAAATTTATCGGGTGCCCTTATGGGCCTGGCACTGGGGTAGGCAGTAGAGGTGCCATTGATGAAAAAACACAGTCTTATCTCTCGAGCAGGTTGTGTCCCTGAGAAGGACATGGATGGACAGACTGGTCATTGCAGAGCAATGTAAGGCAGGGCCGTGTGCATAGGTGATGGGACAGCAGGAAGTGGAGTGATGGCTTCTCCTACACTCAAGAGTCAGGCGAGTCTCAGAAGAAGAGGCATTTAAGCTGACATCTGATGGAAGAAAAGGGATGGAAGGCAGAGGAAGAGCTGCAGAAGAGGCTCATAGCTTTCCTTTTAGAGAGAAGAGCATTGCCAAGGTCCAGAGTATAATCAAACATGATAATTTTGTGCTCCCAATAGTTCTGTTTGGCATAAGACTTAAGAAGGAGGGTGGCAAGAGATGAATGGAAATATAGACTGTTCCATAAATAACTACAATTCAGATACATTGGAATGAATGGTATAATAAATGAAGAGACCAAAAAGTAATGCAGTTATGTGGGACACGTTAGATTAATTTCAACTATGATGGTCATGTAGCTTTCTTAGGAGAGATATTACTTAAACTCAGGGGAGATTTCAGGAATTTAGGAGTGTGAACCCCGAAAATTTATCACCCAAAGAACTATGATGAAGTCCTGGGAAGACAAACTCAGTAACCCCAATCAAATACCTTATGCCTATGTTATAAACTGTGCTAAATTGGACCTTTATCTTCAGTGTGTACTCTTAATGGTATCCACATATATGTTTATGTATATTTTCTCTTACCCTAATATAGCAATATTTAATATAGGATATCTAAACACGGTGTATGTAACTTATAATGACAAATAACCACGAGGGGATGCATAGACATAGATGAAAGTTACATCTTAAAGCAGTGTCTGCCCTCCAAAGATTCATCATCCCTCTCTAGCCTTTTCATCAAAACTAAGGCCTGATTTGAGCTAATTTTCCATTAATGTCTTACTCTCCAGTGTTCTTGCCTGGAGAATCCCATGGACAGTGGAGTCTGGCCGGCTGCCGTCCATGGGGTCGCACAGAGTCGGACACGACTGAAGCGACTTAGCAGCAGCAGCAGTAGGAGCTGCAAGAGTCAATCTGATAAATGAAGTATTTCCTTATTAAGTGATATTGATTTAATCAGTTTAATCAGTTATTTAGCCTATTAGGATTTTAAGTGCTGGGTAAAAGCAACAATACATGTGGTTTTCATCTCCATTATAGGTTATAGAAAGCTATTGATGCTGCCTCTTTTGAGGGCAGTTTGAGAAATATATCACAAAAAAGAGACTATGAAGAGGAAAAAGGCTGAGGCTATGAAGAGGAAAAAGGCTGTGACTATACCTAGTATTGAGTTTTTACTCCTATTGAGATCTATTTTTAGTTAAAAATAAGGTATTTCTTTTAAGCAGTATGTAAAGGCATTTTTAAGTTGCCTGTAGGTAATATATTCTTTAAAATTCAATTTGGCTGAGTAATATTCCACTATATATATGTACCACAGCTTCTTTATCTATTTAGCTGTCAGTGGACATCTAGGCTGCTTCCTTGTCCTGGCTATTGTAAATAGTGCTGCAGTGAATATTGGGGTACATGTGTCTTTTTGAATTACAGCTTTATACAGGGTGAAGTAAGTCAGAAAGAGAAAAAAACAAATATATATTAGTGCATATATACGGAATCTAGAAAATTATACTGGTAGGCCTATTTTCAGGGCAAGAAGAGAGATGCAGACATAGAAAATGAACTTGTGGACACAGTGGGGAAAGGGAATGATGGAATAGTTGCGTTGACATGTATACACTGCTGCTGCTGCTAAGTTGCTTGTTGTGTCCGACTCTGTGTGACCCCATAGACGGCAGCCCACCAGGCTTCCCCGTCCCTGGGATTCTCCAGGCAAGCACACTGGAGTGGGTTGCCATTTCCTTCTCCAGTGCATGAAAGTGAAAAGTGAAAGTGAAGTCACTCAGTCGTGTCCAACTCTTTGCGACTCCATGGACTGCAGCGTACCAGGCTCCTCCGTCCATGGGATTTTTCACACTACCATGTATAAAATAAAGAGCTAGTGGTTAGCTGCTGTATAACAGAGGGAGCTCAGCCTGGCGCTCTGTGATGATCTAGAGGGGTGGGATGAGAGGGTTGGTTGGGAGAGAGGCTCAAGAGGGAAGGGATATATGTATACTTATAGCTGATTTGTATTGTTGTACGACAGACACCAACACAGCATTGTAAAGCAATTATCCTCTAATTTAAAAAAAAATCAATTTGGGCCCTTCATTTCTCCTTTTAATATATAGGGATATGTGCTTTAATTTCAGGAGAGTTTTTGTTCCTTTCTCTTCTGAAATTCTATATAGTTCTTTTGGTTTAAGACTATAACTGAGCTTTAATCACAAATTTTGAATGATAATGCTTGACTGTACTTCTGTCACCTGAGCACTGGCATTTTAAAGCCTCTGGTTGGAAAGGATGATGGAATTTATCATAGCACTTGAAGTGGTGTCAGTTTAAAATCTCGGTCCCCATGTACAAATTTTGGAAAGAGACCTCTTGCCCTTTATTAATTGCAAAAGTGATGCCAGGGGAAAAGGACTGTCTCCTTTTTGTAGGCCTCCCATCACTCACCTGTGAAATAGTGACTGAGTGATATTTACCTATGGGCATCCATCTTAAGTGATTAGTGGGAATTAAAGTAATTATTATAAATTAAGGGCTGTATGACTTCTAAAAGGTTAGATATTATGGAGTTTCATTGTCAGGAAGGCAGACACAAAGAAATATACACTTATAGACTGTAGCATAGATCTTCCAACATTTCTAGCCAGTTTGCCTTTTATTGCTTTACTCTATATGATATGATGAGTGTTGCAATCTTGGTTTTACAGATGTCTACTAAAATTGCAGTATTTTATGGGAAAGAAAAATAATTTTTCATACAGGCTTACATGCAGTTCAATTTGATTAGGTTCTTAATCACTCACCTAGCCTCGGCCTCTTTTCTGAAATGTTCTGCCCTAGTTTACAGCCATTGGACAGTAATTTACTTTGAACGGTAAATCCTAATTCTCTATTAAGTTGTCATATAATTTAGTAAGAATGCTGATCTGTGGTTATCAGGGTCAAAAACAAGCACTTTGTAAATTGGTTTATTGTATATCACCACAGGATCACCAAATGCAATTGTAAAAATTACTAACTTTGAGTGAGCAAAAACGGGTGTGGGATTACAGATGCAATAAACTTGAAATCGATCATCATCTGTGGGTGAATTTGTAGGCAGCAGTTGGTTTGATTTATGCAATATGGGTTACAGAACAAGAGAGATATAAGTCAGCATCTCTGGTCAGTTGACATGTAGAAGGTCACTGGGAACTGGTGAATTACTGTTGGCCTGGATTTGGTGAGCAGTGCTGGAGCAGTATAACTCGATTTTTACCAAGCATGCCCATAGAAATGCCATTCAGGCTGTAGAATTGTAGATGTCTTTGAACATTTGAATATGAAGTTTTTTGGCAATGTCTAAGATAACATGGCAAATGAACTGTGAGTAGGCATGAGATCGACAGCTTGTTTATAAATCTCGCTTAAACATCTCTGTTCTCAGTTCAGTTTGGTGGCTGAGTCATGTTCAACTCTCTGTGACCCCATGGACTGCAGCATGCCCGGCCTCCCTGTCCATCACCAACTCGTGGAGCTTGTCAAACTCATGTCCATCGGGTCGGTGATGCCATCCAGCCATCTCATCCTCTGGTGTCCCCTTCTCCTGCCTTCAATCTTTCCCAGCATCAGGGTCTTTTCCACTGAGTCAGTTCTTCACATAAGGTGGCCAAAGTATTTGAGCATCAGTTGTTTCAATGAATGTTCAGGATTGAATTTATTTAGCAATTATGGGTCTCTCTTATGGGTCCCAAGATAATGTATTTATGAAACACAAGTAGAAAATAAGATTGTATAAATTCTTTTAGAAAGCATGGCAAAGATGTCTTAGTCATCTCTAAGTATACTTCCAAGGAGGACATCTTGATACTGAAGAAGAAAACATGCATAATATCAGTTCAACCTATCTAAAGAAGCATCGGCTAATTATGATTTCAAAAGTATGCATTAGTAAGTGAGCTCTTTGCTTTTTTTAATTGCTTCAACATAGTATTGAACTCTGACTTCCAAACTTTTTGCCTACATGTGCTACAAGAAATAACACTGTTCATTACAGCCCATTTCGTATATACTGTATAGAATAGTAGCACAACTTTTTTAATCGGTTTATTTTCTTTCTCTTTTTATTTTTAAATTAAAAAAAATGTATTGGACTATAGTTGCTTCACAAGGCTATTTTTCACTGTACTACAAAGTGAATCAGCCATATGTATACATTTATCCCTCATTTTTGGATTTCCTTCCCATTTATATACCACAGAGCACTGGGTAGAGTTCCCTGTGCTATATATAGGTTCTCATTAGTTATTTATATTGGAAGCTTTTATAAGAAACACTCACCCTTAATTCATATGATGAGCTCCGAAATACACTATTTTCTTTTAAACACGAATTCTTCTGGACTTGTGCTAAATGAATTCAGGTCCTGTTGTTTGAAAGATATGCAAGCCGGGGTGAAGTGAGAGAAACAGGCGAAACCTTTCCTTGGATGTCCCTGCTTGCTATTGAAACATGAAAGATAGGCGGGACTTCTGCTGCTTGCCTAGAGACTATGTAGGCAAGTTCCAATTAAAGAGTTTCTGTCAGTAATGCTGTGCTTAGAGTCTGGGAGGTGCGTAAATGGTGAGAATTATGTGCTTTTTTAGATCTTATGCCTATTGGTAAGGTAGTTGTAATACATAGATGCATCTTTCCATGCTGGACTCTAAGCTTCTTTTTTTTTTTTGACTCCAAGCTTCTTAAGCACTCTCTTCTTATCCCTTAGCACCAGGCATAGTATTTAACCTGTTAATTGTATGTAATAAATGGTAACTGAATAAGTGAATGAATGGATGAATGACTGAAAAGAACAGAAGAGTCAAATGCACTCACCATTTGTTACGGAACGTCCCATGTGCTAAATGCTATAATGCTGCTGCTGCTGCTAAGTCGCTTCAGTCGTGTCTGACTCTGTGTGACCCCATAGACTGCAGCCCACCAGGCTTCCCCGTCCCTGGGATTTTCCAGGCGAGAATACTGGAGCGGGTTGCCATTTCCTTCTCCAATGCATGAAAGTGAAAAGTGAAAGTGAAGTCGCTCAGTCATGTCCGACTATTAGTGACCCCATGGACTGCAGCCTACCAGGCTCCTCTGTCCATGGGATTTTCCAGGCAAGAGTACTGGAGTGGGTTGCCATGGCCTTCTCCGAAAAGCTATGCTAGGGCAATGAGTACCACAAAGGTAAATAAGACAGGCTCATAATGACTGGTTAGGGATGTAACAACAGTGGGCATGAGCAGATGACTATGGGATAGTGAACCTTAGGTTTTTATAACAGTACCATAGGGGAACAGCTTCCTTCTCAACTCTGCTATTCCCTGTGCCCTGGAGTAGCAGCCACTGTCTGGGAATGAAAATTGCAAAATGTGGGTCAGTTACCTTGGTTCACCCTTCCATGACATTATCCCTGCTTGTGACTCATGTTGACTTTTCCTTTAAGCACACAGTTTAGCCAAGGTCCCCACTCCTGAAATAACTACTCTATTTCACCCTTTCTCGCCTCTTTGGGAAATTCTTTACTGTATGTTAGTAGCTAGACATGGCTGGGGAGAACCAGTTTTCTTTTGAGGCAAGTAGGTATTTGGCCGTTAGATTCCAATGTGGGTTGTAGAAATGGCAGATTCCATTGGTCTAGGATCATTTTCATTGAATTTGAGGACCTAAGGAATTGAAGTGAAAAGTGAAAGTGTTAGTCCCTTAGTCATGTCCTACTCTGTGACACCAAGGACTATAGTCCACCAGGCTCCTCTGTCCATGGAATTTTCCAGGAAAAATTACTGGAATGGGTAGCCATTCCCATCTCCAGGGGATCTTCCCGACCCAAGGATGGAACCCAGGTCTCCTACATTGCAGGTGGATTCTTTACTGTCTGAGCCACCAGGGAAGCTCAAGTAATTGAAAGAAGAAGCCAGGCAGCAACACACAGTACTTGAGCTTCAGCCCGTGTTGCACCCAGAAGTGGCACATTCCAGCCAATGTGAGTGCACTTAATTTTGCAGGAATTTTGTGAACCTGTTGTTAAGTGCAGTCATTATTTAAAACCACATTGTTATATGATTGACTAATGTGGGAGAATTTGGGTTTTCAAACACAGCTTGGTACAAGAGATCAAACGGCATCAGGAATCTGCTGTTTCCTCTTCATAGAGCCTCCACATGGCTCTTGGAGACTCCAAGCTCACATGCTCCCTTCTTAGTCAGTTTGGGCTGCTATACCAAAGTACTGAGTTGCTTGTCCTGTATCAGTTAATTTAGTTACTTGTATAAAAAGGAGTTTTCATTTTTATTTTTAACTTTGTTACTTGGTATTTAACTCATTTTATGTAGAACTATTTCAAATGTAGGTATAAAAAATACTGAACGCTGTGAAAAACAAATCACATTGTATAAATTTACAATTAAATTAATTATATTAAAAATAAGGTAATAAATTCTCAAAACTCATCACTTTCTAATCATTTCATTATTAGTTACATTCTTGATATCTTTGTATCTGTAAGGAAGAAGTGTTATGTGATGGTGTCTATTCCCAACTGGAAATTCAGGGGCATCATTTTGATAACTAGAAATTGCTTGTGGTGAGAGTATTTATACCATGGTCATTGCCAAACTGTAAATTAGAACTCCCCTTCGAAACCTAGAGTTGCTTGTTAAACAGTTATCAAAAAACACTGGCCCTGTGTATCTCTGATACTGGGATTGATGGGCACTGAGAAGGGAAAAAAAGAATAAGCAATGATTCTCAACATTGTGTATCACCTACATGTATATGTATTTTTGCATATACACAGGGAGAGTGATGTGACTGTGGAGCCGGCAGTTCTGAAATCTGTAGGGTAGGCAGGCAGACTGAAAACTCAGAGTTGATGCTTCAGTCTTAAGGCAGAATTTCTTCTTCTCGAGGAAACCTCAATTTTTGCCCATGAGGGCTTTCAATCGATTGGATGAGGCCCACCCACAGTATGGAGAGTAATCTCCTCTACTTAAAATCACACATCTTAACCACATCTACAAAATACCTTTACAGCAACACCTAGATTAATGTTTCGTTAAATTACTGGGTACCATAGCCTAGCCACATTGACACAAAACTGTAATTTTCTGTGACACTCCTAGACTAGAAGAAATACTATTTTACTTCTTGTTAAAAGTCAAATAATTAAAATGCATTTATATCCTAAAGAACTGAGTAGCCATATGAAAATCCAATACATAGAAAATGTAAGAAAAAAGATAAGTGTACATCAAAGAGTGGACATGAAGGCATGAGAAGTCCAAAACCTTGATTTGGCTTTTTGCTTATCTTGTTCTCAGACACTTACAGATTATAACTGAAGTTTTCCATACTTAGATAACTTACAGTTTGATTTTGAAGTGCAGAAATAATTAGATCAAGATTTCTTTACTGGATTTCCTTCTTAGAGAACAATCTAGAGACTAAAAAATTAACTTTTGGATGTTGAGATTTTATTATCAGTGTGACTACTTTCTGTACTAATATTTTATTTTGAGACTACAACCTGGTGAGTGTAATACACAGAGGAGTGAGAAAGGAAAGGTCCCCTTGGAAGATTGCTGAGTTGATCAGACTGGCTGTGTAGCAGAAGGTGCGTCTCTTGGGATAGCATGCTCATTAATTCTCCACTGTCCATCTTTCCCCAACTCAATTTTGGTACCCCTCTCAGGGGGGTACTGCCTTTTGATCATTTCTCACTCTAATGTTTTTCTGATTCTATTAATCCTTCAACAACAAAATACAGGGATATGATTAGAAGAGGCTCAAAAGACTCAAGACACAGCATGATAATTCACCTCTTACCTTTTACTGTGACCTAGATGCCAAAAACACTCACTGTTATTAAGTACCCTTCCACCTATGGGTTTAGGATCATTAACTATGAAACTCTGATTCATCCATTAGCTTTGAGATTATATTTTATATTTGCTTCTCATTAACTTTTTGTTGAAATGTTGTAGGAAGTTGAGTGGCTGTTTTGTGCTGTATTTTGAATCATGGAATTACCTCATCATTCAGATTTGCTGTTGTCCCTGTGAAATTTAACCACAATTTTGTTGAGCTGTTGCCTATGCAGAAGATGAAAACTTGCCAGCAATTCAGTTATTTTCTGAAATCTTTCTATTCTTTGCTCTCTTTAAATACTGGAAAAGGTTATGCTATGTATTCTTGTGTGTGTGTATACACCTTTGTCTATCTTCACTTACAAATATTGACAATCATTTGTACTAGGACAGTGCTTTCATTAAATGTTTCAAAGTCTTACATGTATGAATTTAAAAAGATGTAATCATTTTAAGATAAAGAGAAACCCCTTCTATTTAAATCTCATCCATCTATTCAGTTCAGTTTAGTTGCTCAGTCATGTCTGACTCTTTGTGACCCGTGGACTACAGCACTCCAGGCTTCCCTGTCCTTAACCATCTCCTCAGCTTGCTCAGACTCAATGTTCATAGAGTCGATGATGTTATCCAACCATCTCATCCTCTGTCATACCCTTCTCCTCCTTTCAATTTTCCAAGCATCAGGGTCTTTCCCAGTGAGTCAGTTCTTCACATCAGGTGGCCAAAGGATTGGAGTTCCAGTTTCAGCATCAGTCCTTCCAATGAATATTCAGGACTGATTTCCTTTAGGGTTGACTGGTTTGATTTCCTTGCAGTCCAAGGGACTCTCAAGAGTCTTCTCCAACACCACAGTTCAGAGCATCAATTGTTCAGCACTCAGCTTTCTTTGTAGTCCAACTCTCACATCCCTACATGATTACTGGGAAAACCATAGCCTTGACTAGATGGACCTTTGTTGGCAAAGTAATGTCTCTGCTTTTTAATATGCTGTCTAGGTTGGTCATAGCTTTTCTTCCAAGAAGCAAGTGTCTTTTAATTTCATGGCTGCAATCACCATATGCAATGATTTTGGAGCCCAAGAAAAAAGTCTGTCTCTGTTTCCATTGTTTCCCCATCTATTTGCCATGAAGTGATGGGATTGGATGCCATGATCTTTGTTTCATGAATGTTGAGTGTTAAGCCAACTTTTTCACTCTCCTCTTTCACCTTCATCAAGAGGCTCTTTAGTTTCTCTTTGCTTTCTGCCATAAGGATGGTGTCATCTGCATATGTGAGGTTACTGATATTTCTCCCAGCAATCTTGATTCCAGCTTGTGTTTTATCCAGCTTAGCATTTCGCATGAAGTACTGTGCATATAAGTTAAATAAGCAGGGTGACAATATATATGCCCATGAACAGTATGAAAAGATCAAACTATTGACAAGGTTAATAATTTTTATTATATATCGAGTCAAGGTAAGATGTGAGAAAAAGCAAAGATAGCTTTTCCTACTCCAGCTACTGCGTACTCTCTGAGACCATCCTGATTCAAGCACTGCCCACTCTCTGTCCCCCAAACTCCTTACTCTTGGCTAATTTTGACCACATTTTTATTCTTTGCCCTCACTTCAGCCCCAGATCATCAGCTTTTCTGAAATAACTAATGCAAGGAAACGATAACGGCCAGAAACATTGGCACAAGCTCCATGAAGGTGGGATCTTTACAACTTAAGAGCATTATGTTTGAAATCCTATTTATGCAATTCTTGGAACAGATTTAAACAACTCATGGGTACCACTCAAAGAATTATTTTTACAGCATGCAGAGTGAAAATTTTATAACGAAGGGAACTGGTAGTCAAAGTCTTTATCAGGAAGTCAAAAACATGAAGGAGGACATGATTGTAGCTTCTTTGAGTGATAAGATCCACTGAAGTAGAACATGAATTTCTCACATGTTGTGTGAAAGTTTAAAATGTCTGATCATGGCACCGAATAACTTTGTGAAAGAAAAGCAGCCCGCAAGACATGAAAGGATCATTTATAATAACCTTTCACACTGAAAAATGTTTAAGAAGTGCTTATTTGGAGGTCTGGGGAATTTGAATTTAAAGAAATGAACTGGAACATAGATTTGAAAAATACTACTTTTCTAAATTCTGCCACTTCTGATTAGCTCATAGAGGAACTTTATAATACTAAAAACAGTCCAGGACTATTAACTCCAATTTAAATTTTCTTAGCTATCAGAAATTCAGCTAAAAGTTCACTTACTCTTAACTTTCCTAAACCTGTTTCCTTCGATTCTTTGCTCCAGTCAACTTACCAGGCACCAGATGAATAAAATGAATGGTTATTTGAGGTGACATATCAAATGATGAGGAGACTCTATCTGGGTACCAGACACAGCTAATTGACTGTGGGGATTCTAATAGTTCAAGGATGAGAGAACTTTGGCATAGAACACATGCTCTGAAGAGGGCCAAGTCTAAGACAAATATCGCACTCTAATCAAATGGAATTAATAGATTCAGACGTTGACATGCTCTGCATTGTGAGCTCTTGCCATCTTCTTTGTATTTTTGAGTTTTTTTGATTTCCTACCTACTTTCTTTTTAAAAATAATCTTCAGCTTGCTTTTATTCTGTTTTTTATTTAATTGTAAAATAATTGCTCTACAATGTTGTGTTGGTTTCTGCCATACAACTATGTGAACCAGTCATAACTATATATATATAGTCCCTCCCTCGTGAGCCTCCCTGCCTCCTACTTGCCTTCTAGGAAGTGTCAGGGTAGTAATTTCCCTCCATACTCCCAAGCTCTGTAAAACCAAGTGTTTGCCTGTCTGTAGGCTGTGAAATGTGACTCATTCAGTCATTGCATTTTTGTTGTTTGTTTATTTGGGGTGGGCATCCTGAGGTCCCCATGTGTCACCTCCGAGGGCAGTGAGTCTCTGGTCACTGACCCACAAAGGCCGGCGTCTGTGGTTAATGAGGTCCTCCTGTCTCCTGCTCTTTCCCACCGTGCCACTCACCAGGTCTATTCCTGGAGGCTTTCAGACGCTGGGCCCTCCCTGGAGGGAGCTCCATCTGGCAAGCGTCACATTTCTGCTGTCATCCAGCATCTTGGAGTGAAAACGAACTCCTGGGCTGGCATTCATGGAAAGACTTTGTAAAGAAAGGGTGACACATACTTGAAAGGAGTGTGTAGAGGGAGGAACAGCCCCATCTCTTCTGTCTTGGAAAACAGATGACAATTTATGGTGTGCGTTTATGTCCCAGAGCCTTTGCTCATCCTCTGTCTTCCGGTGGAACTCCCTTCTTTCACATTTACCATTCCCCTTATTTATTTTGGTTATAATAAAATTCCAGCTTAAATTTCTTCTTTGGGTGTGTGTGTGTGTTAATTTTTATTGGAGTGTAGTTGGTTTACAATGGTGTGTCCGTTCCAGGTGTGAAATGGGCAAAGTGAATCAGTCATGCATATACGTATATCTGCTCTTTTTAGATTCTCTTCCAATATAGGTCATTAAAGAGTATTGAGTGGAATTCTCTGTCTTACACTATAGGTCCTTATTAGTCATCTATTTTATATATAGTAGTGTGTATATAGCAGCCTCAACCTTCCAGTTTATCTCTACCTCACCTCTTAGCCCTTGGTAACCATTGGTCTTCTATATCTGTAACTCTTTTTCAGTTTTATAGATAAGTTCATTTGTACCTGTTTTTTTTTTTTAAGATTCCACATATAAGTAATATCATGTGATACTTGTCTTTCTCTGACTTCACTCAATATGACAATTCTAGGTCCATCCTTTCCACTGCAGATATCATTACTTCATTCTTTTCTATTTTTTTTTTACTTCATTCTTTTCTATGGCTGAGTAATACCAATATTTATTTTAGAGCTAATGACTATTTCTGTAAAAATTCAGGGACTTGGGAATTCACTAGCATGAACTTCAGAGGCCCTAAGAAAACAAGCACGTGTGTAAACTGATTGTCTGACCTTGCGTCTAATCTTCCTGGATGTGAACCTATCATCATGATTTGCACAGAGGAGATTTTCAATACATGTTTGATATGTCAAGGCACACTCATCAAAGTTTCAACCTTACATTTTCTGCTATTATTGTCTCTTATCCTGACCTTCTGGAACCAACTATTTAGTATCTTTATTATTAGTGATCTTGGAGGTGCCTGGTGGTGCTCCAGTTGAGCTAAATATTGTATCTAGTTATGGAATAGGTAACATGTAGAGAACCTAAGGGGATCTGAGAAAGTAAGGTGGGTGGAAAACTCTAAAAGGACAACAGATTTTTTCACCTTCATAAATTACAACTTGGGAAGAAACCCTGTTAATCTTATTAATAAAAAATACTGTAAGTGTCAGGAAGTATGTAGGCTGAGAAAAATTTCATATTCTTGCTCTTTGGAGAAATTGTGAGAAGTAATTCTTTATCCAGCCAAGTAGCTGTCATGTCTGATTTCAGAAAGTTATTGCTTCAGGTGTTACAGACTTTATGGTCTCTCTCATAATACTCTGCTCTTCTAACACTACAGCAGCCATAAACAAGGTATGAATGAGTGGGTGGGACTGTTATCCAATAAAACTTTATTTATGGACAGTTAAATTGGGGTTTCATAAAGTATCACATAGCACATAACATCATTTTTTAAATTTTTTAAAAAATAATTTTTCTTACAGGTCTTGTCAATACAGATGGCAGGCTGGATTTGGCCCAGAGGCTATGTTTGACCCTGTTGTAGGGTCAAAACTCAAAACAAAATTAGCCAATTGTCCTAAGTCTTCTTGGCCATTCAAAGTCACCAGCTGTTTTCACAGTTATCAGTGGCCTCAGATGAGGGGGAGAGAGGAGCTATTAAGAATTTAATTCCTCCACAACCTTTTTCTCCAGTGCTGTGTTAGGAAGGAAGCAAGGCTTAGTCTCAATAGACTGCATGTTTCATGACTTCTGGTTCTGTTTGTTTGGGGACATCATCGTGGTCTCTTCCTAGGTTCTCTAACAGGCACTTTACATAAAAGATTCACTCTTCCTGTAGCATGATTCTTCAAGATTCTGGTGATTTCCCCATGTCTTCACTTTTTCTAATTTATATATCTCTGTCTTTCCATCTCTTTAGTTTTTTTTTTTTTTTTTCCCTGCCAGGAACAAAGGAGGAGACATCAGTTACCTTCTTAAGGACACTAAGATTTAAAAAAAATCTCACCCTGCTTTGCATTAGTAAGTCAGCTTCCTACATATATCTTCATGGCCCTATACACACACACAGAAGAAATAGGTTTGGTTTAAATTGACCCCGCTAAGAAGCACCTTTCTCTTTTTATTTATCACCTGAGATAAAATACTGATTTTCTTGTTGCGATTAGAAATCAGAAGACCACCAATCCATTTTAATTTCATGAATGTAGATCCATAACGTTTCTTTCACAAATATCCCCAATACAACTATTACCCTCAGGTCACGAAATGTTTATTTTCTTTTGGTCAGTTTTTCACCAGAAGTCCCATGCCTTTTGTTGTAAACTCACTTGTAATGATTCAGAAATAGAACACAGTCCCAATGTACTACTAAATCCTGAGAAATGCATGTTTCAATTGTGCAGATTAGAGTAGAAATGGAATAGAGTTTTTTTTTTCAGTGTTTTATAACAGGCTAGAGAAATGAACATTCTGCAAAGTTGTTAATCTTAAATATCTATTTGATCTGGAAACAGTGTTGTTCTTATCAGTTAGTTTTGATATTTTAAAAAAGAAAATTTGTGGTTTGTGGACCATTTGCCACACTTATTCCTTCCCAGTCTCTTCAACTCTAGAACTATGCTTCTTAGTGGGATATGAGTATCAGAAGCACTAGGGGAAAAATTTCAAAATTTTCATATTCTATCCCACCCCCTTTTGGAATGGTTTGCCCCTTCAAATCAGAGCCCATCAGGAACACAACTGTGTCGAATGAGTTTTCACTCAATGCAGCAAGCGAGAATACACCATAGAGAACCTCAGGATTTTTCAGTTAGAGGGACTTTGTAGGCATGTCTGCCTAGTCACCTCAGTTATACTTGACTCTTTGAGACCCTATGAACTGTAGCCCCCAGGCTGCTCTGTCTGTGAAATTCTCCAGGCAGGAATACTAGAGTGGGTTCCATGCCCTCCTCCAGGTGTTCTTCCCGACCCAGGGATCAAACCCACGCCTCTTGTGTCTCTGCATTGGCAAGCAGGTTCTTTACCACTAGTGCCACCTGGAAAGCCCAAGAGGGACTTTAACAGATTCTTTTATAGGATTTGGATTTTGGTGGATGATGTGGGGGAAGTGCTTCAAGAAGCAGCACTTCGCCCTAGGTCGGATGCTCCCAGAAAGTAGAGGTAATTCCATAGTAAGGTATCTCAACCAACGTGACCAGCAAGGGGGGTGACTATGGTGAAGATCAATCAATAAAAGGATAAATGTAAACGTACGGGTGCTCATCTTGCAGTGAGAGGAGATTTTTGGTACTTTTGGATGGCACAATCACCTTGTTTTTGTGTGTTTAGACAAAATTTTTATGTGGTCTTCCTTTGTCTCATGTCATCATGGTGTCAGAATGATCTGGTCTGAGATGGGTGTTCTGTGACCTTGTTTACATGTAATAGACTATGGTGAGCTGGCTGTGAGTGCCAGGCTGGATTCTGAATGTGCAGAGCAGTTTGTTTTGTCTTTATGCATATGTACCCCCTGCCTTCCTATCTGGTATAACTTTTTCATAACATACTGTGAAGCTTTTATTAGAAGACATTTGAAATGTACAGAAAAGTAATGATAGTAATATAATAAACACCATGTAAATATCTAGCAACTTATGAAATAAAAGATTACAGATAAAAGTATTTGGGCACTGCTCTCAAATCCTAATTCCTCCTGGGAGGAAACTGTGATCTTGAATTTGATGTTTATCATTCTCAAATACACTGCATGTTCCTTCCTTTTTAAAAAAGATATTCATAACATTTTATGGTCTCCTTCCCTTTCAGGAATTATATAAGTTCTAACTTTAATGCAGACCTGTGATCCTTTTTTTATTCTGGGGTTGTTTTAAGTAGGCATGAAAGCATCCAACTTCATGAAGAACCATGAGACAGGCACCCTATACTTCACACGGGGCATAATTTTATATAAGTACTGTTAAACATTATAAATGAATTTTAATCACCACATCAAGTACTCTGTTCATTTGGTTTCTCCATGCCCTATAGTGATTTTAATCACAGGGGCAATTTGTTGGTTTTATTTAGCAAAATGTTGGGTGGATTTTCCTTCTTCCCTCCACTGGCTCTCTTAAACATTTTTGACACTAACAGAGCTGAATCAATTGGAAATTCACATTTTATGCAATAACAGACCATTTTAATTTCATGAAGCAAGCAAGGGTTTGGCTTCCACTTGTGAATAGCACTGAAGAAAGCAATATTGTCAAAAGAAGCGGCCCAGTATATCCAGAGATAAATCTATCAAATTAAACCCAAGACTTTCATTAGCTCTTACTTTACATTTCCCTACGACATAAGCATTAATTAAACCCATTGGCGCCTTTCTCCTTGCAGGAGACATTTCTCTCTGACAAGGAATGTCTACCAAGGGAACGCGTGGCATAGGAGACCTGCCAGTAAAATCACACTTACTTTCACAGGGAGGAAGGCTGATGCATTCTGGCGGTTGAACGGGCAGAAACAGAACTCAGTGAGTGATTGCCATCTTTTCTTGCCCCCACCGTCTAACAGTCTATGGTGGTGGGCTGACTGCTTCTTGCCTCACTTGAGGTTTCTAAAGATAAGCACACTTATAACTGTGTTGCATCTCTTGTCACCTGTTGTTACTCAGTACATTTCAAATAAAAGCAGGGACCTTGTGGTCTTCTGAGGTCTTTAACGTACCTCTACTTATGTGATGGGGGCTGGAACTAAATGTCAGGTCTCTTCGTCACTTTGGGTGCTACGACATATCATAAACTGTTGCTGTTGCTTCTAAGTTGCTTCAGTAGTGTCCGACTCTGTGTGACCCCATAGACGGCAGCCCACCGGGCTCCCCCGTCCCTGGGATTCTCCAGGCAAGAACACTGGAGTGGGTTGCCATTTCCTTCTCCAATGCATGAATGTGAGAAGTGAAAGTGAAGTTGCTCAGTCGTGTCTGACTCTTTGCGATCCCACAGACTGTAGCCTACCAGGCTCCTCTGTCCATCGGATTTCCCAGCAAGAGTACTTGCCATTTCCTTCTGGCTGATAAATAGCAAACATTTACTTCTCGTATTTCCAGAGGCTGGATAGTTTAAGATCACATCACTGGTGGATTCAGTGTCTGATAAGGGTCTACTCCTTGATTCAAGACCCCATCTTTTGGCTCTGTTCTCATGGGACAGAAAGAGCAAGCTTGATCTCTTGGGGGACTCATCTGTAGGTCTTGAGTGTGGGTACCAATCCCATTCATGACCTAAACACTTCCTGAAGGCCCTATCTCCTAACATCGTCGCCCTGGGGCTTAGGATTCAACACATGAATTTATTGGGGAGGGCAGAGGCTATCAGACAGTGGGTTTGGGTTCAACTTGAGTCTGGAGTATTTGGAATGGTAGGCACCCCAAGGCCCAGATAAAAGTCTGTGGAGAGGGCTGAGGGGCTGGTGAAACAGGGACCCCAGTATTTGAGGGAAATGCCAGAAAAACAAACACCCTGAAGGCCTGATCATTCTGTGCTGACATTCCCTTCCTTCTTGCAGGAGAACACTTAAGAATCTGTCCTCAAGAGTACACGTGCTGCACCACGGAAATGGAAGACAAGCTCAGTCAACAGAGCAAACTGGAGTTTGAAAACCTGGTGGAGGAGACCAGCCACTTTGTGCGCACCACGTTCGTGTCCAGACACAAGAAGTTTGACGGTAGGTGGCAGCTTTTCCTTCTCCTTGTGCTGGGTGTGCTTTTCGAGGCGAGATTCTTGATCCTATATGGAAAACATTTTCTCTAAGTGGAACCTTTTCTTTCCTTCTTAAACATTTATACCTGTGTCTATTTTTAGGAAAGCCATGAGCACTCTTGACAGCTTGGAAAAACCTGAGTTAACAAAGAGCTGTTTGGCATTTGCAGTTTGCCTGTGAGATTTATTTGGAATGATTTTGGCTTACATTTTCATTATTAGAGTGATTCTAAGTCAGCTTTTGTCACACCATAGCTCGTCTTCAGTTTCCATCTAGGGATTTGCCTTGAAGTCATTAAATGTCATTTAAAATTATTTGAAATAGAACGTCACTTTTTAAGAGGACAGGCTTGTTTTAAGTGCCAGTTGATGTGGACTCCTTTATTTTAGAATGTACATTTCCTGTAACGTAAGTAACTGCATTCTATATTGTAGTTGAAATCGTCTGACAGAAGGTTCTGACCCTTCATTGATTTCCTGGTTATAAGCAATTGACTTCATTTCTATATTCTGTTTGTTAAATAAACATTTTGTATTAGAAAGCACAATGAGCAAAAATAAGTATGACTAGGATGCAGTGTTGGATTTTCCCATTGGAGCCTCAGAAAGATTTTCAAAAGCAATCTGACTTTTTCAACTGAATGAATAATGAGAACGATAAAGATAATATTCTTGGGTAGTGAGGTGTTGTCAGTGCTCTATGAAATGAATGCCCCTTCCTATGGCTCCTTGTAAACCAGACTTTCAAATTGTAGCGACCCTTTCTTGGGTGCCTTGGTCTTAGGAAATTGCCCAACAGAAACAGAACAGCCATTCATTTCCTCCATCCTTTCCAATCAATGCACAACAAAGCTGGTTCAGAAAAATCTTACTACGTTTGTCTTGTTTTTTTTCTTTCTCTCTCTGTAGTACATAAAATGTTCTTGGTGGCTGCTTTAAATTGGATGCGCCAATGTCTCTTAGATTAGTCCTCCAGGTTCTAAAATCAAGATTATGTGACATTTTCTGTGGAAATGAAAGGGACTTATACTGTTGCAAGTATATTTCAGTGTTTTCACATTCTTCCTCTTTCTCTCACTCTGTGTTCAACTGTATGTGCGGATGTATATAAAAGTAACTCTTTATTTAGATATGATGCTGTGACTATTGTTCCCTTGAGTACAACTAGCGAGGACTTGGGAGTTGGCCTTGATTTACAGATTATAAATCCAGTGACTTTTAGGAGCCCTGAAGGGGCTCTGTTCTTGAGGAACTATAATGTACAGTATTACTTCAAATTGAAGCAAATTGAGACACGTTATCCTGTGTTACAGAAAGCAGGGGAGGGTGACCTGCTGCTCTGACTTTGACCTGTATCTTTAGAAAACAGCTCTTAGTGCTTTTATAAGGTTGTGCTCGAAAATTAAGTAGGAATAATCCCAGGGCAGTATTCACCTTGTGCTTGCGTGCAAGCTCAGTCACTTTAGTCGTGTCCCACTCTTTGCCACCCTATGGACTATAGCCCGCCAGGCAATTCTGTCCGTGGGATTCTCTAGGCAAGAATAATGGAGTAGGTTGCCATGCCCTCCTGCAGACTTCCTGACCCGGGGATCAAACCTGTGTCTCAGGCAGGTTCTTTACCACTGAACCACTGGGGAAGCCCATGTTACATAATATATATTCCTTTAAATAAAAATATTAGACTTAAGGTAGATTTTTGGGGTATTGATTTTTTTTTTTTTATAATGAGTAAAGCTATTCAACAAGACTGAGTCAGGTACTTCCTGTATTCGTCTATCAATGACTTTCAATATCTTTGGATTTATAATTATTAAACCCAGATGTGTTTCTCCTATTAAAAAAACCACTCTCTCTTTCTTGCTTTCTCTCTCTCTCTGTCTCTCTCTTTACGGGTATGTTCTAAATTGTTCTAATGTATTTAAGGGTCTTATGTCAGTTGGTTTGACAGGACATTGATTTTGCTAAGATTTGATCTGACATGGGGGTGATGAATTCTTTAACTACAGTGCATTTCATTGTAGTTGCATTAGGCTGGGATGGGAGAGAAAGGAAGCTTTCAGCTTTTTTTTTTTTCCAAAATATAAATGGGATCTGGTGAGCTTAGTTTCTGAAGAGTTGTCTTAAAAAATTATAAAAATTAGTCACCATTATAATTTCTGCACTTTGAGCAATTTCATGAAGGTCATCCATGCAATTGTATGATTTATCTTTTATCCCACAAAAGCGATCCTGCCAAGTCATCTTTCAGGAATGCTGGTACATTCATGTGGGCAGTTTTCCATTTGTTCCCTTACCGCTTTTTTTTTATATTCCTGGATGAACCTGATGGTGCTTTGAGGGGCTTTATTTTTAGTAGCTTCCTATTCTGAGTCATTTTGCATGATTGTTGGAGTCTCTTGATCCAAAGTGTTCATTTTGCATCTCTGCCTCTGGTCCCACTTTCTCAGAGATCTTGATTTCTCATCTGGATTTTAGGCATCTTTGTTGGTTATGTGTTCTTTATTATATGAAAGAGGACTGTATCATATAAGAAGGTGGCCATTTACCTTCCTATTTTCAATAAGTACAGCAACAATTTAAATTGCACCTAATATATGTGATTCAGTCCAAACTCTATTCAGAGCGGCTAGATTCAATCATAGTTAATCATTAGTCTACAGTCTAGTCATTTTGCTAGAAATGTTTTTATTCCATTTAGCTTGTCATTTTGTGGTAGAGGTGACTTAAAATTTGAAATTCAGAAACATTTAACAGAACATAACATTACATTTATTGTCATATTCTTTCCCATTTTCTATTAATACCTTTGGTAATATTTAGTAGATACTGTATAAAATTATAAATATTCATTGCCTGGTTGGAAGCTAAACCTGAATGAATATGAATTTTCCCCAATTTCCTTAAAGGGCCCAGCTTTGCTCCCTAGCTCCATTAGCTGAAAATGTATTGCTGTGAAGCAGTGAATAGAAAAAAAGGGTAGCTGTGAGGCAATGAATTGAAAAAGTATATAAAACCAATTGCAGAAATTTTCGCTCTTTAGCAGTGAATTTCCTTATAGATGAGTAGATTTTTTTCCCCTTTTTAAACATAGAGTTGAAATATGATGAATGTATATTCAGGTTTATATCCTTGGCACTAGTACTCTTCCAAGTGTCTTGCATGGTTTTTATTTGTTTGTTTGTTCTTCCTTTTCTGGCCAAATCTCCACCTCTGCTTGGCGTTATATATCCCTGCAAACCCCTCACCTGTTGGCCAGAACCTGGCCACTGCTGATTCTCAAAGACACAGGGATGCGCTCAGTTTGCTCTGTAGCCAAGCCTAGGTTTTCTAATACACTCCAGTGGTTAAAATTATGGATGAAGGTCCAGCCAGGTACACCTGGAAGAATGATCACAACTCTATTCCCTGACTTATGGGCTTTCTCACTTTTGCCAAGTACCCCAGATAGCCAGAAATATACAAACAAATGGATCATATAAAAATACAGATAAACAGAGTGACATCTTTGTGTACCCACTCATTTTCTTAGCATTTCGGTGTTTAGTAACTGCCCGACCTGTCAGATTGGCCTCTGTGTCCAAATCCCAATGGCTGTCTTGCTTCAAATTTGTAAAAATCTAGGAAAATGGAGAGCAACCAAATACTCAGATAATAGGAATGGTAATAATAGGCAACATCTGGCCACGTTCCTCGCCCGTTACAGACATTAGCCTGTTTACCAGCAGTGAGCTCCAGTGCAGAGACACATAGACTCTCAGTGGCAGAGTCAGCGTCCTGTCCCAGGCTAGCCCTCCTGAGTGCTTGCTCTTAGCCACAACCACCCCATAATCTCTCTTTTGTTTTCTAGTGTCCAAATGTGCTGAGATTTCACCATCAGCAGCATCTTTTCCTCTATCTCCCACTGTCAGTTACTCCCAGTAATTGTGGGAAAGAGGTGGAAATATCTTACAGAGAAATGTGGGAAGAGATTAAAAAAAAATCCTTAAAGAAAGAAAATAAAATTACTCACCTAAATATAGTCCAGCCCCCAAGGAACTTGGAGCCTGGAGAGCGTAAATGACTTGCCAAGTTTCCACCAAGAATGATGAAACCAAGACTGTAACCTGATGCTCTTGACTTACATCAGACTTAGAAATAGTAATGTGATAGCAAGTCGATATTTGGCTGAAATTCTAACCCAGCTTTTATTTGTTTTCAATAATAAACGGACGCTGGCTAAAAATTACTGATTTTCTTTCAACAAGGAAATTGTGATATTGGTGGCTAAAGAATCTAGCCATATTTTTGGAAAGGGCAGCATCAGTGTTTAATTGAATATTGTCCCTAAATTAAAGGGACATGAGTGTTTTGTGCAAAAAAAAGTTATTGAATCAATGAAGGCATATTATTTATTCTCCTCACCTCATGAAGCCCTGGTAGCTTCTATCCTGATGTAAGCACAAGCACCCTATTCTCCAGAGTCATATATGGAATATGGATTATTCAGAAACTGAAAAATTTAGTTGAAGGGATATATTACTTTGGCAGTTTTTTCTTTATATTTATTTGAGCTGGTATTTATTCATCTGAATCTCAATATGAGGTTTTTTGTTTAGTGTATTCTTGGTCTTATTATTTTACTTTGCTTCTTGGTTTTTATTTATGTATTTTTATGATATACATTTGTCCAGAGATCTTGGCAGCAAGTACATTTTTAAAAGCAAAAGCAAAAGAAAAAAAAAAAAAGTTGAGCAGTAATTTCCATCCTCCCAAAGAACTTATTCCATGGTAACACCCTCAGAATTCTCATTTTGACTGAATGCGGAAATAATTTATACATGGCGCCATAATATTTTTACGCTGCAAATCTGCTTGTGTTTTCTTTTTAAATATCATTTCTCATCTATATGCTGTAGAGATGACAATAATGTAATGATATCTTTAAAATATGGCCTAATTTTCTCACAGAATATACTTATTTGAAAAGCAAAAATCCCTGAGTAGTTTTCCTTATGGTAGCAGAGTCTTCTAAATTTCCTATCACATGGGTGCTGTGTGTGTGTGTGTGTGTGTGTGTGTGAGTGAGATTTCAATTTGGAAACATTTATTCAGAACCTATTGTATAGAGACATCTAGCTAAGGGTCTAGGTTTAGTACATGCAAAGATGACTAATAATGACAAAAATATGGTCAGTCCATCACAGAATTTACCTTGTTGAGGGTCTAGACATCCGTATAAAGCTAACTCTAAGGGAGCCACAATTGACTCTGCCATATAGTGGAAGTCCAGAGAAAACTGGAAGGAGTCATGTATTTTATTGAGACACTAGTGAAGAAAATCAAAAATATAAGTGAATAGTGCTTGCTATGATAGGGCTTCCCTGGTGACTCAGTGGTGAAGAACCTGCCTGCCAATGCAGAGACATGGGTTTAATCCCTGAGTTGCGAAGGTCCCCTGGAGTAGGAACTGGCCACCCACTCCAGTCTTCTTGCCTGGGAAATCCCATGGACAGAGGAATCTGGAGGGATGCAGTCCACGTGGTTGCAAAGGAGTCAGACACAACTGAGCAACTAAACAAGAGAAGACTTTTAGAAGATGGAACACACTGGACCCTGAAAGAATGACTTAAGGTTGTGAAGGTTAAAGAGGTGCCAGGAGGCGGGTGGCAGGAGGAAACATAGGCATCAAACTTGTTTGCATAGTCCACAAAGTCCTTGGGACATGCCAACATAATTACAATTGAGTCCCCTCAACAGTGTTAATTTATTGACATTTGGCATACATTCATGATGTAAATAATCTGCAGAAACATTTTTGTTCCTGTATCAGTCTGCTGTTGTTTTGTAACAAACAACCACAGCATTTCAGGGCATAAGTAAGATGCTTCTCTTTTTCCTTGAATGTGTCTTTGGGTAGCTGGAGTTTGGCTGTTTCAGGCCTTTGCTCAACGAGGCTGCCTCTAAACTGTGGATTTGGTCTGGTCTGTTCCAGACGTATTTTGGAAGTAGCTCTCTATCTACATTCTTCTCATGGTGGAGTCTGGAGACTGTATTACACACGTAGACGCCTGATGCCCCTTAAAGCCTAAATTAGAGTTGGCTGGTTGTTGTCTCAGCTCCTGTTGGCCAAAACAGATCTTGTGGTCATTCCCACCATTGATGGGCAGAAAGTGTTTAACCCCGAAGAAGATGGAGGTGAGGAGAGGAGTAAATATTTCTATACCTAACCTACCACAGTCCTGGACTGACTTCTTCTTGCTGTTCCTTAAATAATGTTTTACCTTTCATGTTGACTTGTGATATATGTATTTTTGGCAGGTGGGCAAGGGTGGGGAGGGAGGCAGATTTTTCTAGTAATTCAAGAGCAATAATTATTTTCCAAATAAAGCGCAGTTAGTCAAACACACCTGTTACAGACTACCTCCCATATCCTAGCACATTAACAAACACTTAGGACACACACACACCACTTTCTTGATATTATTTAAGAATACACAGATGTGATATTTCCATTTCTTATGTTACTACCCCCCTTGATTATTGACCAGAATAACACGTTAACTGTAACTTCCTGAGGGTTATCATGTTAATCAGCGTATAATGTAGTTACCCAAATGCCTCCCTGAACATTGCTGGGCCAGTATATCAGCAATATATGGGCTTCCTTGCTGGCTCAACAGTAAAGAGTCTACCTGCAATGCAGGAGAACTAGGAGATGTGGATTCGATCCCTGGGTTGGTAAGATCCTATAGAGGAGGGCGTGGCAACCCACTCCAGTATTCTAGACTGGAAAATCCCATGGACAGAGGAGCCTGGTGGGCTATAGTCCATGGGGTCGCAAAGAATTGAACATGACTGAATACATACATATCAGTGATATGAATTTCATCTGGATGACACTCCTCTGGAAGTCAGAATGTGCTGAATTGGGTTTTAGAAATTAGAGAAATGGTCTCTCTGGCTTTGGAAATAATCTGACAATTTTCCCAAAGGGCAGCCCTTCCAAAAACAAGAATCAGCTAATCAGGGATTGGGTTTTGCCGGAATTGGTAAACAGATTTATAAATCGCAAATGCCTTCCTTGTATGGGGTGTTGGGATAAATGGTCCTTGCATGGTTGAAGACTCTTTCAATGCAGAGCATGAAGAAGCCAGATCTTTGTGTAAGTGAAATCTCCCTCCCTCCTTCCTTTCTTCCTTCCTTTCTCTCTCTGTCTCTCTTTCTTCTCTTTGGACAGCTCTTTCAAAACTAAGAAAATACTGCTGATCAGTAGCTTCGTGTCCTTTGTGATAGACTCCCAATCATTTTCTAATTCTTATCCCACTACCACATACCTCAGAGTAACTGAAAACATTAGGCTCCCAGTGTAGTTGTAATATTATCATCTTATTATCACCAATTCCCTTGCATGGTGGCTTTGCTGAGCAGCTGTTTCACAGACAAGCCAGTTCTTTTAAGTATTTCTCTATCAGAGGCTGAGACCAGCCTACCAGAAGGGTTCTTGGTCATGAATGTTAATGAGCAGACAAGTATCTCTTCCCTGACAGTGGCTCACTAATCCTTTGAGTGAGCATGACTAAATTATAAGAGAAATTTTATTTCATTTAAATTCATCTGCCACTGGATAGAGAAAACAGGTTTTCTTATTTTAATGAAAATCAAGAAAAATATCTAATGGTGATGTAAATTAGAGTTGGGTGGAAACATTTTGTTCCCCAGACCTGGGAATGCAGTAGCTCAGTGTAGACTGGTTCAGTTGTGTGGTGTGTATAAAGTTGATGGAGACTTCATTATCTCCTGTGAGGTGTGATGTGCAATGGGGAACAGTGTAAGTCCTAACTCTTGAGCTGGAATTTTGTATGAAGACGCTTTTGACCTTTCTCAAGTGGTGTGGAATTGGAATAAAACTGGGCTTCCTTCATTCACTGAGACGATATAAGACCTCCCTTTTCCAAGCAGATAACATGATAAATGAATAAGAAAAATGTTTGTATGCTTTTTTAAGATTCAAAAGCAAACTATGCTGGCGAATCGTTATTTCAAATAGCATACCCTGTCCTGATGGAGTCCCTGAGGTGGACACTTAGAAGGAACAAGATGGACATAAAAAATTATCATGGTTGAAACTGGTTAGTGAGTCCATGGGTCTTTCTTATAATGTTCTCACTTTTGGGTGATCCCCAATATCTGTAATTAATATTTTTTTAAAGAGAGAACTGACTTAAGCACATGCAGGACTGAAGATTTCCAAACTGAATTCATTCCGAATGCAGAACAATGTTAGTGGATATTACCAATCTTATGTCTTGCCAATTCAATGATGGTAAATTTTTACTAGTTTTAAATGTTTTAAATAGTAAATTCAACATGCCATTTTCAAATTGCAGAGATGAACACAACTTATAGATCTTTTAACTCAGATCAGGGTCACCTAGCTTCTGCTTCCACCCAACATTTTATTATTGTGTTGCTAGAACTGGCATCTCTAGTTTATCTGCAAGAACAGGCCTGTGAAAATGAGGCTAAATCCTTAGATGTTCCTATTAAGTGTGATTCAAAATGTCAAACTCTTGGTTAGAAAACGTATGGACACCAAGACAAGCAGATTATTCCAACACAAACTTTGGCAAGATTCAGAAGAAAATGTAAGGTGTAGATTATAAATGCATTATAAATAATATTCCTATATCACTAGGTAGTCTTCTAATGATTCTTAGTTGAAGCACAACCATCATGAGCTCTATGTGTTTGGCTTTTTAGCAAATCCAAAGGAAAAGACAGCATGTCTAAACAATTAATTCCATGTGATTCCCTTTATTCCATTAAAAAGGGGGAGAATCCTAATTTCACATGCAGAGGTAGATTTAGCTAATAAGCTTGCATGATTCATGACACTCAGAGAAATTGTAGGAAAAAATCACCCATTACAGTTTCAGAATTTTTCATTTATTATTCTTTCAAATGGTTTTTTAATATTCATTAAATAGACAAATATTATTCTTCAGATGATTATATATAGTAATACGTGATCTTCATACTGTATCCTCCCTACCTAGTGGTTTAATTGAATCCAAACAACTTGAAAATGAAAGACAAACTTTGAAGGAAGATAGCAGGAAATTGGGCCTCCAAGGCTTTTCCATGTTGGAAGAAACTGTACTTCTCCACCTATTTTTTATATGAAAATTTCTTTGTGTATTTTCTGCTTTTTAAAGAACAGTGTGTAGTCACTACAAGTTTTGGTTCTCTTGCTGTCTTATCTCCTTCCCTTCGGCGCTTATGAAGTCGACACCTTATCACTTTCACTTATTTAGTGTTCTTTTAATAGTATTCTTGAACAAAAAAGTATGATCTATTCCCTGTTGAAGTCTAAGCTCATTAAGTATAGAGATTAGGTCTCCTATTTCTATTTTATCTTCCTAGACTTGACTTAATATGGAACATATTTAACAATGCTGCAGTGTTGTTTGACTGTGGCACCAACCCACACAGACCCAAGGGCACAGACCAGTCAGATGAATTACTTAAGCTCCTATAATAAATGCGACAGAAGAAAATAGGAAGCCTTGAATTTTAGTTATCTATTAACTCTGAGGGTCCATAAACCTGGAAGTCATATTTGATTTCAGCAGTATTTATTCCAGTGGATTTAATAGAACTAATTTTAAATTCCCAGGATGAAGGTGATCTTTATTTGGAGTGGAAGGAGAACCTTAGCTCAAAAAGTGGGATGAATGCACTTACACACACGTACACACAGAGCTTTATACATGTGAGTAAGGAGGGATTAAGAGACACAAGTCTCTCAAAGGACCAGTTAACACAGAGATTTGTGTGCTCAAACTCTGGAAATTTTTTTTGTTTTTTGGAAATTTTTTTAAAACATTTTTTAAACATTAAAACATTTTCTTTCTTTATTGGACTGTTTTGATTTTTTCAGTAAAAGTCAAATAACCCTGTAAGTAAGGATATATTTCTGAGCTCTCTATTTGTCTGTCCTTAAGCCCTTGCTACAATGCCTTGATTACTGTCACTTCATAGTAATTTTTAAAGCTGTGTTAGTCCTCTTCCAATTTCAAACAGTGCAGTCTGTGATTCTGTGGTCCCTTTGGGATTTAGAAATCTTCATTTTGTTTAAGCATCTCACATGTCTGGGTCAGCACCCTTTGAGTATCACTGGGTAAGTGGAGTTGAGAGATCAGTTATCAGGATGTCGGGCTGAGGCAGATAAGAATGACAGAAGCTTTTCCATCTTTGCTCTGTCCTGTTAAGGTCATTTAAGGGCTGCCAATAAAAGGTCCACCATCTGTAAGGTGGGATTCAAGCATCTATTGACCAAATGGCATTTTTTCTTTTTTTATACCTTATTCAAGTTTCTCTTTTTTCCTTCTGATTTTGACACTGAATTGCACTCCAGATCTGCAACTCATGTAATGTTTTGCAGGCCAAATTATACTGCAGTTGATTTATTTTTTTTTAATATTTGTGAACCACAAATTTTCTGTTTCCTCTTTTATTTTCTAGTTTCTAACAAATACTTATTTTTCTAGTTTCTAACAAATACCTATTTTTTAGATACTTATAGTTTCTAACAAATACTTATAGTTTCTAACAAATACTTATTTTTCACAATCTAGAAAATGCATTTCAATTTTTTTTCTCTATTTTTTTTGTGGCTTACAGGGTGTTTTCTGAAGCCAAGTATATAATTTATTTTTAATAGCATTTTTAAATTTTAAAGTATTATATACTTTTATAGAAAACTTGGAGAATTTAACTTAAGGCATTAAAGAAGTTAAAGTTACTTTAAATTTTGGCTCACTTGTGGAAAAAAATCTGATCTCTGAGGACACTGAGGTAAACATGCTGCTACTGCTAAGTCACTTCACTCGTGTCCGACTCTGTGTGTGCCCCATAGACGGCAGCCCACCAGGCTCCCCCGTCCCTGGGATTCTCCAGGCAAGAACACTGGAGTGGGTTGCCATTTCCTTCTCCAATGCATGAAAGTGAAAAGTGAAAGTGAAGTCGCTCAGTCATGTCCGACTATTAGTGACCCCATGGACTGCAGCCTACCAGGCTCCTCTGTCCATGGGATTTTCCAGGCAAGAGTACTGGAGTGGGGTGCCATTGCCTTCTCCCATATAGTAATACAAATGTTTGATTTCTCATGAGAGTTTATTCAACTAACTTCTAAAAAAATAAATAAGTTGGAACTCTTATTTCCTATGTTTAATAGTTTATAATATAAAAGGAAAACCAGAACCCAGTCCCTGTAGGAGGGAGGGAGGGATTTCCTGTTTTGGGGGGAATAATATTTCCCTACCCTTTATAGCATTTGGTCAATAAAACGTTGGATCACTTTTATTAATACTATAATTGGGTTGGTGTTCTTTACTGAGAGTGTAATCAGAATTATGTCAACATAGTTCCAAAGATTTGTGGGATATAATAAATTATGATGTATATTAAAGAAAAGGTCAAAGAAGTAAGTAGGATGAATCTTCTTCACAAAGCAATGAGTTAAGGAAAACGATTCCAAGAAAAAAAGAAAATCTATCATTGCTTCCACTCTTCCGCCTTCTATTTGCCATAAAGTGATGGGACTGGATGCCATGATCTTAGTTTTCCATAAGGATCTCTGACAGTCCCGTGGAACCACATAGGCAAACATCTAAGTAGTAATAACACAGACTGGTGCCATGTGTGAAAATACAGATAAAGTAGAAGAATCGAATGAAATTTACTCCATTAAGGGGAGACTATAAACAATTCTGGAAAGATCTAATGAAAGCTCTCTTGGAAGTTGGGGAGGAGTTGGACATCAGTTTGGAAGGATGTGGAAATGTGAGCGAAGGTGTGGAGGCGGGGAATCTGGCGATACAGGCTTAATTCTGTTGGTGAACAAAGCATGCTTGAATGAAAGAGGAGCTGGCCCCATTGGTAAGGTCCTTGTGTATGCTAAAAAAGTGGAAAAATGCTTCTATTCTCTGAAAATCAATGGGTTTTCTTGTTTATTTTCATTTAAATAATTGAGTTGACTGTTGATCTTGAAGTTCTGTCAACCGAAGTTAAAATCCCTGTTGAACAACAACTTACAAAGTTTACACTGTGCGGTTTGTTCTGTTTAATTAATGGCTGACAGCAGGCATGTGGATTAGAGGACAAAATGAATTCAGTTGATTCCTTAGATCCTTCAGTGTTAGGGCCTGTTTAATAATATTTGTAAATGAACAGTCAACTTCCGGGCATCTGTGATTGAGTTTCTTTCACATGTAGTGCGTGTATGAGAATGCTTTACAAGAGGACTGGTCAAATGTTGGTTCCACCGCAAAGTACAAAGTTTCAACAGTGATGGATGGGGAATGGTAGGTTTAAGCATAAACTGTTCTTCCAGTATCTTACTTTTCAGGTTCCTCATAACAGTGAATGTGTGTTACTGTTGTTTGTTGTAGTTTCCAAGTCATGTTCGACTCTTTGCAACCCCATGGACTGTAGCTCGCCCGACTCCTCTGTCCATGGGATTTTCCAGGCAAGAACACTGGAGTGGGTTGCCATCCCTGCCCCCCACCCCAGGACATCTTCCCAACCCCGGGATTGAAACTTTGTCTCCTGCATTGCAGGTGTGTTCTTTACCACTGAGCCACCAGGGCAGCCTAAAAAAATATGAAACACTTCACAAATTTGCGTGTCATCTTTGCTAAGTCACAAAAATTGTTAAATGGTTCATCTGATTATAAAATTAGCATTACCTTTAATAAGGCCCTTCTGTATACACCATACCTGAGCCTATGAAATGATTTGTCTTGTGGAAATTTTCTCACAATTGTGTCAGATCCCAATTTCAAAAGCTAATTGGTTTTGATTTGCATTTCTCTGATAATGAGTGATGTTGAGCATCTTTTCATGTGTTTGTTAGCCATCTGTATGTCTTCTTTGGAGAAATGTCTATTTAGTTCTTTGGCCCATTTTTTGATTGGGTCGTTTATTTTTCTGGAATTGAGCTGTAGGAGTTGCTTGTATATTTTTGAGATTAGTTGTTTGTCTGTTGCTTCATTTGCTATTATTTTCTCCCATTCTGAAGGCTGTCTTTTCACCTTGCTTATAGTTTCCTTTGTTGTGCAGAAGCTTTTAAGTTTAATTAGGTCCCATTTGTTCATCGCAGCACTGTTTATAATAGCCAGGACATGGAAGCAACCTAGATGTCCATCAGCAGATGAATGGATAAGAAAGCTGTGGTACATATACACAATGGAGTATTACTCAGCCATTAAAAAGAATACATTTGAATCAGTTCTAATGAGGTGGATGAAACTGGAGCCTATTATACAGAGTGAAGTAAGCCAGAAGGAAAAACACCAATACAGTATACTAACACATATATATGGAATTTAGAAAGATGGTTACAATAACCCTGTATGCGAGACAGCAAAAGAGACACTGATGTATAGACCAGTCTTTTGGACTCTGTGGGAGAGGGAGAGGGTGGGATGATTTGGGAGAATGGCATTGAAACATGTATATCATATATGAAACGAGTCGCCAGTCCAGGTTCAATGCACAATACTGGATGCTTGGGGCTGGTGCACTGGGACGACCCAGAGGGATGGTATGGGGAGGGAGGAGGGAAGAGGGTTCAGGATGGGGAACACATGTATACCTGTGGCAGATTCATTTTGATATATGGCAAAACCAATACAATATTGTAAAGTTAAATAAAATAAAATTTTAAAAAAAGCTAATTGGTATTTGAACTTGTTAAATTTCACATTGTTATATTTGATGAATTGTTACATTTCTGTTTCAAATATCTAACATAAAGTTTCCCCCCAGCAATATTACATGCAAGCATATAGGATAACAACCCTGCAACAAGTATTCCAGTCAGCGACTGTGGTAGACTCATAACTAATGATAATTGCCCTCTTCATGTAATGAGGTAAATTTTCTCAGTAACAATTTAGTATGCAACTGACTTAGTATATAGATCATTGGGGATGGATGAACACAGACATCTCTGTGCACTCCAATCCTTCCCACCATTGAAACCCCAGAGCCTCAGGAGCTCTGTTAAGAAGTCTACATTATGTAAAGATATGCATATTTACTTATTGCCCATTTATATAGTGCTTATTAAGTTACTATTGGTTTTCCAGAGTTGCTTTTTAGCACCCTTAAATCCTCACTTAAAAAGTGTAATTCTTAAAGGCAACGGAAGTCTCCGTTGCTTCACATTATTAGAAACGGACTGATCCACAATAGCGTGGTGTGCTCTTGGCTGGTTGCCAGTGGTGAATGAAGGCTGCGTCACTGGAAGACTAATGGTATCTCTTACCCCCAGGTTCACTCACTGTGGTTAATATTGAACCAAGTCTATTTGTGTAGAGTTCTTTAAAGAGGCCGAGACATTAAGATTCCTTAGCATAAACATCACCCGCGCATCACCTGCACAGCTAAATGGATTTCTTGCAGATGAGTAATGCTGTTCCTTCACTACACAGTCGACACAGAAAATGCCAGGACTTGATTCAGGGAATGCAGCCCTCTTCTGACTAAGGTTCTTCATTAAGGACCCTTTGTTGGATGAATCCATTTCTGCTCTGTTCCATTCCTCATTTGAATGAAATACATTCTAAAGGTCATCAGTTTTAGGCAAAGTTAAAGACGAGATTTTTTTTTTTTGTAAAAACAAAAAAGAAATCAACAATATGTTTTTCTTCTTTATGAGAATTTTGTTCAATAGCATAGCATGATGATTTCATGGGACCTTAGTAAAAGCTACCTAGATAACAGAGCAGAAAGTTAGCTGTGTTTTTTTGCTAATGTAAAACCCTAAGTGTGGCTTTATTCTCTTCTCTCGTTGCCCATTAGCTTCCTTTTAAATCATCTTTCTTAGTATTTGAACCATAATAAAGGGACAGATCATTGTTGTCAAATATCTTAACCTTACAGACAATGTCTCTTTAATATAAATAATATATTGAAAGAAATAAAGCATCAGTGGCCTTTAGAAAGGCTAATTAGCTTGAGCAGCGGTGACTAATAATGTTTTTTTCCCCCACAATTTTTTTTTGACCTCTAAACAAACTTGAGCACACAGAATACACTATTGTGCTAGATATTCAATGATCCAAATTAAGAAGACCTTTATTTTTACTCAGTGATCAGATACTAAATTTAAAGAATATAATTAATTTCTCCCATTGGAATACTAGGGTCTGAGGAATAGAGGATATTTTTTCAAAGTACTAAAAGTAAAGAAAAATGTGTTCACACATTTATATCAATAATTACATATTATATTGTATCCAGTAACCCACTGTGTTTTTTTTCAACTGTAATGCTTATGTCCCGATATTGTTTTCTTTTCCATTTCCTCCAGGAAACAAAAGTAAACTGGATCCTGAGTTACATTTTGTGTTTCACATTAGCTAACAGAACTGGTATTGGGAAAAGGCGGCAAATGTACAAGAGCCGAAAGGTTTTCTTTTTGAGTATTTGTTTGCAAAACAAGCCCAGGATAATGGAGTATCATTTGTGGGAAGCTGAGCCATGCTGGGTGCTCATTAGATAACTTAGAAAGACTCTCTTGTTTGCACCCCGCCTTGTAGATAGATGCGTGTGTTTCAATTAAAATCTCCATTTACTTCCAGCTGGTAATGTTAGCATCCATTCCACCGATAGAGAGTAAAGGTCACAGCCTCCTGCCTGAACAGATATTTAAAGAAAATGTGCCATTTGCCTCCTTTGTGTAGGGACTGTTGAGCCACCCAGAGCAAACCTGGGGAGCAGATTCTGGAGGGTCAGATTGCAGGGGGACTTTGTCCTTATTTACCGAGGCAGCTTTGGTATCTGCTGGTCCAGATGCTACAGCTGCTGTTGCTCTGTGGCTTGGGATCCAGCAGCAGCTGTTGTTCTTTGCTAGAGCGTGCTGCTGACATTCCAAATTTAATAGTCTGAGACCTTAGTCGTTGGAAGCTACGCTGAAAGTTAATTTGCTGAATCCAAGTTTATTTTCCTACCTAAACCACCATTTGTGATAGAGCCTTTCCCCCACGATGCACAGTAAAGTGAGGAAAGGAATTCTTTACTGTCCTTAGCAGGCTGAAGGGCAAGAGAACGCAGTGATTCCCGAGCAGAGCGGAGGCTGGATATCCTTGTGACTTGGCTATGTTCTGGCTGTCAGATATCTGACCCCACGCCCTGCTGCTTTCTACCTTCATAGCAGTAGGCAACCTTATGGAACTTCCTAGTGTCTCCATCTCAAACTATTAGGACAATAATTTCTACCTGATGGAGTGTTACAATGAGAAAGCAAACATAAAGCACCTTTGCTAATGCCTGCTCCATAGTTATAGTTTACTCTTTTTTGAAATTAAATTTTATTAGAGTATAGTAGCTTTACGATTTTGTGTTAGTTTCTGCTGTGCAGCAAAGTGAATCATATATATATATATATATATATTTGGATTTCCTTTCCATTTAGGCCACCACAGAGCATTGAATAGAGTTCCCTATGCTGTAGAGTAGGTCTTCATTAGTTATCTGTTTTATACACAGTGTCAGTAGTGTATATTATATAGTATCAATAGTACATATTTTTTGTTCACGAGCCACATAACCTTTATGAGGTTTTTCTGATAAATGAAAAGCTCTACATTCCCTTGCTTCTTTTTTGAGCCAAAATTAATGTTCTTGCTCAATAAATATGAACATTCCCATACATTCAACTAATTATAGCTGATATTTATTTGGTTATATCTTGTGCCTTGGCACACCACATTTTCCATCTCATTTAGCCTTCACAGGAACTTCCCTGGTGGCTTAGACAGTAAATGTGTCTGCCTACAATGTGGGAGACCTGGGTTTGATCCCTGGATCTGGAAGATCCCCTGGAGTGGGAAATGGCAACCCATTCCAGTACTCTTGCCTTAAAAATCCCATGGACAGAGAAACCTGGTAGGGGTCGCCAAGAGTTGGACACGAGTCGGACACAACTGAGTGACTTCACTTTCACTTAGCCTTCACAACAATCCAACGAGGTAGGTGGTATTACTATTATTATTCCTATTTTCTAGCTGAATAAGTTCTTGCCTAGAGACTTAAGTAATTTGCCTGAGTTTGCATAGCTTGTCAGAGTCAGAGCTGGGATTGAATCCAGCCCAAACCCTTTACCAAGCCATAGTTTCTCCCAGAAGGAAAGCAAATCAAATTACCTTGAAATGAAGTATTTGAACTCTGTTTCTAAAGTGAAAGTTTATATATGAATAATGGGAAGTTAAGGCAACACTGCTATTTATAGCTTTTCCCATTCCCTGGACTCTAGATGGTTGGTAGATGGATTCATTTTATTCTATTCTATTTTATATTCTATTTTATTATATTTTCAGTGGCAATCATTATTTCATGACTAATGCTTTGACATTCTTTTTTTTCAAAATTATTTATTTGTTATTCAGTTAGTTGTTATTGAGTTAGTTGTTCTATTTAGTTGTTAGTTTAGTTATTATTTAGTTGTTTAGTATGGTTACTTTACACTGCTATACAGCAAGCTTATTAGCCATATGTACACTATCTCCCTTTTTTGGATCTCCTTACCATTTAGGTCACCAGAGAGCATTGAGAGGGGTTCCCTGTGCTATATAGTAGGTTCTCAGTAGTTATCTATTTTATGCATAAGTATTACTCTGTGTATATACGTCAATGCCAATATTATATACATGTCAATCCTAACCTCCCAGTTCACTCCCCTACCCTTCCCCCTTGGTATGCAGATATTTGTTCTCTATGTTTGTGTCTCTATTTCTGCTTTGCAAATAATATTATCTTTACCACTTTTCTAGATTCCACATATATGCATTAATATACAATATTTGTTTTTCTTTCTGACTTACTTCACTCTGTATAACAGTCTCTAGGTTTATCCACATCTCTCCAAAGGACATAATTTTATTCCTTTTTATAGTAGAATAATATTGAATTATATATATATACACACACACACACACATACACACACCACATCTTATTTCTCTATTCCCCTAACGATGGATGTTTAGGTTGCCTCCTTACCCTAGCTATTGTAAATCTATGCTTTGGTATTCTCACTTGGACATATCTGGGTATGATTCAGTTCACTATAAAAAGGCATGGAAGGTTTAAACTTGACATGTCTCTACCAAGATGGACTTGGTTGTAGGTGCTGCCAGTACAGCGTGGCAGGAGCATAGAGAGAAACAGTCTTTAGAAAGTACAATTACCAGCAACAGTTTGGCCAAATAATCTATCTTTCTGCAAAGTTACCAGGATTTTCTATAGACAGAAGAGTGCCATCACTGGGGATTTAGGCACAAGTAGTATGTCTAGCCATGCAGAGACACCAGCTGACCCTTGGGAAATGCCAGTCCTGGGCACAGTGACAGGATCCCTGTTTAAGAGCTTATGTCTAAAGCTTGACCTATGAGAAACACTACAAAGATTGAATCTCAGACCCAGTAAACAAGACCCATTTTCAACCTGAACTGGGGCCTCGAATTCTAATCCAAATAGTAGCAAGTATGTCATTAGATCTAGAAATTCTTGTGTCCTTCATTGCTAATGTCAAGGGCTCCTGTGTCTAGAGATAGGAGGCTGAGAACCAAAGAGAGACCAATTCTGCTAGCAGAAAAGGGCACGTGTTGATATTCTGAGGAAATCACTGACACTCCAACAGCATGAATTGTATGAAACATTGAAGACATGATTTTTTAAATGCAAAATTTTGTTACATATTTCCTACTTTAGCCCATGAAAGAAATCATATAGTTTGCGATAATGTCACTGTTTTAATGTAAGGATTAAAATATAGCAGTTCTCTCTCTTCCAAGAAGGGTATGTTCCAAGATGCCCATTATATACTTGAAACTGGAGATAGTACCAAATCCTGTGTATATGGGTTCTTTTATATATATATATGTATATACATATATACATGCATCCTTATGATAAAGTTTGTAAATTAGGAACAGTAAGAGAATATCCAAATTGCCAGTATCACTACTGTTGCACATTAGAGTTATTATTAAGTAAAATAAGCTTCCTTGAATACAAGCACTTGTAAAACTATGGCAGCTAGATGGCTTCTAAGAGACTAGTGGGTGTGGTTCTGATGGACAAAAGGATGAATCACGTTGCAGGCTGAACAGTGAACGATTTCATCACACGACTTTGAATGACATGCAAATTAAAGCTTATGAATTATTTCTGGAATTTTCCACTTAATGTTTTTGGACCTCAAATAGCTGAAACTAAGAAAAGCAAAACCATGGATAAGGGGGGACTGCTGTAGTTAAAGTTTCTAAAGATTCTATAAAACCTAAAAATATGTACTTAGAAAAATGTATTCTTGATTCCACTAATATTTTTTTTTAATTCATAGTTAGCAGTTGTATAAACTTCCAACAGACTCAAAGAAGTGAATGACTGTTTATACACACACACATACATATAGTAAATTTGGTCATATATAATAGTAACTCGTAACTCGTGATGGTGTTTTGTTTGGGGGATGAAACCAACCTCTAGGAGCAAGACTGAGAAAAAGATATATCAGTGTATATCCTTTATACCTGTTGAATGCTGATTTTATATATATATATAAGTATATATATAGTTTATATATATATAAATTTTATATATATGTATAAAACAATTTTATATATTATATATAGTTTTATATATAAAATTTATATATATATAATTTATATATATGTGATTTTATATATATATAAAATAATGCTTGATTTTATATATGTGTGTGTGTATACATATGTGTATATATTTATATGGATTCTGTGTATGTACTCAGTTGCTCCACAACGTCCAACTCTTTTCCACCCCATGGACAGTAACCCACCAGTATCCTCTTTCCATGGGATTGTCCAGTCAAGAATTCTGCAGTGGGTTTCCATTTCCTCCTCCAGGGGAGCTTCCCAACCCAGGGATTGAACCCCTGTCTCCAAGTCTCCTGTGTTGCAGATGGATTCTTTACCACTGAGCTTCAGGGGAAGCTGCACATATAGGGTTTACCTACCCAAAAAATATATTGTTAAGAACAAACAAATGCAGCTATTAAGGAGAATCATTAATCTTCAAATTCACTACTTAACAAGATGTTGAAATCAGCTTGTGAAAGCCTTTTGTTTTTCTACTCTCCACTCTCATTTCAAAGTAACCACGTTCATGTCAAAGTCAATGATGAAAACACTTTTAAGTTCAGGGAAACATGTTTTTTTTCCTCCTCTGAAGAGCACTTTTTACGTCTAAGAAGTGAATGACTTTGACATTTGGATATTGTACTGTTTCTTTTTTAAGCATGTTTTGTCATATGAATTAATTCCAGGAAAAGGCCAATTCATTGTTTAAAGATTTTGCATAACCAAATAAGGTGTTAACTAGGAGCTGTGTCTTGGGAATTGCTCATCACGCCACACCCCTTATTAATACCCTAAGTCTATTCATTAACCCTGTACTGTTGCTTTTAATATTTTACAATTTTTTACCCTTTCCTGTGTTATTTTCTACCTTTTCCTGTGCCATTACTAAACTGAAATTAAATAAAATCCAGAAAGACAAATCTTACATCAGGATATAGCATTTGCATCATAAGGTAGCATTTTTATCAGTTGATTTTCCTTCTTCAACTTTGTCAACATGTTGGTGTCATTTTCATTCTCCTGCATGTCCCTTTCCTTGTAGTCAATTCTTATTTCCCAGATGTCCCCAGTCTCATAGACCATGTGCATAACTCCAGCACCATTATCTTCCTAGATCTATGTCTCCGTGTCTCCATTCCTCTTTCTGTTGTCAAAGGGAAAGAGCAACACTGAATGTAACACTGTGCAATTTAAGACTTCAGTTATGTACCTGCTCCAGTCTGGCTGGTACTGGTCCCTCTGCAGTTTTGGAAATGAAAAGCTTGTAGGGAAAACCCTGAAGGAATTAAAATGGGTACTGGTTCATTGTTTATATGGGAGCATTTTAACAAGAAGCTCCCTCAGGGATAAAGAAATATATATCCTTTGAATTAACAAATTAAGCTTCTCATTCAGCTCTTTGCCTTTTCTAATAATTGAGAGTATGTTGAGCTGGCCTTTGTTAGGAAGTGTGTGATTTCTTGATTTTTAAGGACATCGTTACTCTAATGGTCTTTGAAAAGTCTGTTGAGGTTTTCTTTGATCTGAGGACTCTGAGAACCTTTATAGGTGTAGGATCATTAAAAACACATCTGGTCAGTGCAGTTGCTTCAAAGATTTAGAAGAGAAGAGGAAAAAATTGTGAGGTTGAATCACCTCCAAAAAATAGATACCTTCATGGCTGACTTAGAAGCAGAGCCGACAGTAAGCAGCCATCCTATCAGACATAAGGCAGTGCTGTCTGCATTTAAGAGATCAGAGAGATGGAGAAGTAGAGATATGCTGTAGAATTTTTATTTCTCCTTGAAATAAATGAACTGTGTTATAAGGCACTGATTGCCGCAAAGGTGGTTACTGCCTGAATATTATTCAATAACTTATGTAAGATATGTTAAGTCTTATTTTCTCAAAGTTAAGTCCTCAAATCTTATCTTAATTAAATGTGCTGTATATTGTCAATATGCCTTATAGAAACTTAGCAAATGAGTTTCATCTCTGTTAGAAGTGATAATGTTCAACTGGTGCATTTCTTGGATGTATTTATTAAATCATCCCATTTGTGGAACACCCCTCCTTCATATCAGAGATACACATTTAAGATGACACTACCCAAATTAATAACTTAGTTGTCACAGTGAAAATAGTCTCGTTAACAAATAATTACAATAAACACGCCACCCGCACTATAGTAGACACGTAAACGGTATTCTGGAAGCAAAGAAGATGACATGGCCACCTTTATTGGTAGAGTCAAAAGAGTTCTTAGCAGAGCTGATGGACTCTATTCAGTTTTAGCAGAACAGGAATTTATTGCATGAAGGAGCAAACGGTTATTCTAACCGGAGGAAAGGGGAGAAAATATGCAATATGTGAAAATATATTTGACCCATGTGACTTTTTGTGAGAAATAAAATAATCTCATTAGACTGTTGGTCTTTTGGAGAATAAAATAGAAAATATTGAACTGTATTAACCCTGAAATTTCTTCCAGGTCTGAGCAGTTCATGATTCTACATGATTCTATTGTATCATTAACGTTGGAGTTCAGTTTTCATCTAAAAATGGATAATCTGATTCATTTTCTCCAAGGACATATGCAGGTGCGCTTCAGTCTTCATCACTTGGTTACTTTGAAGGAAGACTGTGGGGTCTGAACATTGCAATTCCGTTTTCCTTTAATATTGTTGTGACATGTATAGAATAATTGGACTGGAAAATTCTTGAGAAATTACTTTATCCAAGGCATGAATCTCTTACTCTTTTTTTAGAATAGAGATTTATATTCCAGCAAATTTCTTTTGAGGTGAACTTGAAATACCAGTTAAGTCATACCCTATTTGTTATCAGAAAGAAAAAAAAACTGTAATTTTAGATTGGTCAAGTTATTTCATTTTAGAAGCACAAGATTAGACTGTCTAGATGTAATTTAAGTCATTCTATAAAACTTGGTGGTTCACCTTGCTTAGAGACTCACTCTGGTCCAATATTCCAAGACCCACTCTTTGTTTAACAGTCAATAAAAGATGACCCCAAAACAGATATAGCTCATAGGGATCCCCCGCAAGGAGCTAAGTATACTGATAAAGAAAGCAGTAAGGGAAACAAATGGCTCCATAGTGCTATTCATATTAATATCTGGAATGTTTTAGTTCATCAATAGTAGAACAGACATTAGAAACTTCCTGTGAGCAAAAGGAAAATAAATGAGAAGACAGTACCATAAGAAGACATCTTTCAGGACTGCATCTTTTAAACTCTGAAAAAATTTGGAGCTTCCTTCCAAAGAGGTAGTAGTTGCTTGAACTTATTGCCTAATAGGCTGTGCACATTTTTCATTTCACTTTTAGAAGTACTCTTTGTGCTTTTTTGTAATCATTTTATTAATATGAATCTTATTAACTAGGAAAACATAATATCATTCTTTTTAAGAGTTGAGTTTGGGCATGAGTTTGACCCAACAAAGACTTTTGTGCTTGATAGTAATTAAAATTAGTGAAAGTGAGTGAAGTCGCTCAGTCGCGTCTGACTCTCTGCGACCCCATGGACTGTAGCCTACCAGGCTCCTCCGTCCATGGGATTTTCCAGGCAAGAATACTGGAGTGGGTTGCCATTTTATTCTCCAGGGGATCTTCCCAACCCAGGGAACGAACCCAGGTCTCCCGCATTGCGGGTAGAGGCTTTAACCTCTGAGCCACCACAGAAGCCCAATTAAAATTAACTAGTGAACAAATCTCTCCCATTGAGATGTTGATCGTGGGGTTGAAGGAAAGGGAAGGGAAGAATCCATGAGACTCTATGTTCCACACAAATGCAATGAGACATAAAGTAGGGAAAGATTAGAAAGAAGACAATTACTTAAGGCTGGAGCCATAGAAGCCAAAGCAATCAATAAAATAGAGGTATCTGCTGCTAACCCATGAACAACCTTACAGTAAATCTCTACAACTTAATGTAACCTGAGGGAGCCTCCATCTTTCTTTCTAAAGAGGATCATTCATTTATGTTCAATAATTTACTACTTTTGTTAAAAAATATTGATTTTATTGTTATTTGTAAAAACAAATATTTCTACTCCTTCATTAACTGATTACTCTTACCTTTGGGCAGAAATTGGCTTTCACATATGTTTCTGTCTTTTCTTTTTAAATTTGAATTCCAGGAATTTTTTGAGAAATAACAATTAAGCTGATATCTGTTTATCCTAGACTAGTTTTCAAGGTAACTGCTGGATTTAAAATTTGACAGGATAAAGAAAAGACCTCATGCCAGGTCTGTGTCTAATCCTGATGTGTATTTATAGAGCATACTTTAGTGTCTGAGGAGAGCCTCAGGTCAGGCTTTTTCCAAAGATCCCAAAGTTAGTTTTGTTTTATGTATTTTTGATACCTTCATTTACACACAATGGATTTGGAATCTACCCTGATTATAGATGTGAAAGTTATAATATGACTCTCTATTGTTAAAGATAAATAAGATTGTAATTAAGTGTAGGTTCATAAATGATATAGAATATTTCTCAACATTAACAAAGAAGGTTAAGGCAATAGAGTAAAAAGAGCATCCATTTTCATTCATAAATCGTTTAGCTCAAGCACTTATTTGGCTTGAGGCTTTAAGAAGTCATTTCACTTATCTGAGCCTCAATTTTCACATTTGATATATTGGGTTAATTATAATACAAATAAATCAGTTCATATTTATGACATTAAATAGAGTTTCTTCAGCCTTTTCCTTTCTTTAACTAAGCATTCAAAAGTAATGAGATGGAAATTAAAGGAAAAAGACAGAAATCCTCATTCGCTATAATCTCTGCTACTCGAATGGAGAGCAAGAGTTGGAAATGACCAGGAGCTACTGAATGTCATGATGGTGTGATCACTCACCTAGAGCCAGATATCCTAGAATATGAAGTCAAGTGAGCCTTAGGAAGCGTCACTATAAACAAAGCTAGTGGAAGTGATGGAATTCCAGGTGAACTATTTCAAATCCTAAAAGATGATGATGTGAAAGTGCTGCACTCAGTATGCCAGCAAATTTGGAAAACTCAGCAGTGGCCACAGGACTGGAAAAGGTCAATTTTCATTCCAATCTCAAAGAAAGGCAATGCCAAAGAATGCTCAAACTACCGCACAATTGCACTCAACTCACACGCTAGTAAAGTAATGCTCAAAATTGTCCAAGCTAGGCTTCAGCAATATGTGAATCATGAACTTCCAGATGTTCAAGCTGGTTTTAAAAAAGGCAGAGGAACCAGAGATCAAGTTGCCAACATTTGCTGGATCATCGAAAAAGTAAGAGAGTTCCAGAAAAACATCTATTTCTGCTTTATTGACTATGCCAAAGCCTTTGACTGTGTGGATCACAATAAACTATGGAAAATTCTGAAAGAGATGGGAATACCAGACCAGCTGACCTGCCACTTGAGAAACCTTTATGCAGATCAGGAAGCAACAGGTAGAACTGGACATGGAATAACAGACTGGTTCCAAGTAGGGAAAGGAGTACTTCAAGGCTGTATATTGTCATCCTGCTTATTTAACTTATATGCAGAGTACATCATGAGAAACGCTGGGCTGGATGAACCACAAGCTGGAATCAAGATTGCTGGGAGAAATATCAATAACCTCAGATATGCAGATGACACCACACTTATGGCAGAAAGCAAAGAAAAAAGCCTCTTGATGAAAATGAAAGAGAAGAGTGAAAAAGTTGTCTTAAAGCTTAGCATTCAGAAAACTAAGATCATGGCATCCAGTCCTATCACTTCATGGCAAATAGATGGAGAGACAGTGGAAACAGTGTCAGGCTTTATTTTTCTGTGCTCCAAAATCACTGCAGATGGTGACTGCTGCCATGAAATTAAAAGACGCTTACTCCTTGGAAGGAAAGTTATGACCAACCTAGATAGCATATTTAAAAGCAGAGACATTACTTTGCCAACAAAGGTCCATCTAGTCAAGGCTATGGTTTTTCCAGTGGT
>NW_011494797.1:1910660-1930742 GCF_000754665.1 Bison bison bison | reverse complement strand
CCAAAGAATTGATGTTTTTGAACTGTGGTGTTGGAGAAGACTCTTGAGAGTCCCTTGGACTGCAAGGAGATCCAACCAATCCATCCTAAAGGAGATCAGTCCTGGGTGTTTATTGGAAGGACTGATGTTGAAGCTGAAATTCCAATACTTTGGCCACCTGATGCGAAGGGCTGACTCATTTGAAAAGACCCTGATGCTGGGATGGCTTGAGGGCAGGAGGAGAAGGGGATGAAAGAGGATGAGATGGTTGGATGGCGTCACTGACTCAATGGACATGAGTTTGGGTAAACTCTGCGACTTGGTAATGGACAGCGAGGCGTGGCATGCTGTGGTTCATGAGGTCGCAAAGAATCAGACACGACTGAGCAATTGAACTGAACTGAACTGAACAGTAAAAGAGATGGGAATACCAGACCACCTTACCTGCCTTCCAAGAAGCCTGTATGCAGATCAAGAAGGACAATTAGGATTGGACATGGAACAATGGACTGGTTCAAAATTGGGAAACAAGTATATCAAGACTATATATTGCCACCCTGCCTATTTATCTTATATGCAGAGTACATCATGCAAAATGCGTGCTGAATAAAGCTCAAGCTGGGATCAAGATTTGCCAGGAGAAATATCAGTAACCTCACATATGCCGATGACACCAACCTAATGGCAAAAACTGAAGAGGAACTAAAGAGCCTCTTGATGAAAGTGAAAGAGGAGAGTGAAAAAGCTGGCTTAGAACTCAACAGTCAAAAAACTAAGACCATGGCATCTGGTCCCATCACTTCATGGGAAATAGGCGGGGAAACAATGGAAACAGTGAGAGACTTTAGTTTCTTGGGCTCCAAAATCATTGCAGATGGTGACTGCAGCCATGAAATTAAAAGGTGCTTCCTCCTTGGAAGGAAAGATATGAGAAACCTAGACAGCATATTATAAAGCAGAGACATTACTTTGCCAACAAAGGTCCATCTAGTCAAGGCTATGGTTTTTCCAGGGGTCATGTATAGATGTGAGAGTTGGACTATAAAGAAAGCTGAACGCCAAACAATTGATGCTTTTGAACTGTGGTGTTGGAGAAGACTCTTGAGAGTCCCTTGGACTGCAAGGAGGTCCAACCAGTCCATCCTAAGGTATATCAATCCTAGGTGTTCATTGGAAGGACTAATGTTGAAGTTGAAGCTCCAACACTTTGGCCACCTGATGTGAAGAGCTGACTCGTTATAAAAGACCCTGATACTGGGAAAGATTGAAGGCAGGAGGAGAAGGGGATGACAGAGAATGAGATGGTTGGATGACAGTACTGACTCAATGGACTTGAATTTGAGCAGTCTGGGAGAAATGGTGGCAGGGAAGACTGTGTGCTGCAGTCCATGGAGTCGCAAAGAGTCGGACAGAGGTGAGCAACTGAACAACATCATTATCCATGGTTATACGTCATTATATTGAATTAAAGAAATTTGCTTCCCTGTAATCTCTGAATAATAATTATATAACTTAGTGGAATTATAAATTAAAGGGTAGCATTCAGGGATTTTCCAACTCTGGTAAAATTAACTCAGTGATAACAAGAGGAAAGTGAGAAAAAGCTTTTTTTAAAGATATATATTATGATCTTTGCACATTTTTTGACAATAATATGCTTCACAATTTCAAGAATATATGGGATGGTAACAATTCAAATTAATTATAAAAATATCTCTTATTCAGATTTTGTATGAAAATAAAGTGAAATGTTTATGTAAATCCCAATATTTGTATTAGCTTTAAAATATAAAATATCTATGTTTTCATTGGTCATGATAAAGGCTTCAAGTGATATTGATTGAATTAATTACTATATATTTTTGATCCTTGGTTGTCACTAAAAGATTTATTTCCTTAAATGTGCTGTGTTATTTAATGTCACTGGATATGTTGATGGTGCTGTTCAAATGTCAAATAACTGCCCGAGGTCTTGGGGAACACTAGCTTTTCATGCATATTTAAGTTTTTAGTGCACTTCAACTCATCAAAAAGGAAAATCTTGCCATTAAATCATATCATCTTAGACTCTCTTATATTCAACAGCAGAACTTTCCAGTATGATGTGAGACATACATATGTATTTTTAAAGTGCATTCTCTTAATTAACCTAAGTAAGTTTAAATGTATATGAGTAAAATTTCCCTTTCTTCACTGTGGAGATCTGAATTTGAATTACTTGTATTATCATTACGTAATTCTCATCAGTAACCACTGCTCCTGCTGCTGCTGCTGCTAAGTCGCTTCAGTCGTGTCAAACTCTGTGCGACTCCATAGACGGAAGCCCACCAGGCTCCCCTGTCCTTGGGATTCTCCAGGCAAGAACACTGGGGTGGGTTGCCATTTCCTTCTCCATTGCATGAAAGTGAAAAGTGAAAGGAAAGTCGCTCAGTCGTGCTGGACTCTTCGCGACACCATGGACTACAGCCAAGTACCTATTATGCATTAAGTGGAAATTTACTTGTCAGTACATGGAAAGAGCCCCATGTTACAGCAGAAATTTTTCTGTGTCATACAGTTACTTTGTTGATTTAGAAAATGCAATTGCAATGTCTGTGCCATTGCAGTCATACAGTCATTTATATGATCATGCATGATGGGAGTGAGGTGAAGGAAAGGAAGAATATCCTAGGCACTAAGCTCTGTATTAGAAAAGTGTGTCACCTTCAGAGTAGGTGAAGTAGAACTGAATGAATGGATATTATAGCTAATAACATTTCTACATGGGGCTTCCCAGGTGGCTCATCAGTAAAAAAAATCTGCTTGCCAATGCAGGAGCCTCAGAAGATACAGGTTCAACCTCTGAGTTGTGAAGATCCCGTGGAGGTAGAAACGGCAGCCCACTCCAGTATTTTTGCCTAGGAAATCCTATGGATGGAAGAGCTACTAATCCATGGGATCTCAAGAGTTGGACATGACTAAGGGACTGAGTCACGCACACAGAAGATTTCTACATATAAAAAAGAACATTTTTGCACTTACAACTGCCTCTTGAAATTGTGAATTTGTGAATACTGGATACAATTACAAAGAAACTTGATTTTTTTTCTTTCAGGTAGGTTGTAAAGCAGTCATTTTCAAATAATTTCCAATAGGAAACAATTCTTTCATTTGGAATATTATATAAAACTCTAATACATAAAGCAAAGAGAAATGCGGCCATAAATAAAAGCGTGCTTTATGATGAAAATGAAAGCTACTTATCCATAAATCAGTTGTTGGCTTGATGAGAGTCCTGATGTTGTTCTCCAGCATGTCAAAATCTGGGGTTTGACATTTGTCAGTGTTCATGGTATTTGTTTCATTGCACACATATTTAAGATTGGGAAATATGAATTAAGCATGAGGTTCAGTGTGTGTGTGTGTGTGTGTGTGCTCAATCGTTTCTGACTCTGTGTGACTCCATGGACAGTATCCTCCAGGCTTCTCTGTTCATGGAATTTTCCAGGGAAGTATACTGGAGTGGTTTGCCCTCTCCTTCTGCAGGGGATTTTCCTGACCCAGGAATAGAACCCATCGACTGCATTGCAGGAAGATTGTTTATCACTCTGCCACCTGGGAAGCCCATTTGAAGTCCTATAATACAGTTGTAATATTAGCATCAGAGAGAAAAACCCTGCTCTGTGTTAAATGCAAAAGTCAACACTGGGACATAATTTACCTCTGGTTTGTGAGGAGTGGCTACTGACTGGAAAGGAGCCTGAAGATCTTTCTGGGGTAATCACAGCATATATGGATGAGCTAGGCTTCCCTGGTGGCTCAAACGGTAAAGAATCCTTCTGCAATGCGGGAGACCTGGGTTCAATCCTTAGTTTGGAAAGACCCCCTGGAGGAGGGCATGGCAATCTACTCCAGTATTCTTGTCTGGAGAATCCCCATGAACAGAGGAACCTGGCAGATTACAATCTATGAGGTTGCAAAGAATTGGACGCTACTGAGAGACTAAGCACACATCTATTTCTATGTAGTTATGGATATGGTTGTGGTTATACAGTTATCAAATACTTAATATTTAAAAATTTTAATGCAGTAAAATATGCAAAAGCACAATCTCTTTCAAGACTATGAAGTGAAAGTGTTAGTCCTTTAGTCCTTTCTGACTCTTTGTGATGCCATGGACTGTAGCCCACCAGATTCCTCTGTCCATGGAATTCTTCAGGCAAGACTACTAGAGAGGTTAGCCTTGTCTTCTCCAGGGAATCTTCCTGACCCAGGGATTGAACCTGGGTCTCCGTCATTGCAGGCAGATTCTTTACTGTCTGAACGACCAGGAAAGCCCCCCAAAATGTTCCATTTTTTTTTAACAAAAGTAAAGGACTTTGAGTTTCTTTTTTTTTTTTTTGCATATCTTATTTTAAATTAAATTTATTTATTTTAATTAGAGGCTAATTACTTTACAATATTGTATTGGTTTTGCCATACATCATTTTAGAATGTATGTGGCAGCAGTTTAGTTCTGAATTGTCTTCCCTACCCAGGGATTTAACTCGCGTCTCTTATGTACATTGGTAGGAGGGCTGTTTACCACTGGCACTACCTAGGAAGCCTATAATGATGTGCTTTCATGATCACTGTCCACCCGAACCCTAAAAATAGCTGATCTAACGTTTAGCTCACCACTGCCGCCTTTCTCCAACATCTTTCTCTCAAGCTCAGTTCTCCCCACCACACACACACACACACACACACACACACACTCACACTCACTCTCTCTCTCTCTTCTTATTATTGCCCCAGTTTGAGAGCTCTAATTTTACTGATAGCTATCCATAAAGGAGAATTAAATTGAAAATGTTTTGATCCTTAGTAAATTTGCATGGAGGGAAATCTTGTTTTCATTATCTGAGTTGAAATTGGTTCAATTAAGGTTTTAATATACCAGAAAATCAATATTAAGAATTTGTTTTATATAATTTTATGCCTCTTACAAATTTATAACTTCCAGAAATCCATTGACTTTCCAATGAATGTTTCAAGATGTGGTACGTTGTAGTTGGTATTCGAATCTGCCTTGACAAAATAAGCATATAGGACAGCATTTAGCAATTTAGATTTTTTTAAAAGAACTTAAATTGATTTTTTTTAATCTAAAGAAAGCCTTGTAAAATTGAGCTTATTGATCAAAACAAATTATTTTTTTAAGTTAGACTCATCAGGTGGCATACATTTTGTGGATTAAATGGTAATGCTTCATCAGTAGTTTTTTTCACTGCTGCTGCTGCTAAGTCGCTTCAGTCGTGTCCGACTCTATGCGACTCCATAGACGGCAGCCCTCCAGGCTCCGCTGTCCCTGGGATTCTCCAGGCAAGAACGCTGGAGTGGGTTGCCATTTCCTTCTCCAATGTATGAAAGTGAAAAGTGATAGTGAAGTCACTCAGTCGTGTCCAACTCTTCACGACCCCATGGACTGCAGCCTACCAGGCTCCTCCGTCCATGGGATTTGCCATGCAAGAGTACTGGAGCAGGTTGCCATACTACCTTTGCTTATATTAGGTATTTTATTAATATTTCAGATAGCACAGGGAACAGATATTTTGAGTGATAATATAGTTTCTGTAGATCCAACCAGCAGATGATTCATTTTATTCACGAATTAAACTATAGAAAGTTAGATTCATTGGTCTCATTTTATATTACTTAAATATATGTAATACCCAGTTTTATATTTTAATTCAGTTTTGCTGCCTTTATAACCCTGCAAAGTTGACATACCATTGTCATTTGGAAATCAGAAATAGTTGAAACTTCTAGCTGTAACTGGGCCAAAATCTTAATCAGAATCTACATCTAGAGCTCTTTCACTGGCTTATAACTGCTGCAGACATTTTCTGTTTTCCTTTGTGAAAGTGGTCTAGGTTCGATTAAAAGAGGCTGAAGAGATTATCTGTAGACTATTCAGAAGTCCCTTAAGGGGTTCTCTGTGTATTTTTGAGGGATTTGATGGGAGAATGATGACTCTTATGCATCTGTAGTGCTTTCTGTAGCTTGTAGAGTGTTCCTTAACTCATGATTCGGAACTGTTACTAATGTGCTCTTCCGTATCAAAAATCTAGGAGACTCTAGGAGAATAAAAATAAATGAGAACTTGGGAATGGCATTCACACAAAGTTCTTAAAATGTGATTTCAGGATCATCAGCATCAGTATCCCTAGGTAACTTATTAACAATGCCAGTTCTTGAGCCCTACCCCAGACCTACTCAATCAGATACCCTGGAGGTGCATGCATACATGTTAAATTTCTTCAGTCCTGTCTGACTTTTTAAGAGCGGATGAACTGTAGCCTGCCAGGCTCCTCTCTTCATGAGATTCTCTATGCAAGAATACTGGTGTGGGTGGCCATGCCATCTTCCAAGGGATCTTCCTGACCCAGAGATTGAATCCACATCTCTTATGCCTCCTCCAGTGGCAGGCAGGTTCTTTATCACTGGCACCACCTAGGAAGACCACTCTGGAAGTCAGTCAGCCGCTCAGTCGTGTCAGACTCTTTGCGACCCCATGAATCGCAGCACACCAGGCCTCCCTGTCTATCACCATCTCCCGGAGTTCACGCAGACTCACATCCATCGAGTCAGTGATACCATCCAGCCATCTCATCCTCTGTCGTCCCCTTTTCCTCCTGCCCCCAATCCTTCCCAGCATCAGAGTCTTTAAATCTCAGTAATCTACGAAGAGTCAGACATGAGACATGACTGAGCGACTTCACTTTCACTTTTCCCTTTCATGCATTGGAGAAGGACATGGCAACCCACTCCAGTGTTCTTGCCTGGAGAATCCCAGGGATGGGGGAGCCTGGTGGGCTGCTGTCTGGATATCACAGAGACGGACACAACTGAAGCGACTTAGCAGCAGCAGCTATGTGCTCTTAGGCTTCAAAGGGTATTTAGAAACGTACTGTTATTTCATAGAGAAATAAAAAGTGCACAAAGATAAATTCTAAGAGATAGTAATTCAGATTGGTTTGTGAAGATTGGTTGAATAGATATCGTTTTTCTTTATCTTTTTTTTTTATTGAAGGATAATTGCTTTACAGTATTTGGTTCTTTTCTGTCAAACTTCAACATGAATCAGCCATAGGTATACATATATCCTTTCCCTTTTGAACCTCCCTCCCATCTCCCTCCCCACCCCACCCCTCTAGGTTGATACAGAGCCCCTGTTTGAGTTTCCTGAACCATACAGCAAATTCCTATTGGCTATCTATTTTACATATGGTACTACCTCTCAGCCTCTCCTCACCTCTCCCCATTTCCATGAGTCTATTCTCTATGCCTGTTTGTCCATTGCTGCCCTGAAAATAAATTCTTCAGTACCATTTTTCTAGATTCCATATATGTGCATTAGGATACAATATTTATCTTTCTCTTTCTAACTCACTTCACTCTGTAAAATAGGTTCTAGGTCCATCTACCTCATCAGAACTGAATCAAATGTGTTCCCTTTTAAAAAAAAATATTTATTTATTGAAGGATAATTGCTTTTCAGAATTTTGTTTTTTTCTGTCAAAACTCAACATGAATCAGCCATAAGTATACATATATCTCCTCCCTTTTGAACCTCCCTATCCCATTGTTCCTTTTTATGGCTGAGTAATATTCCATTGTGTATATGTACCACAACTTCATTATACATTCATCTGTCGATGGGCATTTAGGTTGCTTCCATGTTCTGGGTATTGTTAATAGTCCTTCAGTGAACAATGGGATACATGTGTCTTTGTCAACCCTGGGTTCCTCAAGGTAGATGCCTAGGAGTGAGATTGCTGGGTCATATGGTGGCTTCCCTGGTGGCTCAGAGGTTAAAGCGTCTGCCTGCAATGCGGGAGACCTGGGTTCGATCCCTGGGTTGGGAAGATTGCCCTGGAGAAGGAAATGGCAACCCCCTCCAGTATTCTTGCCTGGAGAATCCCATGGACGGAGGAGCCTGGTGGGCTACATCCCACAGGGTCGAAAAGAGTCAGACACGACTGAGTGCCTTCACTTCACTTCACTTCAATAGAATTGACAACTCCAACAGAGGGGGATCAAAAAAAGGAAAAAAATCCAAAAGAATCTATAGATCAAGTCAAAGCATAAGAATAATAAATGTTTTTCTTGAGTCACTGCTGTCAGAATCCTTTCCCTCACTGAGAGTCACAGTCCATCTCACCTCCCTAGGATGCCCGCCAACACTGTGCTGATCTCTGGACCTGATACTGGGCAGCTCAGATTCTAATCTGGTCCTACTCCTCTGTGTTCTTTCCTCCGATGTCCTCAGCTATCAGAACTAGCGCGTTTTCTTTTGTGGGAGCTCTCAATGGCCTTTTATGTATTCCATAGACACAGAGTCTGCCTAGTTGATCTGTGGATTTAATCTGCAGCTTGTATAGCTGGTGAGAAGGTTGTTGGTCTTCTTCCTTAGTCACAGTGCCCCTGGGTTTCAATTGTGGCTTTATTTCCACCTCTGCATGTGGGTCATCCACTGGGGTTTGCTCCTGAGGCTGCTCTGTGGTACTTGGGTTTGCCTCTGTGAGGGCCACATGTGGAAGTGGTGCAGCTGCTTGGGTCACAGGGGTTCTGGCAGCACCAGGTACTCAGGGGAGTTGGAGGCTAGGGCAGCAGGACATATGGTGCTCTAGAAGGGTATGTCAACCAGTATTGGCCAATATACTCCAGTATTCTTGCTTGGAGAACCTCCTTCCCTGACAGAGAAGCCTGGCAGGCCACAGTCTACCGGGTCACAAATAGTCGGACACTACCGAACGACCCTGCATGCACAGACACAAGACCTTTTATGCCTGTGGCAGCTCTGCCCCAGTGAGAGTTGAGTGTGAAGGTGGCACAGATGCTTGGCTTGCAGGGACCCTGGTGGTGCCAAGTTTGCAGGGACACAAACTGGCTCCGCCAGAGGAATTATGACCCTATCAGAGTCTTTTTTCAAGCCTCTTGTAGCTGGGGATCAGAAGGCCTCTTTGGCCAGTCTTTCTCCCTAGCTCTGCCAGTTTAGGCACTTAGAGGGCTCCCTTGCCTGGGGCCCTTCTCTGTTTTTCAGAGCGTCAGGCATGTAGAGGGGTTCCCGGGCTGGGGTCCTACTGTAGATCTGCCAGTCAGGCACTTAAAGGGACACCCTGGATGGGGTCCTACTCTGTAGTTCAGTGTGTCAGGCGTTTGATGGGCCAGCCTCTCTATTGTTCAGCTGCCCATGCTGGCAGTGTGAGGGGAGAGAGAGGCTATGGTGATGGCTCCACCCCCTATGTGTGACTCAGCAGTATCACCTTGCTTCCATGGTTGCCAGGATTTTCTCCACTGGCATTTCCCACCACAGTCTCCTCCCTCACATCCGCTCGATCGGTCTCTCCATAGTCAATAGCAGATTGACTTGCCCTGGGATTGCTTCACAATCCCTATACAATAGCTCCCAGACACTGCACCTTCCAGGGAATCTAGGTCACCGTCCGGGGTATGTATGGCTGCAGCACGGGCTGTCTGATTCTCATTCCATTTAGGCTTCCACAGATCAGCTGTTTCACTTTCAGCCTTAAATGTTTCTCCTCTGTCTCACACAGTTGCCCCGATGTGGGGATTGGACCCCTGCTTCAGTTCCCCAACCCACCGAGGTCAGGTCCAGTCCTGCTCACACTCCGGTTTTCCCCCGAGTTCCTTCGTTCTGTCGAGTTTTGCGTAGGTCTGTATATTCTTTTCTGCTGGTCAGCTACTCTTGTCCACACTCAGGTGGTGTTCTGCATGCACTTCTGTGTCTGAAGGTGTATTCCTGATGTATCCGTGGAGAGAGATGTAATCCACGTCCACCTACTTCTCCGCCATCTTGTTTTCTCTTGAATAGATATCTTTTGTACTTGGTCTTTCAGATGGAACCTTTAGATCTCAATAAAAGCTTTGTTAAGTCAGAGCTTTTTATTTTCAGTACAGGTTTGCTCTATGCTGAACTATGAGACCTCAAAAAAGTGTTTTATTCTTTCTTTTATATTAAATTCCTTACATCTCATGACTATAGAGGGAACACTAAATTGTGCATAGAACCTTATAAAAGAAAGCTCATGATGTCAAAGAGATGGCAGGTCACTTAAGATCAAATTGTCTTGGGCCCATCAGGTCAAAGTCAACTGTTACCTGAGGTGGTGGAGGAGGCAGAAGTTAAGGTCAGGGTATTTCAAATCATAATAGAAAGATGATTCAATAAAGTCAATAGATGTTTCTTAAGTATATATTGAGTGCCACTGACTTTTCTAAGCACTTCAGATATATCAGTAAAGAAAATAGAAAAAAGATCACTGCTCTGGTAGGTTATATTATATTCAAGGAGACAGATAGAATAATAATGTAAAAAAACATTATAAATTAGTAAATTATAGAACATTAATATTTTAGAAATTGATGGTGTTGTGGAAGAAATTAAAGAAGAAAAACCCCATTAACAGGGATATGGTGTGGCAATTCCAACTGTATATGTTGTTATTGAGTTAAGTCAGGTAAGATAGGCCTTCATTTGATAGAATAGATTTATTTAGCAATTTTTAACAATGAATGAATTTGTTGGACTTCCCTGGTGGTCTAGTGGTTAAGATTCCATGCTTCCAATGCAACAGGTAGGGGTTCCATCCTTGGTTGGGGTGTGGCCAAAAATAAAAAAGAAAGAGGCTGTGGTGAAGTGAAAGTTGCTCAGTCGTGTCCAACTCTTTGTGACCCCATGCACTCTTTGGGACAGTCCATGGAATTCTCCAGGTCAGAATACTGGAGTGGGTAGCCGTTCCCTTCTCCAGGGGATCTTCCCAAAACAGGGATCGAATCTGGGTCTCCTGCATTGCAGGTGAATTCTTTACTGCGTGAGCCACTAGGAAAGCCTGAGGTTGCAGTGGCTCCCTGCTCACCAATACTCCCTGAACCCGACAAATCTGATGGAGTTGAACATTTGCAAAAACGTAAAAAGAAAACCGAAATTTAAAATTTCTTTTAATGGAAAAAGAGCTGCTACAAAGAAGAAAATTTTTAAACCCACCAAACAAGCAATAGCAGTAAAAATAAATACCCAGGAAAGCTGAACGTGGATGACATGAGAGAATGAAGAGATGGGGACTGGGCTAAACTGAGCAGCCTAGACCTAGTTCTTTAACAGAGTTTAGAGTCAGGTGTCTCCTTTATGTGATTCTGGCTCCTACTGCAAAAAGTGGTTATGTTTTAATAAGAACTTCTTTTTCTCAAGACATCTACATAAACTGGATGGATGCTGAACAGTAAGTTTCAACAAAAGGATTCCATTCTGTGCCTTTTTTCTCTTCTGTGGATTTCTTTCTACCACTTTCCGTGGGAATCAAACTTTATGTATTGACATGTGATCCATTGTCCTTTAGATTGTGAATGTCATTATCAACCAGGATTGAGTTCTAGACCATGTATGCACATGGTGTGTCTTTTTAAGAAATGGGTATTAGTGCATCAATTGCCAAGAATACTGTTTTTATAAGAGACGTTTTTAATAGCACATGTTCACGTTAATGAACTTCTGCATGGACATCATGTAAGTTTTTTTTTTAATAGTTTTATTGAAGTCTAAATTTGTATACAGTTATAGAATAAATTAACTGTATGCAAATTAGACTTTAATTAAGCGATTAAAAGTAAGCTTGCAACATATCCATACAGTTATAGATTGAACTGAAAGGCTTCCCTAGTGGCTCAGTGGTAAAGAATCCACCTGCCCAATGTAGGAGACATGGGTTCAGTCCTTGGGTTGGGAAGATGCAGTGGAGAAGGAAATGACAACCCACTCCAGTATTATTGCCCGGGAAATCTCACAGAGAGAAGAGCTTGGCTGGCTATAGTCCACCAGTCCCCAAAGAGTAGGACTTTACTAAGCAACTAAACAACAATGGCAACAATGATTGAATTGTGTCTCTCCAAAAGAAATGAAGTCCCAATCCCCAGTTCCTCAGAATGTGACTTTAGTTGGCAATATGCTTGTTTCAGGTGGAATTAGTTAAAATGAGTGCATACTGTAGTAGTGAGGCCCTTATTCCAATACGATTGCTATTTTTACAAGAAAAGTCAGAGACACACAGGGAAAAGATGGTCACATGACAAAGGAAGCAGAGATTAGAGTATGAATCTGCAAGGAAGTGTTGTGGTGTTGTCAGCCAAATGTTGTCAGCAAACACCAGAAGCTAGGAAGCGTCATGGAAGGATGATTTCTTAAAGGTTTCAGAGGAAACATGGCCCTGATGACACCTTAATTCCAGACTTTAGCCCCAAAATTGTAAAACCATAAATGTCTATTATTTGAAGCCAGTCAGTTTATGGAAAAATACAAACAAACTTTTTTGGCCAGCTCAATACTTTGTTATGGCAGCCACAGAAAACTAATATACATGCTATAATCTTCAATTTTAAGTACAAAACTCAATGATTTTTAGTAATTTATACAGTTGTGCAGGAATTACCACAATCCAGCTTTAGAACCCTTCCATCACCAACAAACCTTTCTCTTGTTGGTTTGTAGTTTTTTCTTGTTCTTCTTTGCCCTGAAACCCAGACAGCTACTAATCTGTTTTGTGTCCCCATTGATTTGCCTTTTCTGAATATTTCATATAAATGAAATCATAAAAATAGTTATTTGCTTCTGGTTTCTTTCAGTTAGCATATTTTGGGGGTTCATCCATGTGGTACAGTTTTATTTTTTACTACAAGTTAAATTTTCCCCATAGGCTAGCTACATGTAATGATAAAGTACTTAATATACATTTTTGGCCAATAAGAATGTGCTGGGGAAAAAAAAGAAAGTGCTGAAAGGAGACATGGCTCATTTGTTATGACAGGACTTAAAATGCCATTGATGAGATTAAAGGAATGTTAGCCTAGGCCTTTACTTAATTTATTGTTTCTCAGACTTGAATACGTATTAGAATTACTTCTAGGAAGGATTTGCATACATCATGCTGGGCCTCAGCCCTACAGTTTCCAAGTCAGTAGGCCTGTGCTGGGGCTTTCAAATCTATGTCTCTAACAAGGTCACAGATGATGCTGCTGGTCCATGGAACATCCTTTGGGAATGACTGTTTTAATCAAAAGCCACTTTTGGTAGTGTTAAGACTCTCATTTTTTGTCCACATCAGTTCCTTCTTCTTCTTCTCAGTGTCTCATAATAAGTAGGAAGATTACTGTTTCTTGACCTAGACTGGCCTCTAGTCCAAGTACATCTTTGAAAGATGCATTCAAGTGTTGATAACTATCATCTATGCCTTCCGTGAAATATTTCATCTCATGAGAGCGTTTGGTTTGCTGGATAAAATTTAAAAATCAATCAGCTTAATGTCATGTCTGTGCTGCATGCCTCCTTGAGATCATAGTCACTTGCCCTATTTTAAGGAAGTCTCAGCTTCATAAAGCTGCTGAGAATTGCTGCAATTTTTTTTCTTTTTTTCACCCAGTAAGCTAGATTGAAGCCCAATTGCTTAAGTGCACACAGATTGGTCAGAGTCTTCATTGCATCAGTAATAAAGAACATTTTCTTGAAATCATTGACTCGCTGTTAGACTTAGCGTTGCCTGTAGGTGTTTTTAATCCCTTTTTCTCTGGCGTGAGTGAAAGAACCACCTGAATTGCACTGTCTCTTCTATTTAGTGTGTTGCATTCTCATGGCTGCTTCTGTAGATTTGTTGTTATATTAACAGTAAGTACTTAAAATAATATTAATTTAAGCATTTTTATAGGCAAAACAGATCCAAGTTTTGTGAGGTCTATATCTGATATAAAAGGAGAGGGAGAGTATCCTTTTTAATGAAAAGAATATACAATTATTTTATATTTTTTAAGAAAACATACAGTTCTTTATTACATGGATGTTTAGGATGAATACAGTAATCATCAACACAGCAAAGAAAAATAAAAGATCAAACAATCTGGAGGAATTACTTTTATTTATTAACTGCCTAACACACCCTATTTTTTTTTTAATCTTTCCATTTTAGGACTTTTTACGCTTTGATGGTATCTTCTTATGATATGGGTTTTGTAATATTTTTATTCAAAGAATGGAAAGTAAATCTTTTCTTTTATCTAGCATGATTGATTGAAATTTGTCCTTTATTATAATAGTTCATAAAATTTTCTTTCAGCTTCAAATCTCATTATTGACAATGTAAGGCTAAGACAGAGTCCATCGGTATACAATAAAACATGCATATATAAATAAAAATTAACTTTGTTAATAGTGCTGCTAACACGTTTATGTCTTACAAGCACAAATTCAGATAAATTTAATTTTATATAATTTTCATCAAGATAGGGCTTCCCTGGTGACTCAGTGGTAAATAATCCACCTGCCAATGTATGGGACATGGATTCACTCCCTGGTCCAGGAAGATCCCACATGCCTCAGGACAACTAAACCCATGCCCCACAACTACTGAGCCAGAACTCTAGAGCCCATGAACTGCGATTACTGAAGTCCCTGCACCCAGAGTGCATGATCTGCAGCAAGAGAAGCCATCTCAACGAGAAGCCCACACACTGCAAGAAGTGTAGCCACCACTCCCCTCAACTAGAGAAAGCCCATGCACAGCAACAAAGAGCCAGCACAGTCGTAAAGTAAATGAATAAATAAACAAATCATTAAACATTTTTTTATCAAGAAAGTAAAGATGATTGGTGCATTTATCATTGCATATATTGCATTATTGAGAATATTCTAGATAGGTGAGCACTTTTTTGATTAGACCTCACTAAAAACAAATGGCTCAGATGGTAAAGAATCTGCCCACAATACATGAGACCGGGTTTGATCCCTGAGTTGGAAAGTTCCCCTGGTGAAGGGAATGGCTACTCACTTCAGTATTCTTGTCTGGAGAATTCTGTGAATGAAGAAGCTTAGCAGGCTACAGCCCATGGGGTCGCAAAGAGTCAGATGTGACTGAGTGACGAACAGTTTCACATTTCAAAAACAAAAATCCTTCACTTTATACTTTTATATTATATATTTATCTCATAATTAGAAAAATTTTCTGAATGAGAAAAAAAAAAAAAACTACAAAAAGCATCCATGCTTTTGAATTACATTTATTCCCTCTTCACCTACCCTAAAACTTCTGTTGCTGGGCAGTGCAGAACACGTTTTTGTGGTGGAATGATCTCTGACCTGGCATCTTTCATGTGAGAAGTCAAGTGGGTTAGGAGTAATATAAGATGTTACTATACTAGTAATAACTTCATTTTATGCAGAAGTAATGGGAGCTATAGAAGCAGATATTATTGAACACAAATTACCAGAATTCCCAAGCCAGCTGTCTCTTGCTCACATTCCAAAAATGTCCATAAACTCTGCAACATTACTTGACACAAAGGAGAGCATCCTGATCTAACTGCAGATCAGTAATCTCACTTTTGTAAATTTTGCAGAAGCACAGTTATGTGATCATATTGCTGTGGCTCTTCCCAGCTTTGGGGTCAAAACCCAGGCCAGTGAGGGAGAGCTGTAAGCACATCGACTTCCTGGGAAATTTGTCTCTATCTTTGTGTGTGTGTGTGTATACACACACATACATACATATATGTATACATACATACATATATATATATATATATATGTAGTTCAGGAATATGATGGAGAACTAAAAAAAGAAAAAGAAAGTTAAAGATTTTTTAGGTGGGATAAATAATATACCTAAGCTACAGGAAGAAGGTTAATTCTTGTTTCTTTTATCAATTCCAGTGTTGTAACTAGAGCTGAAATTACAATCAGGGATACATGGCTTTGTGTGATTTATTTATTTATTTCTGGTCTGTTTTTCAGTATGATTGGGAAGGAATGGATGAGAAAAGAGACTTGATTAAGACCCTTGAAGCCTACTGTTAAGTTTCATATGATTTTAAGAGGCAGTTTAAGATTCTTGAAATCTTTTGTGTTAGTCAGCTCTGGCTGCCGTAAAAAAATACCATAGATCGAGTGGCATAAGAAATGTATTTTTTCTCAGTTCTAGAGACCAGAAAGTCCTAAGATTTGGGAGAATTCAGCGTCTGGTCAGGGCTTTCTTCTGGCTTGTATTTGATTGTCTTCTCTGAGTCCTCACATGGCGGAAAGAGAAAAATCTCTCTCTTGCTCTTCCTCTTCATGAGAGGCCACAGTCCTATTAAATTAGAGACCTATTCTTTTTTTTGTTTTTGGATAATTTTGTTTTATTAAATGCATGTTTTAATTTTATGTGGAGTTGACATTCTACTATGAAAAGTGCACCTATTCTATCAACTTTTCTTAGATAATGACTTCCCAAAGTTCTCATCTCCAGCTACCATCACATTAGGGGTTCAAGCTACAATGTGAACTTTGAGGTTCATAGTTCATAGCAGTTTATGAGATGAGATATTTCATGATTAAAACGGTGACTTGGAAAGATGGTATCTAACTTTCTTAGTAATAGGTTTAATATAAATTTTGGAACCCCAGGCAACTGATTTCACGAGATTGCAGAAATTCAGTCACATCATCAGGCTCCATTTCTAAGTTTAGTTCTTTTGGTGTTTCTGCCACACCTACAATTACTTCACTGGAGTCTTGAACTCCTCAAAGTCATCCATGAAGATTGGACTCAACTTCTTTCAAACTCCTTTTAATGTTCATATTTTGACCTCTTCCCATGAACCACAAATATTCTTAATGGCATCAAGAATGATGAATCCTTTCCAGAAGGTATTCAATTAACTTTGCCCAGATCTATCAGAAAAATCACCATCTATGACAGCTATAGTCTTAGGAAGTATATTTCTTAAATAATAAGACTTGAAATTAGAAATTATTGCTTGATCTATGGGATGTAGAATGGATCTTTTGTTAGCATGTGTGAAAGCAAAATTAATTTCATTTTACTTTACATCAGCGCTCTTGGGTGAGCAAGTGATTTTCAGTGACTAGCAATATTTTTAAAGGAGTTTTTTAATCTGAGCAGTAGGTCTCATTATTGGTTGGGCTTAAAATATTCAGTAGACCATGTTGTAAACAGATTGCTGTCATGGCTTTCTTATTCCATCTATGGAACACCAATAGAGTAGCTGCTGCTGTTCCTTCTACGTCACTTCAGTTGTGTCCGACTCTGTACAACTCCATAGACGGCAGCCTATCAGGCTCCTCCATCCCTGGGATTCTCCAGGCAAGAACACTGGAGTGGGTTGCCATTTCCTCCTCCAATGCATGAAAGTGAAAAGTGAAAGTGAAGTCATTCAGTCATGTTTGACTCTTTGCGACCCCATGGACTACAGCCTACCAGGCTCCTCCATCCATAGAATTTTCCAGGCAAGAGTACTGGAGTGGGGTGCCATTGCCTTCTCCTCAAATAGAGTAGATGTAGTCTAATTTTTTTAACTTGTAAAATTATTTTTTTCATTTGCGGTTATTTATTTTTATTTTTGACTGTCCTGGGTGTTCACTGCTGCATGGGCTTTTCTCTAGTTTTGGAGATATGGGGCTACTCTCTAGTCATGGCATGTGTGCTTCTCATCGTGGTGGCTTCTCTTGTTGCTGAGCACAGACTCTAGGGTGCATGGGCTTCAGTAGTTGTGGCATGTGGTGGATTCAGTAGTTGCAGCTCCTGGACTCTAGACCATAGGCTCAGGAGTTGTGATGCACAGACTTAGTTGCTCTTTGGCATGTGGGATCTTCCTGGACCAGGGATCAAACCTCTGTCTCCTGCACTGGCTGTGGATTTCTTGCCACTGAGCCACCAGGGAAGCCCAATTTAGCGTAATTCTTGAAGACTCTAGAATTTTCAAAATGGTAAATAAGCACTGGTTTCAACTTAAAATCTCTACTTCAGTAGCCCCTAACAAGAGAGTCAGTCTGTCCTTTGAAACTTTGAAGCCAGGCATTGACTTCTCCTCTCTAGCTATGAAAGTCCTTGATGGCATCTTCTTCCAAAGAAGGCTTTTTGCACTACACTGAAACTTTGTTGTTTAGCGTACCTACATCCCTGAGTTTTCTTAGCTACATCTTCTGGGTGACTTGCAGTAGCTTCTACAGCAGCACTTGCTGCTTTACCTCGTACTTTAATGTTATGGAGATGTCTTCTTCCCTTAAACTTCATGAACCGACCTCTGCTAGCTTCCAGCTTTTCTTCTGCAGCTTGCTCACCTCTCTTGGCCTTCAGAGAATGGGAGAGAGTTAGGGGCTTGCTCTGGACTAGGTTTGGCTTACAGGAATTCTATTGCTGCTCTGATCTTCCGTCCAGACCGCTAAATCTTTTCCATATCCGCAATAAAGCTGTTTGCTTTCTTATCATTCTTATGTTCACTGAACCAGTACTTTTAATTTCCTTCAAGAACTTTTCCTTTGCATTTACAATTTGCCTGTTTGTCACAAGAGGCCTCGCTTGGGGCCTGCATTGGCTTTCACATGCCTTTCTCACGAAACTTAATCATTTCTATCTTTAACTTTAAAGTTAGAGACAGGAGACTCTTTCACTTAAATGCTTATAGGTCCTTTTAGGGTTATTAATTGGCTTCACTTCAGTATTGTAGTGTCTTCAGGGAATAGAGAGGCCTGAGGAGAGGGAGAGAGGGAAGGGGATGGCTGGTTGATGGGACAGTCAGAACATACACAGCATTTATCAATTAAGTTTATCATCTTTTATGGTTGTAACGTGTGGCAACCCCCAAAATTATAATAGTTACATCAAAGATCACTGATTGCAGATCAATAAGACAAAGATAATAATGCTGAAAAAGTTTTAAATATTGGGGAAATTACCAAAATGTGTCACAGAGACAAGAAGTGAGTAAATGCTTTTCGAAAAATGGTACTGATAGACTTACCGCAAGATTGCCACAAACCTTTAATTTGTAAGAAAACATTTTATCAGTGAAGCACAGTAAAATGAGGTATCACTCGCTCGCTCGCTAAATCACTTCAGTCATGTCAGACTCTGTGTGACCCTGCAGCCCACCAGGCTCCCCTGTCCCCAGTATTCTCCAGGCAAGAACACTGGAGTGGGTTGCCATTTCCTTCTCCAGTGCATGAAAGTGAAAAGTGAAAGTGAAGTTGCTCAGTTGTGTCTGACTTAGTGACCCCATGGACTATAGCCTACCAGGCTCCTCTGTCCATGGGATTTTCCAGGCAAGAGTACTGGAGTGGGGTGCCACTGCCTTCTCCAAAATGAGGTATATCTATAATTAAATGTAAGTCATATTTTTGTTCCTACTTACAGCCACATCAGCGTGGCCTTTATGTTGCAACAATAATCTGAATTTAAATAGAAATTATTCTAGCCAGCATCAAAGGTATAGCATGCAAATATAATTTTTAGAAAGGGTATTGTTCTGAATATATAATGTACTATAATATGCCAGCAAATTTGGAAAACTCAGCAGTGGCCACAGGACTGGAAAAGGTCAGTTTTCATTCCAATCCCAAAGAAAGGCAATGCCAAAGAATGCTCAAACTACTGAACAGTTGCACTCATCTCACATGCTAATAAAGTAATGCTCAAAATTCTCCAAGCCAGGCTTCAGCAGTATGTGAACCGTGAACTTCCTGATGTTCAAGCTGGTTTTAGAAAAGGCAGAGGAACCAGAGATCAAATTGCCAACATCCGCTGGATCATGGAAAAAGCAAGAGAATTCCACATAAACATCTATTTCTGCTTTATTGACTATGCCAAAGCTTTTGACTGTGTGAATCACAATAAACTGTAGAAAATTCTGAAAGAGATGGGAATGCCAGACCACCTGATCTGCCTCTTGAGAAATTTGTATGCAGGTCAAGAAGCAACAGTTAGAACTGGACATGGAACAACAGACTGGTTCCAAATAGGGAAAGGAGTTTGTCAAGGCTGTATATTGTCACCCTGTTTATTTAACTTATATGCAGAGTACATCATGAGAAACGCTGGACTGGAAGAAACACAAGCTGGAATCAAGATTGCTGGGAGAAATATCAATAACCTCAGATATTCAGATGACACCACCCTTATGGCAGAAAGTGAAGAGGAACTAAAAAGCCTCTTGATGAAAGTGAAAGAGGAGAGTGAGAAAGTTGGCTTAAAGCTCAACATTCAGAAAACGAAGATCATGGCATCCGGTCCCACCGCTTCA
>NW_011494797.1:1872730-1910560 GCF_000754665.1 Bison bison bison | reverse complement strand
CAGTGGAAACAGTGTCAGACTTTATTTTGGGGGGGCTCCAAAATCACTACAGATGGTGACTGCAGCCATGAAATTAAAAGACGCTTACTCCTTGGAAGGAAAGTTATGACCAATCTAGATAGCATATTCAAAAGCAGAGACATTACTTTGCCAACAAAGGTCCATCTAGTCAAGGCTATAGTTTTTCCTGTGGTCATGTATGGATGTGAGAGTTGGACTGTGAAGAAGGCTGAGCACCGAAGAATTGATGCTTTTGAACTGTGGTGTTGGAGAAGACTCTTGAGAGTCCCTTGGACTGCAAGGAGTTCCACCCAGTCCATTCTGAAGGAGATCAGCCCTGGGATTTCTTTGGAAGGAATGATGCTGAAGCTGAAACTCCAGTACTTTGGCCACCTCATGCGAAGAGTTGAGTCATTGGAAAAGACTCTGATGCTGGGAGAGATTGGGGGCAGGAGGAGAAGGGGACGACAGAGGTTGAGATGGCTGGATGGCATCACTGACTCAATGGACGTGAGTCTGAGTGAACTCCGGGAGTTGGTGATGGACAGGGAGGCCTGGCGTGCTGCGATTCATGGGGTGGCAAAGTCAGACATGACTGAGCGACTGATCTGATCTGATCTGATAATCAAATATAAACGTATCTTAGATTTTGTATCACTTAACATAAGTAAGAGGGGCTTCCAAGGTGGCGCCAGTGGTAAAGAACCCTCCTTCCAATGGAGGAGATGTAAGACACGGATTCAGTATCTGGGTGGAGAAGATACCCTGGAAGAGAGCACGACAACCCATTCCAATATTCTTGCCTGGAGAATCCCATGGATTAAGGAGCCTGGCGGGCTACAGTCCACAGGATTGCCAAGAGGCAGACACAACTGAAGCAACTTAGTATACATACATACATAGCAGTAAGAGAATTTGTCACAGTAACAGTTTTGAGGTTGTTGAATAAGAAAAAATAGCAATTTTGAGCCATTGCAATTGCTTTTTAAAGATTTAATTTCTCAAAGATATAGTTTGCAAGATACTGAAGATGAACCGATGTAGTGAGACTGATTCCCAAGTCCATACACTGAGTCTTGCTTCATTGTTGGTGATGGTCAGTCTCTCAGTCATGTCTGACTCTTTGTGACTGCATGGACTCTAGCTCACCAGGCTTCCCTGTCTGTCATTATCTCCCAGAGTTTGCTCAGACTCATGTTCATTGAGTTGGTGATGCCATCCAACCATCTCATCCTCTGTTGTGCCCTTCTCTTCCTGCCTTACATCTTTCCCAGCATCAGGGTCTTTTCCAGTGTGTTGACTCTTCCCATCAGGTGGCCAAAGTATTGGAGTTTCAGCTTTAGCATCAGTTCTTCCAATGAATAATCAGGGTTGATTTCTTTTAGGATTGACTGGTTTGATCTCCTGGCAGTCCAAGGGATTCTCAAGAGTCTTCTCCAACATTGGAGTTTGAAAGGATCAATTTCTTCAGCATCAGTCTTGCTTCAGTTCTTCAACTCAATTCTTTGAAAGCTTCAGTCATGCTTCATATTGATGTTAATATTCAGCATCTGTGTTTCACAAAAGCAGAGTGTGCAATATCAGGACATGCCAGAATCCTCCATCCTCCTGGACACTTTTCTCTCCTCCTATTGCTAGTGCTGTACCACTCAACTGTTCAATACACTGAAATCAGAAAAGCATTCCTCTGTAAATTTCATTTTTAGAAAGCAGCGATGTCAGAATTAGAATTAGCTCCACAAATAATCTTAGTGACAAAAGCAACTTAATGCCTAACATAAAATAAAATGTCAATGGTAAGACAGAAATAAAGAAAATGGTCCTATTAAAAATATCTGGCAGGGGAGAGCCACAGTAACTGTGTCCCTAACCTCCCATATGTGCCCTTAGAAGCCTGGAAGAAAGACAGATGTTGAATGTCACACTTTTCCCCCTTGGATGGGAATAGGTATATCAGTTTATAAGGAGAGTTACGATGTTGAAGTATCATGAATCCTCAGTTCAGTCACTCGGTCATGTCCAAATCTTGGTGACCCCATGGACTGCAGCACTCCAGGCCTCACTGTCCATAACCAACTCCCGCAGCTTGCTCAAACTCATGTCCATTGAGTCGGTGATGCCATCCAGCCATTTCACCCTCTGCCATCCCCTTCTCCTCCTGCCTTCAATCTTTCCCACTATCAGGGGTCTTTTTCAATGTCAGTTCTTTGCATTAGGTGGCCAAGGTATTGTTGCTTCAGCTTAAGCATCAGTCATTCCAATGAAGATTCAGGATGATTTCCTTTAGGACTGACTCGTTTGATTGCCTTGCAGTCCAAGGGACTCTCAAGAGTCTTCTCCAACATGGAGCTGACTTAATAGAGACTACCCTGAAAGTGAAGTCGCTCAGTCGTGTCCGACTCTTTGTGGGCCCATGGGTGGTAACCTGCCAGGCTCCTCCATCCATCAGATTTTCTATGCAAGAATACCGGAGTGGTTTACCATTTCCTTCTCCAGGGATCTTCCCAACCTAGGGATCAAACCCGGGTCTGCCACACTGCAGACAGATTCTTTACCATCTGAGCCACCAGGCAACTACCACCCCAGTGGGTGTCTTAAGATATCAGTGAAGTGTCTCCCTGATTAAGAATGGTTAAGCGGTTAAGAATCTGCTTGCCAATTCAGGGGACACTGGTTCGATCCCTGGTCCACGAAGATCCCATATGCCACAAGGCAAGTAAACCCTTGGGCCACAGCTACTACAACCACACGCTAGAGCTTGCAAGCCTCAACTACGGAACCCACGTGCTGCAACTGTTGAAGCCTGTATGCCCTGGAGCCTGTGCTCCACAACCAGAAGCCACTGCAATGAGAAGCCCGTGTACCACCCCTAGAGAGTAGCACCTGCTCTCCGTAAGCAGCGAAAAGCCTGTATGCAGCAGTGAAGATCCACTGCAGCCAAAAAAAAAACAAAAACATAAATTTAAGAAAGACTTTAAAAAAAAGATATCAGCGGTGGAAGCATAGGGCTGCATATACATTGAGATTAAGCAGGTTTTTTCTGGGTGTCAATGTGTGTGCAGCTTTCTGATTATCTGGTAATGAAGAGTCAATTATTGGAGCCATACCTTCAAGGTATGTCTTCATAGTCCTTCAAGTCCCCCTTCAAGGGACTTTCTTTTTTTATTTGAGTTTCAAATAACAGAATATAAGTGAAAATCTTTTTCTGATAATGAAATGCAAATATTAATCACCATTATTTCTCTCAATATACTATTTGTATAGATTGTCTAATTGTTAACTGAGTTTATAAGACAGGGCAGTCATTCGATGCTATGGATTAAAATTTAGAAAACAAACTGTGGGCCCTGGAGCAATGTTTTTCAAATGTTTAGAGTTTAAGGGGTCAACATAATTCAATTTCAATATTTGGAAACTGACATCGTGCTGATTCGTTAAATTGTGTCTGAGTTTTTGTGACCCCATGGACTGTAATCTGCCACGTTCCTCTGTCCATGGGATTTTCCAGACAAAAATTCTGGAGTGGGTTGCCATTTTCTTTTCCATGGGGCTTCAGCATAGGGCTGTCCATTTTTTTAAATTTTGTGGAGAGAAATAAGTTTTTAAAGAGGCTACAGAATTCATTACCAACTCCATTGGATGGGAAGAACATCATTTCAGACCTGAGAATAGACCTTTAAATGGACAATATTTAGCTTGATCAAATACGCATTCTGTTTGTCTTTCTTTTTCTCAATTTTCCTGAGGCAGCCAGGGACTGTTTTCAGGAGCTGATAGTACTGGTGTTTGGGAACTTCTGCCATTGGATCACCTCTTCCAAGGGTAGATTTAACTCAGAGCAGAGCTTCACTCTTGTGGTCTTCAGGTGGGTGGGTGCTGGGACAGGCCACTATCCAGGAACTGTCCCTGGCTGGGACAGGCCACTGTCCAGGAACAATGCAAACCAGATCTCCTGTCAAACAGGAAAGGTAGCCAGCCCCCAGCCCACCTTCTCATAGAGGAGGCCTCTCTTCTCTGGCTATATCTAGATAGGATGGTGTCTTTTTCCGAACCCAGAGTTCTGCACTATAAAACCTGATGAAACTATAGGGCTCATTTAATGTAACATGAGTCTAACAGATTCACACCTTAACAATTGCTTAACTTTATTAAAAAGCTATTGGTTACCAGTGAGAAGAAGGAAGAGGGCAGGGCAAGATCAGTTCAGTTCAGTTCAGTCACTCAGTCTTGTCCAACTCTTTGTGACCCCATGGACTGCAGCACTCCAGGCTTCCCTGTCCATCATCAACTCCTGGAGTTTGCTCAAACTCATGTCCATCGAGTCAGTGATGCCATCCAACCATCTCATCCTTTGTCATCCATTTCTCCTCTTGCTTGATCTTTCCCAGCATCAGGGTCATAGAAGTAGGGGATTAAGATGTGCAAACTACTATGTATAAAGTAAGTGAGTTGTTCAGATATATTCTACAGCACAGGGAATATGCCCAACATTTTATAATAACTGTAGATGGTTTATACTCTTTAAAAAACGTGCATCACCATGCTGTATTCCTGAAACTTATATAGTATTGTAAATTAGCTATACCTCAATCAATCCATCAACCAATGTATAGGATACTCCAGATAACTAAATGAGAAAAATACCTTGACAAAATTTTCTGGAAGGGTTTCCAACTCATATAGTATTTCTGCCTCCAAATAAAGACTTTTGTTGCTAGTATTCAGCTGATTTTTAGGACACACAGGTATTAATTCTTAAATAACAAACAGACACTACTAACTCTGAGCAGTAAATTATCTAATATCATCTCTTCTACCCCCTGAGACTCAGTCTTCTCTATCTGTTCCCTTCTTGCAGGTTCTGAACGTGTTTTAAAGGAAAAGACATTTATGAATGTGAGTTTGTGTGAAATAAACCTGCCTGCCTAAGGAAGAGTACCTCCTGTTAATACCATAAATGTTCTTACTGTAGTTAGAAGCTAAGTGTCTAGAGGCTAAAATAAAAGACTAGCCTCGTACCCTCTCACATGGCAACCCCCATAGTGAGCAGGTGAGAACTGATGTGCATTTCTGACATTCCAAACCCTTGGTCACCATGTTGCTGTCTCCCAACCTGTGGGAAGAGAAAAAAGCCTGTGAGAACCCCCCAGACCTTTGTAAGGTAAAAGACAGGAGAGTGCGTTAAGCTGCAGGGAATTCTGGGAAATCAGTTTTGTGCTGAGTGGGCTGGTGGCTGGTTGAAACTCAGTAGTTCTATCTTGAAAGGGGAGGGTGAATAAAAGTAAGTGTAAATGTTAGTCGCTCAGTCGTGCCGACTCTTTGTGACCCCATGGACTGCAGCCCACCAGGCTCTTCTGTCCATGAGATTTTCCAGGCAAGGATACTGGAGGGGGTTGCCATTTCCTTCTCTAGGAGATCTTCCCAAGCCAGGGATTGAACCCTGGTCTCCTGCACTGCAGGCAGATTCTTTACCAACTGAGCTACAAGGGAAGCCCCTGAAGGTGAATATTGGTGCACAACTAACAGTCAATTACCTTCCTTTTCAAGATTCAGGTGTTTGTTACCATTGACTATTTAAGTTGACAATGACTTTAAAGAATCAAAGATGAAGTAAGGTGAGTGAGGATGGCAGTGTTTTTTAAGGGGGAATGAGAAGTACATTTTTTAATGCTTTGATTTTAAATTGGAAATGACATGACTTACTAAAGCAGCTGTTCTCAGCATCTTCTCCAGGGGCTTTTGGAGGTTCCAGAGACCATTATCAGGGGTTCTTTAAGATCAAAGTTATTTTCATACTAATTCTAAGACATCCTTTGCTCTTTTTTTCCTTCTCTTTCTCTCACAAGAATGCAGTGGAGAGTTCCAAAGGGTATGCTTAAAATCTTTGTTCTGAAGGATAATGGAATGCATGCTTGTGTATTTATATGTTTAAACACTTGTCAGTTGTTGTAATTTCTAATACATAAAAAAATTCTTTCTGGGGTCCCTGATAATTTTTAAGACTATAAAGAGGTTCTGTGACCAAAATGCTTGAAAATTGCTGTTCTGAAGTATAATGCATTTTATCTTCAGATTTAAAAATGCAACCTCATTTTTAACAGGTCACTTGATTAAACAAATGAAAAGAAATGTCATGAAAGTATGTTTTATCTCAGAGGTTACTACCTTGACTCTGGAAGAATGTGTTCATGCTCTAGGAAAACTTTTTGATTGTTTTTGCTTCTATAGGATGTCAGTTTTCAGCTGCACTATTTTAGTATTTTTAGGGGCGCTCAAAATCAAACCATGAACAGAAAATGACAATTGCTTTTCAACCACATGCCTCTTAAGAAAAAAAAGAATCTTTTATCAGTAAGGGTAAAGGTTTATAGAGAAGTTTAAGATATTAATGTTCACTGACTCTATCTGGTATGTGTTGTGGGGGGAAAAAAAAAACTTTGATATTGTATAATGACAGTTAACTTAAGAATTTTCAAGATTTGTTCAGTCTGCCAAAAAGAAGCTATTCAGCTAGATAAAAAAAGGTAGTCCTTTCATTTTGACCTTGTATTTCAGTGCATCAGCAGCGTTTAAAATGCTGAAATTACATTGCTAAGTGCTATCTGAAATGTTTGAGAATTGTTCACCCTCTTAGAAACTGCATTATAAAGGAAATTTTGACTTTGGCTTTGATATTTCTGGTATTTCTGCAACTTACCATTTTTGCTTCCCTTCAATAATTTCTCCTAAAGAGAATGATGAAACCATTGACAAAGAAACACAAATGTGCCCATTACTTTCAATGACTTTAGAGGGAACACTTACAAGTTATTTTTTATTTCTCCAAATCAGGGAAAGAAATTAGAACAGTCCCTGGGGAATCAGTGAAGTATGAATGTCAACCAGTACTGTTGATTTTAAAATGAAGAGATGAGTAACAGTTTATTATTTGTTCTAGGGCGGGGGGTTGGGGTGGGGTGGAAACAAAACTATCTTTGACTTGTCGCTGTACCAGATTCTTAGAGCATGAACATATAGAATGGATATTTCTGTCTTCGATTTTCCTTATTTCTTCCTCTGTTTCATCTAATTACAATAATCGCCACACTGTAGAAACAAGAACATTTTGACCTTTCCAGGATCTTACCACTTTAGATGAATTGTATAGTTTATGTGTTACACTGAATTTTCTGTACTACAGTGTTTATAGCTTCTTTTCATTCATATGCCAGTAATGAGTATGGGGATTCTCTGAAATAGACCTTTTGTTAATGTATACATTTTATGGTGAAATTTTGGGGCTTTGGATACCTGAGGTTATTTAATAAGGTTTTCATAATAGAACCTGTAGATGACATGAGTCACTGGAAATAGATTCAGACTTGGTCTCTGAATCTGGCTCATGGCCTAGATTCCTAATAGGAAGATTAGTAAACTTGGATAAGTGGTCAAACCTGCTTGGGCCTCATTTTCTCATCTTTGACTTATTAAATGCAGAACTTGGGGCAAATTATCTTCTGTGATCTCAGTTCCATGATTTATGAAATGGGAAATATCACAATTCTTACATCACAGAGCTATTGGCAGGATTATAAGAGTTAATATATGTAAATGTATGCCTAGAACAATTTCTAGCATATAAGTTGTATGAACAGGTTACACAATATTATTACCTTTATAGAGAGTGGCTTGGATGGTAAAGAATCTGCCTACAATGCAGGAGACCCGGGTTTGATCCCTGGGTAGGGAAGATCCCCTAGCGAAGGGAATGGCCAACCACTCCCGTCCATGGACAGAGGAGCCTGGAGGAGTCCATGGGGTCGCAAAGGGTTGGATGCGACTGAGCGAGTAACACACACACACAGAGTGAGAAGATTATCTTGATAAGATCTGAGACTGCTTCCAGCTCTTTTAATTAATATAATGACTAAAAAGACAAACTCACAGTTCCATATTTTTGTAGGAAATCACATCATCTGTGCTGTTGGCCCTAAAATACTTGTAGTAGTTCCTCTAACTGCTTGTCCTCAGCGCACTCAGATATCCCAGACTTGCCCTGTGCTCAGGGCCCACCTTTCCCCCATCCCAGTCCACAGGAAGCTCCTTTCCTCTCAGGGACCCAGGCTTGTTATGAAGGGCCTGCTTCTCTCTTACTGGAGTCTCAGGTTTACGGGAAGATTTACGCAAAAAAGTCCATCCAAGTCCTCCTCCCACCCTGGTTTCCTCTTGTTGCCCCAAGGCAGAATTTCTCTCAGGCTGAAAAGGCTTCCCAGAGCTTCTTCAACCCAGCATGGGCACTGGCCCAGAGTTAGGTGTCCAGACAGAATATTTGGGAGCACACAACGTATTTCCATATTTAAAACTGGTGCAAGGTAACCAGCAAAAGCTGTCTCTAGAACCTTATTTAAGATCCCCTGGGAGAGGGCATGGCCACCCACTCCGGTATTCTTGCCTGGAGAATCCCATGGACAGAGGAGCCTGGCGGGCTACAGTCCATAGGGTCGCAAAGACTGGACATACCTGAAGCGACTTATCGCACACAAACAGAACTTTATTTACTGCTTACAGAGCCTATAGCCCACCACACTGCTGTGGAGTATATCCCTCCTTAAAGGGCTTCTTTTAGCCTCACTCACCTACTAGGAATTTTGGATCCTTTTCTCTAGACAGAGAGAGAAAAACACAGCAGTTGTTCCTAACAGCCTCAAACACTTTAGATTAAGAAGTTGAGTCTCTACTCCCAGCCTGGACATTCTTTTGTCTTATGGTATGGAGCCGTGTACCTCTACTTTGAAAGGAATCTGTGGATTCCAGACAAGCACTTCTGCTTCAGTCTTACATGCCATGCACGTGTCCGTAGTCATGTTCGACCAACTCTTTGCCACCCTTAGGACTCTAGCCCGCCAGGGGTTTTCCAGGCAAGAATACTGGAGGAAGTTGCCATTTCCTTCTCAAGGGGATCTTCCAGACCCAGGGATCAAAGCCACTTCTCCCATGTCTCCTGCATTGCAGGTGGATTCTTTACCAGCTGAGTCATCAAGGAAGTCCTCAGTCTTACATAACAAGAAGCTAATTAATTTTTTTTAACCAACACAAATCACCCTGAAGGGAAAACTTAATTTTCCATCTCCATGTGAATAAAAAAAAATAATAACCTGCTAGCAACTTTTTCAAAAAAGAATAGCTATTGAGATTCTGTGTGTGTGTAGTTATTTAGATTTCTTTAACATGTTTCATTCAAAATGTTGCCCACAATGATTTGCATTCACCCATTGGCTTTCACTCCAATCATGGGTTTCTGATGGTTTTTCTTCCTTTTTTTTTTTAAATATAGCCCTGAGGCTTTCCAGGTGGTGCTAGTGGTAAAGAATCTGCCTGCCAATGTTGGAGATGCCAGAGACATGGGTTCGATGCTGGGGCAAGAAGATCCCCTGGAGTAGGAAGTGGCAAACTTCTCTAGTATTCTTGCCTGGAAAATCCCATGGACAGAGGAGCCTGATGGGCTATACAGTCCATGGGGTCTCATAGAGTCAGACACAATTGACACCTATATTCAAAAGCCCGCTCTGTATGTTTCAGAGGAATCAAGCAGGGAAGTAGTGAGGTCTTGAGATCTTATACCTTGGGAAAACATTAACATGATATATTTCCCTTATGAAATAAAGACCCTTAAAACAGCAACTTTGGCCAAGTGTTTTTCCACTTTGTTAAATTTTTATATTGAAACACATTGAAATTTACATAAAAAGGTAAAGAAATAGTACAGAGTTTCTATAACCCTTTACCCCAACTCCTCAATGGTTAACATTTAATTACAAGTCATTTTTTCTGAACATTTTGAGAATAAATTGCAGACATGATAACCATTATCTTTTTATTTCTCCCTAATATTTTATTAACAACAATTTCAAACATACAGAAAAATCTAAATTTTACAACGAAAACCTCGAAACTCACTAACTAAATTCTTCTGAGCCACACTGCTGCTACTGCTGCTAAGTCGCTTCAGTCGTGTCCGACTCTGTGCGACCCCAGAGACGGCAGCTCACCAGGCTTCCCCCTCCTTGGGATTCTCCAGGCAAGAACACTGGAGTGGGTTGCCATTTCCTTCTCCAATGCATGAAAGTGAAAAGTGAAAGGGAAGTCACTCAGTTGTGTCCGACTCTTGGCGACCCCATGGACTGCAGCCCACCAGGCTCCTCCATCCATGGGATTTGCCAGAGAAGAGTACTGGAGTGGGTTGCCATTGCCTTCTACACTCTTTGTGCTACTGGTGGGGAATTTATGAAAATACATTTATTCAATTCCTGCCACAAAATTCTAACAAAAGCAGCCCTTTTCTGTGTATTAGCTACTCTCACCTTATAAGGAGGCTGATCTCAGAGAGGGTCTCTAGCCTGTAACCCAGGACCTGCTTCTCTCTGGAGTCCCAGAAAATCATATTACCTCTTCTGAATCTTGGAAGATTCAGTTTTTGGAAATATGGAGTGAGGCCATTAGACCCTTGTATGAGTAAGTTTCTTGTGGCTTTAAGATGCTGAAATTCTAAGCTATAGGATATAGGATCCCCATTCCTTATTCCTCTGCAGAGAATATTACGTTACACCTTTTGTTTGCTTTTCTCAGAATTAACCCTGATGACATCATGTGGAGCAGGTTAGCCTGAACATTTAAGGGGATAAAACACTAATGCCTTAAGGACTCTTTGGGAGTGAATCATTTATCCATCGCATTTGCAGAATTCTTCTGTGAAATGGAATCTTGCTGTTACTAATGCAGAAGCCTGCTGGTAAATGCTCAGACTGTACATATTAGCCAGCTGGTGGCTGAATTCTGACTATTGAGCTGCCTAGAATTGGAATAATTAATTTTCCTACAGAAAGCGCATTGTGTTGTAGCTTTTTGGGTTTGTGACTGTAATCTGTAATCACCAGGGAATTTATTTAGATTTGCAATTATACTAGAGTTAGTAATTTATAGTAAAGAGATGGGAGTTTGCTAAACAGAAGGCATAGAGCTGTGAGTTTTTCATTAACAGTTTTGGGAGCCTTGTATAATAATACCCAAACTGTTAGTGAAGAACTATTAGCTAAATAGTCGGTTCATGTTCGTCTTATCTAGTGAAAGCAGAACTTAACGTGTTTACCTCAGGAGTTTTCCCATTTATTTAAAATATGGCTTTCTTTTGCATAAAAAGGAATGTTCCTCTAAAAGCTTATATTTCAAAGACATGTGATTATGAATAATAGCTTCCTAGATATGTAGTATTGTGTTTTAAACATATATTCCAATAATAATATTCTTATTTGCCTGAAGGATAACATTCCATTCTCTGTTAAATACTGTATTTCAAATGAAAGAGTATATGAATTGACTGTATTTTTTTTAAATTATGCCTTTGTTTTCAGTAAAAGTAAGTTTCTTTAAAAAGAATATTCTTAACTAATAACAATTATTTTGAAGAGCTATCCATACATGACTATGGCATGAATCACACCTTATCACTCATAGATAAGGCATGAAAGCCGACCTGACTAATAGAAAATAATAAAATTTACCAAGGAACCTTTATCTTTAATTCAGTATAGCTTTTTTAAAACTTGCAATGCTTTATTTAATAAGTCTGTGGTTATAATTCTTCAGAGTTGAGTAACGTATGTTATTGAATTGTACATGAAACTCTGTTGCTTACATGATTAAGAACACTTTTAGAAATATAGATACCTTGTTTCATACCAATATTATAGGTTAAAATATTTTATATGATAGTAACTACAGCCTGATGAAGTCAGATCCCTGAGTTAATTTAAGGGGTCATAGCTGCTCATCTGATAAGAATCTGATGTGTTTTAGAATTCAGCTCTTTTTTTTTTAATTTTAGAAAGTTAGTTCAGTGCCTATACAATGTGGTAGAAATCCCCAGTGGAATCAAGCCACCATATTTATATTTCTGCATTAAAACATAGGGACATTCCTTCTTTGTGTGATCCATAGACTGTAAATAACTTTACATCAGTTAAATTGGAAACCAATTTTTCCAATTGGAACCAGTTGGAAATTGGTTGTCAGTTAACAGCTTGGATTAATGACTATGTTGTGGTTTTCAAAGAGTTTGAATTTTAGGATTACCGATATGAATCGAGGACTTACATTGAAATAACTGATGATATCATGGTATATTTTTGGGTGACTTTTGTAGAGACTCTTCAAAGATGCTATTTAAGCTAAGTATTATATCCTATATCCTATGAACATCAAAAATTTAATGTAAGGAAATAGTATGTTTTTAAAAGGTTAATCTTTGTATGTTTCTGATAGAAGTATGTACTACTTTTAAACTTACAGTCGGAGCTGTAAAATAAGACATCTAAGGAGAATAGTTTGTGTCTTATGAGCTAAAAAAAGGGAAAAGAACAGCATGGCTTTTTATCTTCTTAATCAAACAAAATGTGGCGAACAAATAGTATTATGTAGTTTTGGCATTCTAGCTGTAGGTAGTTTGCTTGAATTCTGCTTAAATTTAGAATCTGTGTAAGAGAAAAACAGCCTTCTTTGACTTGAATGATCAGTCTTAAAACTATTGGTGACATTTATATTTCTACATGAATATTAAATGATTTTATTAGGATGGATAAACTAAGAATAAATTGAACAGAAAAGTTAAAAATAATAAAATATATGAATTATAGAAACTATTTTTAAAGTGCTTTTGTGCTCCGTTCTGTATGATGAATTGATCAAGTGCTTGAAATCAGTACTTGAAATTAGTTCTACTACTTGTTGAGTCTTTTTAGATCTCTATTGGAGGATATTATTGCATAAACATATTAAAAATACCTTTGTAACTGAAACCCAACATTTATAATCATACTCAACGTACAGAATAACTTGTCTTCCAAAATTTTCATAATTCCTTTCATCTATTAAACAAGGAAACTACCACAAAAGCACTTACACATGTCTCTCTTGCAAATAAAACTGATGTTGGAGCATCTAATGACAAATTTATATGATTTGACAATCAAGACTTTAAAAACCCTACACAAGATGTAGCAAATTGAATCTCAAAGGGACAGACTACGTTTCCTTTAAACCCCTTGTGGTAGACCCCTGTGGCTATTTAACATTAGTCATTTTAAATAAACAGAAGTATAATTTCTTTTCCAATCACAGAACAACCTTTGGAAACAATTCTGCAACTTGGCACAGCACGGAAGATAGAAGGGAATTTGTATTGGATAACTACTTCCAGCGCTTATATGTACCAGCTTTTTTCCTGCCAGTGTAGCAAAAGAATGTATAGTCACCTTCCTATGTCTCATTCTGTAAAATCTAATTTCTGTTAGGTGTAGTACATGTACAGGTGATGAGCAACCTAAATGAAACTGGAGACATAATGTCCTATCTAGTCATCATTTTATTCTTCAATATCACATAATTTTGAACCGTGTGGTTGATTGGCATATTACAGAGAATATTAAGTAATTTCATTTATCTTCGTTATCATTATACAGCAGGATTATCATGAGTTCCAACAGAATGAATGCTCAAATAACTGGCATTGTAATTCTTCCTCAATTAAAAAATATATACATATATGTCTATATAAAGATGCATCTATTTACTTATAGGCATGTTCAATATATGGCAAAATCTATTGGGACATAGAAAATATAGACGTATCATCCATTTTTATATTGAAACATGTTAGTTGCTCAACTGTATCCAACTCTTTGTGACCACATGGACTGTAGTCCACCAGTTTCCTCTGTCCATGGGGATTCTCTAGGCAAGAATACTGAGTGGGTAGCTGTTCCCTCCTTCAGGGGATCTTCCAGACCCAGGGGTTGAACTCAGATCTCCTGCACTGGAGGGAGATTTTTTTACCATCCTATAATGTAAGACAGATAAGAACTACTTCCCTCATGGACACGTTGTGTAGTTGAACTCTCTTGGCCTCTGTTTGCCCAATTCATCCTTGAGTCCTGAGAGCAGGAGAGGTCTGGGAGTGGGATCAAATGCCTGAAGTTTAGATATCATGCTCCTCGTTAAGGGGATCTATGGAGGAGACCATGCAAGTAGTGTCAGAATCCAACAGGGCAGACAGTGTTTGTGTGCTGGCAAACTCCAGGAGGGCCAGGGGCAGGTGTGAAAGAAGGAAAGGTACTGAGGAGATTAAAGCAAGTGCTATCAGGAGCACTGGCCACGCAGGGGGAATGGAATAAGTTAGTAGCCTAGTAATAGCTAGTGCTTGGGTTGGCAAGGGTATAATGGAAGAGGTGTACATTGTTGGCTGTTTAAGGGCCAGGGTAGAGCAGACAATATTTGCCAAAATAATGTTGAATTTTGGGCCTTTGGGGCAGATATTATTTAGGGTTCTTTAGAGAAGCAGAATCAACAAGATATACGTGTGTGTGTATGTGTGTATCTATATCTATGGAGAGAGATTTATTACAAGGAATTAGTGCATATAATTATAAAGCCTGAAAAGTCTCAGATCTGTAGTCACCATGCTTCAGACCTGGCAGAGTCAATGCTGTAGATCCAGTCTGAATCCAAAGGCCTGAGAAGCAGGAGAGATGATGGTATAAGTTCCAGTCTGAAAGCTGGCAAGCGTGTGACTCAAGAAGTGTGGATGACTTGGTTTGAGTTTGAAGGCAGGAAAGTACTGATATTCCAACTCCATGATTAGTCTAAAGGATTTCCCTCTTCCTTGTGGGAGGCTAAAATTTCATTCTAATCTGGGTATTTGCGTGGGCTCCATCCATATTAGGGAAGGCAATCTATTTTTCTTGCTCTGCCAATTCAGATGTTAATCTCATCAGATCACACTCACAGATACATCTAGAATAACGTTTGACCAAATATCTAGGTATCTCATAGCCAGTCAAGTTGACACATAAAGTTAATGAACACAGGGTCTCCTCATGGAGAGATCAAAATGGTAATGAATGTCACAGGTTGACTCTCCTGAGGACTGCCTTTGCATGTAGATAATGTGAAGTTGCAAAGGTGAGTGTTACAGAAGTCATTGCACCTATCTGCTTGTGCTTTTCTTTTATTAGATGAGATACTGAAAGAATTAAAAAAGTTGAGGGTGCTGTCTGATGAGAATCTGGGTCTCCTGCCGGCTACCTTTAAGAAGATGCACATATATGAATTATAGCATAATTATTATGTTTACACATGGACTCAAGGGTCTTTCTATGTATTCTATGATACCCGTGTCGTGAATATTCAGTATGTGTCCTATTATCAAATCACCTCTGCCTTCAGAATCTGTCCTTTGCTTTGTTATCCTTTCCCTCCTTAGTTCCTCTAATAAGAGATGGGATGCACTTACATGCTTAAGCACCACTTCAGATTTCACGTGTATGGCATCATCTTATGCCATCTTTCCAATTACTGAGCACTTTCACATATGTTGTCTCATTTGATTACATGATGAGATTGAACTCTATGAAACTGATGATATTTGACCATTGTAGATTCACAAAATCAGTAATTTCATATGGTTGGATATAGCTTTATTAAACGTATTTGAGATATAAGAAAGTGGAGTCTCAAAGCACACATGATTTTTTTTTTTAAGAATTATAGTACTTTTAAGTAGCAGAGTTAAACTAAGACTTATTCTTGCAACATTTTGTGACTTATCCTCCTTGCTGCTATCAAACATATAGCTAACAAATCATTAATTTCATATACAAGTCAATGTTAATTAAGATAGGGTGAAATTAATCTGGGATTTTGCTAGCTCAAAAACTGTTGGTGTCATCTGCATTATCATTTTGCTTCTAGCACAGTTCTCATTTCCTTTTCCTTACTAATAAGGATTAAAATTTGGAAACTCTAAAATCATCATAATTTGTGGAGTCATCATTGGGTCTGAGATACCTGTATTTGCAACAGTTCTACTTTTCATACCCCTACTGATATATATATATATATATATATAAATTAAGGAAGCTTTAAAAACCTTTACTAACAGAATTATTATTACAACATAGAAAATAGAAACTGTGATTTCCTTGTGATTATATTTATATTCACTTCAAATTATTCACTAAATTTGTATGATAACTTCTGGCAATCTTTGCAGAATAAGAATGTATTTTGGAAGACTGAGCCCCTGAGTTATTTACATAGATACATGTTATATTGATTTCTTAAGCTTCATTTTGAGATATCAGTTAGATTGCTTCAAAATACTGGTAAAAATAGAGACATCAAAATTTTTATCAAGTATCATCAAATAATATTGCTGAGATGTTTTTGGCAGATGAAGTCCAAGTGTTTGCTCATAGAGATCTATTTTTGTAAAAATAAAGCTGATCAAAGAAGCATGAAATGGAGAGCATTTTGAGGCCCTGTTGAAATTGAAGTTAGTGTACTCTGCTTACTCTTGAAAATCTTGGTTTTGTGATTTGTCTAAAAAATGGGGGAAAGGAATGAGTTCAAGAAGAATTACCAAGAATTACATGGTCTTGCCTGAGTTCTTTGAAGATTATGCTTGAGCTTGTAGAGTATAAGGTTAAATATGGCCTGGGAGTGGGAGTGGAGAGAAGCTGGGGACAAAGAAGCAGGACAGCCCTGGGCAGTGAAGATGAAGAATGTCTTCATAAATGGCTATTGTTGTTCTTAACATTTGATTAGTAAAAGTGAAAATACCAAAATGAACGGTGCGTGCATGCTCAGTCACTTCAGTCACATCCGACTATAAACTGTAGCCCTCAAAGGTCCTCTGTCCATGGGATTTCCCAGGCAAGAATACTGGAGTGGGTTGCTGCCATGCGCTCCTCCAGGGGATCTTCCTGACCCAGGGATTGAACCCATGTCTCCTGTGTCTCCTGCCTTGCAGGCAGATTCTTTATCACTCACCACCTGAGAAGCCCCTGCTGCTGCTGCTGCTGCTAAGTTGCTTCAGTCGTGTCCGACTCTGCGACCCAATAGACGGCAGCCCACCAGGCTCCCCCGTCCCTGGGATTCTCCAGGCAAGAATTCTGGAGTGGGTTACCATTTCCTTCTCCAATGCATGAAAGTGAAAAGTGAAAGTGAAGTTGCTCAGTTGTGTCCGACGTCACAAATGACTTCCTAGCAAATTCGTTAGCAGAATAGTCCATTCTTTTTTCATCCAAATGAAAAAAATAAAATTATAAATAATCTTTCAGCAAGAAATCACCTTACAACTATATTTACAAGTTTGAGCTTCCTGGGACAGATTGTTTAAAAGACTCATCATAACTTCTTTTTTGTAAATTTTTTATTCTTTCTAATTTTTAAACAGTGGAACAGCCATCTTTCACTTCATATCAAATTAGACATAGAAACTTGAAGTAGATAACAAAGTATTACATTAAACATGATGGTTAGATAGCATTAACGGCTCAAGGAACATGGACTTGAGCAAATTCTGGGAGATAGTGAAGGACAGGGAAGCCTGGTATGCTACAGTCTACGGAGTTACAAAGAGTTGGACATGACTTAATGACTGAACAAGAACAACACCATTAAATAAATACTGTCACTTATCTGGTACTGGACTAGCTAGAGAAGAAATAGGATGTAGATACTTCTTGCACCCTGGCTCCTAGGAGATCTTGGTACCCAGAGTCCATTCTAGCAGAGGAGCCTGACAAGATGCTAAGTAAATGCTCAGTGGCAGGTTGCTAACATTATTACAATTGAGGTTTCAGAGCAAAGTGAATTCACCACAGGTAAAAGCATTTGTTGAAGTGTTTGTGAAGAAGTGGTGGGGATGGTCTTAGGCTGCATCATGGCTTACATCTTGTGAGACTGCGCCACCATGATTTTAAACAGGATTCCTTTATGTTAAACTCTTTAAGAGGGAAATGGCCTATTTGAAATATCTCCAGAAAGAAGGTATAGAGGATTAGCAAAGTCTGGTTGCGCAAGGAGGCTTGATCTGGGGAGAAAGGTCCCTGGGTGAGTGAGTGACTAAATGAAAAATGTGGCACCAGCAGGCTCATCTCTTTCTCCATTTAAAAGTAAATTTTTTTTTTAAAGAATTACTTCTACACCTACATATCTGACAGCACAGGAAAGTCTAGTGTCAAACTCATCTAGTCTTCACTAGGAGAAAAGTTCCCAAAAGCTAAACCTCGGCAGGAAGTATACATTGATTGCTTACTCCAAGCATTGGAGCTGGCAGGTTGTCACTGCATTGGGTAATACATGGTCTGCGGTGTGTTCTACCAGCACGGAGACATTCTGTTCCCATCCCTCCTCTCTTGCTGCTTCTTCATTACAACCCTTACTGGACATCTCATGATAAAATCGTCTCACATTATCACTCATTTTTTACAGTTCTCTGCTGCTGCTACTGCTGCTGCTAAGTCACTTCAGTCGTGTCCATCTCTGTGCGACCCCATAAACGGCAGCCCACCAGGCTCCACTGTCCCTGGGATTCCCCAGGCAAGAACACTGGAGTGGGTTGCCATTTCCTTCTCCAATGCATGAAAGTGAAAAGTGAAAGTGAAGTCGCTGAGTCGTGTCTGACTCTTAGCGATCCCATGGACTGCAGCCCACCAGGCTCCTCCATCCATGGGGTTTTCCAGGCAAGAGTACTGGAGTGGGGGGCCATTGCCTTCTCCATTACAGTTCTCATTTGGCTGCAAATAAATTTAGACATTTGTTTATTCAGCTGTCATTCATCAAGTACCTACCACATGTCGCTGGGAACCCAAATGTCCGGGTGTTCCAGCTGGTGATTTAACTGAGATACATAAATGTGTGTGTGTGTGTGTGTGTGTGTGTGTGTGTGTGTATGATTTCTTGTCCTTTAGGGAGAGAAAACTCTTTTGTCAATTATATGCTGTCAAAAGCTTTGTAACATAGGAAACTTACGAAAGTAAATTTTAAAAAATTTGCTTAGATTTCAGCTTCTTGTCATCTCCTTTGTTCCTGTACTCCACCTAAGATCCTATGTCCCTAATTTTTCCTTTGAAGTGACTTATTCATCAGGGTCTTATTCTGTTTTGCTTTTTATCCTAAATTTGTAAGGTTTGGAGAAATTCATAGCTTTTGCATGTATCACCTGTAGTAGACATTCTGTAGAATAAAATGTATCCTCATTTTTAAGAAACATAATTGGAAAGGAAAACGTACGTTGTCAGACCTTATTCTGTCTATAGAAGTCAATTCAAATCATAATCATAATCCTAGTCTTTTTGAGAAGAATAAAATATTCAAAACTGGACTCTTATTTGTCAGGGAAAAACTCCACAATGTCTCTAGGGAACAGTTTTAAAATTTCTCCACTAATACAAATATTATTTTTGATATGAATTGAAGAAATATCATTTTCAGGGACCCTCTCCTGAACTTTGCTGAAATATTAAAATAAAGATGACTACATTACAATTTGATTATCCCTCATCACCATTTCCATTGGGAAGATAATTAATTTGACATGAATCTTGAACGTGAAAAGTCCCCAGGAAAGTCTAATTCCTGTGAGTGCTGTTATTTTCCAGGATATTCTTTTGCAACCACTTTCTGACATGCTATGTAAGGGAAGCAAAAACTTAAATGATTACTCACATGTAAATAATCTTGAGGGCAGATGAAAGGATAGAATAAATTCTCAAGAATTTATCAGTCGCTGTATTAAATTTATTTTTGCATGATATTAATAAAACCATACAAAGTATATAAAATATGGATAGCAAACTTAACAGTACATGTGGCCTACTTCTTTCATTACTTTAATTTTAAACACTATTTAAGTGCTATAATTGAATATTTTTTCTCTTATTCCCCAAAAATAAGATGCAAAGAGTAGCTATTAAGCACACAGGGTAATTCAAGAAATGCAAGTAAGCCTACATTTTCCATTTCTAATTGTTCTCACACCAAAATTTGGATATACACCTAATGCAAACTAAGACAGTGCAAAAATATAACCCTTTGTAGAGAATTATCTTCCATTGTCATTATAAAATCAGGACTCTTTCCTGTGAAGCAGATTACAACATTGATTCAGAAAGCTTTTAGACATGCATTCACACATTTTAGTATTATAGTGAATTGCTTTAAATGTTTGATGGTGTAACACATTTGATACTTAACCTGTCATCCATGTTCCAAGAGTTTTCCATGTGTTAAATTTTAATCATCATAACATTTATTAGATATGCATTACCCAATTTTACAGGGTAAACTGAGTCACAGGAAAGTAACTTTTCTGAAGTCAAACAGTGTAGATCCAGAACAGGTGTCTTTTAAGCACTACACCACTATCTGTCTCTCAGCTGGATAAAACTAATTGTGAAATAAGATTAAGAATTCCAGCACTGATTTTCACACTTAAGCATGTGTGCATGCTCAGTCGCTTTAGTCATGTCCGACTCTGTAAGACCCTATCGACTGTAGCCTGCCAGACTCCTCTGTCCATGGGATTCTCCAGGAAAATACTGGAGTGGGTTGACATTTCCTCTTCCAGGTGATCTTCCTGACCCAGGGATCCAACCCGCATCTCCTAAGTCTTCTGTATTCGCAGGTGGGTTCTTTACCACTACCGCCACCTGAGAAGCCTTACGCTTAAGCGTGCATTCATGCATACATGCAATCTCAAGTATTGGGTAATTGTTAGACAAGGGATACTAGCTTATTCTTCTGTATCTAGATAGAAGAAACAGATAATTTATTAAAAATTCAGTGACTTCTCAAAGGGAGATGGGGTGAGATAAAGAAAGCAAAGGGTTGCTTTAGTATATTTACTTGTGGGCTCAGGTGAAAACATACATAAATCAATATGAAAACAAAATCACTACTCAAATTTTTGCAAAAAATTTGGAATAGGAGAAATGCCAGGAGAATAAACAGGAAAATTTTGTGGCATTTAAATGGTGGGGGGGTGGTGGGTTGGAAGTACTCTCTGTAGCATGAGAGAAAGTGAAAGTTGCTCAGTGGTGTCCGACTCTTTGCAACCCCATGAACTATACAGTCCATGGAATTCTCCAGGCCAGAATACTGGAGTGGGTAGCCTTTCCCTTCTCCAGGGGATCTTCCCAACACAGGGATCAAACCCAGGTCTACCGCATTGCAGAAGGATTCTTTACCAGCTGAGCCACAAGGGAAGCCCCTGTAGCATATAGACAGGTAAATTTAGTGTCAGTTCCTTACAATAAACTCAAATGGAATAATGAAACTTAAAAGAAAAATGATAATGTCCAGAGTGCTCCGTGAATTCACCAATAGTAAATCACATCAAATTATCTCATTTGACTTTTGATACTTTTTAGTTTAGTAGATATGCTCATTGCAATGAAAAGTAAGCAAGTTCATCAGAACTCTCTTGTGACGTTTTTAACTAATCAGCAAATGCCTTTCCCCAAACTTGCTTGGTCTCCCAAGGAGTTGCACCATCACCCTTCCCCACCACACACACACCCACCGTCTGAGCACCACTGTCTAAAGCTCATCCCATTCTGCCCAGCATTTGAGAAACATTACTCACAGTAAGAGGCCATGGATGGGAACACATGTATACCTGTGGCGGATTCATTTTGATATTTGGCAAAACTAATACAATTATGTAAAGTTTAAAAATAAAATAAAATTAGAGAAAAAAAAAAGAAAGGTAAAAAAAAAAAAAAAGAAAGCCAGATTCTAGGAAATGAAAGGTTCAAAGATTTTTTATTACAATAGAACAATTGATGCCTTCAGTGTAAATTTTAAAAGTCAATTTAATGTTTATTTGTGAAAGAAAAATATTTCTAATTGCATGCCGTCCTATTTCAACTGATAAACAGGGATTGAATATTTCTTCCAGTTTCATGCAATAAAGTTATTATAATTAAAATAAAAATGGACTTTCCCCCCCAAAAAAAAAAAAAAAAAGAGGCCATGGATGGGTGTGCGTTCCACATGTGAATGGTTTACAGGAGAAAAGTTGAAGAATTATTTAATTAAAATGGAAAAAATGATGATTGTTTCTTAAGCATATGTACCTGTATATTCCAGATAAGAGTTTGGAATGCATTTTTTTCTATCACATATTTAGGTTTGAGCACAGAATCTAGCTTTTAGTGGATATTCAGTAAATTTTTATTGACTGAAATAGTGAAGGAGAAAGAGTGAGAGTTAGAGAAAATATAAATATACACATATAAAAATCATCTTAACTATGATTATCCTTTCCTTGATAGATGAGAAAATTGAGGTGAGTGAAAGATTAAATATCCTGTCAAGAGTTATGAAGGAAAAATATGATAATGCATGTCTCTTTTACTTTTCGGCTTCCTATGTATAGTTACAGATAAATATATATCTATGTATATTACAATTAGAGAGATAGATATAGGTATCTTTGGACAGTGCCTGACATGAATATGTGCCCAATAAATAGTATCTGTTATTAGCTAATACCATTATATCATAGGACATCAACTTCCAGCTTGTACTCATAAGGCCATCGTATAAATACTATGTCTTGTTCTGGGCAATTTGTTTTAAGAGTAATATCCATAAAATAGAATGGGTAATGTGTTGGTATCTACTTCCTATCATACCATGTGCAAGTCCTATAGCCCTTTGCTGAAGATATTCCATGAGTGACTTGAAGGAAGACACTTGGCCACTAAGATTTCAAGTATTTCAAGGTTGCTCAGGTGGAAAACAGATTAAACTTGGTGTTTGATAATCAGGGAGTGCAGTTATGATGAAAGATAACATGTCTGTGTAATTATGAATTAGTGTTTAACTTATAAAAGTGTTCCTCATTGGACAATAAATTATATGGTTACCCCATATCTAGATTAAATTAGTAATAATGCAGAAGAGGCACATTTAAATTAACCATGGGACAAATGTTTAAGTATTTGAGGTCTTGAATGGATGAAATAGGTTGCCTTTTGAAATTATGAGTTGATGTTAGTGGAAATATTCAGTTTAATTCAGGACAATGACTCAATGTAAAGGATGATTCATTTATTGGATTGGAAGCTAGATTAGCTGCACGTTGTTCTGTCAGTTACATGTAATCTAAAACAGGACAATCTGTAAATAGCTTCTTTTGATCTACCTGCTACCTCTCTGTTAAAAAACCAAAGCAAAAATTAACTCAGAACTTACATTCCTATTTAAGTCAACTATAAATGCTTTAAATAAATCTAAATGATTTATTTACAAATAAATTAAGCTCCAGCAGAGCGTGAACACACTGGAGATTTGTACTAATATTTTGACATGGCCTTTATTTTTCACAGCTCGAGTAAAAATAGAATACATGTATTTTTTGAAACAGGTAATCTAATATTTTCTACTTCACTTCCTTCTCTTCTTCTAATATTTTCAGGGGGAAAGCTTATGATATGTTTACTATACCTCCTCAGACTGAATGACCTAGAAATTCATGATATAATCTGAATTATTAAACCATTTCTTTCCCTCCTACCAGTATAAACTATTTTTAAATTTTGGAGCCATAAAGTCTACTTGCATAATAGACCTGAATAAAACATCTACTTTCATATGACTATTTCCCCCAATGTGTATTTTTTGTTATTCAAAACTTGCATTTGAAACTATGTCAGTTACCAGGGAAGTATTTTAGAACTAAAGGGTTACATTTGATGAATTTAGTGACTGCTTATAAATAATCTAGGTGTTATTTAAAAGAGAAAAAAAAGAACAATGAGCTTGCTTTGTTTTTACTTTTTACGGCCTTCGCTGACTTCTGTCACTGACATATTTCAGTTGGGGGAATTGTCTGTAAGCTATTTATTGAGTGCCTACTATGTTCTAGTAAATGAGCTAAGCTCATATGTTCTATGAGTTGTAGGAAAGTTGTGAAGAGTTTTGCTCCATACCCTTTTGCAAATCCTCACCCAATGGAGAGGAATTTCCTTCCCGGTATTCCTGCATCACGTGATGCTCCCCTATTGTTATTGATTATGAATTTAACAGGCAGTGAGTGTGTCTGTCAGCAAGGAGATCCAACCAGTCCATCCTAAAGGGAAACAGTCCTGAATATTCATTGGAAGGACTGATGCTGAAGCCGAAACTCCAATACTTTGGCCACCTGATGCAAAGAACTGACACATTTGAAAAGACCCTGATGCTGGCAATGATTGAAGGAGATTGAGGAGAAGAGGATGACAGAGGAGGAGATGGTTGGATGGCATCACTGACTCAATGGACATGAGTTTGAGTAAATTCCAGGAGTTAGTGATGGACAGGGAGGCCTGGCATAATGCAGTTCATGGGGTTGCAAAGACTCAGACACAACTGAGTGACTTAACTGAACTGAACTGAGTATGTCTCCAGGGAGAGGCATGGCAGACTAGAGATGGTAGAGGTGAAAAGGTCCGTGCTGGTTTAAGTAGGAAAAGCCTCCAGTCAGCCAGGGCACTTCCTTTGGAGCCCACCATGGCTGGGCATTAGGACAGTGTGCAAATCTACAAGCTTGGTCTGCAACCATATTCGGTGTGGTCTCAGATGCCTTTTAAACCTCAGGTCACCTGACATCGCTGACATGATCTCCAGGTTCCCCACCGTTGCTTTACAGACTGGCACTTTGTTACAGTCATACTTCCCTGGAGTCCTAACTGCTCCCTGCCAACACTGAGTTTCCTTCCAAATCAATTTCAAACTCTACCTTCTTTATTTGATGTCTCCATATATGTATTCCTTTCTCTCTTTGAAGTACTCCTGCACCACTTGGAGTCTTTCTTCTGGTGTCATAGCATTGTATATTTTATTCTGATTATTGATGTTCTTAACTAATCCTGCATACTATCCCATGGAGCTTCTCAGGTGGCTCACTGGATAAAAGAAATCCACCTGCCAATGCAGGTGACAAGGGTTTGATCCCTGGGTTGGCAAGATCCTTTGAAGAAGGAAAACAGCAATCCTCTCCAGTATTCTGGCCTGGGAAAACCCCATGGATGGTGGAGCCTGGAAGGCTGTAGTGCATGGAGTTGCAGAGAGTTGGACACCAATGAGAGAATGAACAACAACATATACACATATATAATTGAAAAAGGCTTTATAAAATACTTACCTTTACCATATGTGAGAATTTTAATATTTTTCCTCACCTGTTATTTTCTGTCTTATTTTATTTTGAAATAAAACAATGCTGATTGCAGCTCACTGGATTGATTTCATAATGCATCAGTGCACTGAAACTTATATTAGAAAAACACTGGTTTAGTAAGTGTAAAAGGTGTGTCACCACAAGCAGTCAATATCTTTATGATTGGGTAGAGGTAACTTTGGAATATTATTATTTCCATACAATTAACAATAGATAGCTATAGCATGAAAAGATCATATTTCATCAGACTTCTCATTTAGAATCACAGGTTTAATTTCATGATCTTCTTCAGTTATTAATTGTTAAAAAGAGTCTAAAATCTCATCACTGGCAGATGAAAACAACATTTTCTTAAGTATTGTCGTTGAGTCGCTAAGTCATGTCTGACTTGTTGTGACCCCATGGACTGCAGCATGCCAGGCTTTCCTGTCCTTCCTCTTCCTCTTTGCTTTCATAGGTATAATTACATGAAAAATCACTCTTTCAAGCATTGTATAAACTTTTGGTTTCCTTTCCCTTGAGTCGAATTCTGAGTCAGCTACTGAGATGAAGGCAATGGTCAGATTTAGACAATGACAGTGGCTTCTTATTGAAGACTGTGGAATGTGGGACAGTTACAACTTTGACAACTGATTTATGTGTACATGATGGTGTATTAGAAAGAAACTGGGTAAAATCAAGCTCCTTTTCCTGTTCATTAGAGTACCTGTCATTGAAAGAGTTCACTGTGTGTATATCACCTAAAGAGTAATAAGAAAAGAAGTATAGTTTCTGAATTGAAGCTACAGGTATATTTCATTTTCTAAAGCACTCAGTACAGACCCACAAATCATGTTAACATTCCAGGGGAAAGTTTAAAATGTTTTGAAAATTCTAAAGCATTATAGGTATTGCAGTTTAATTCATGATTATCAAAATTGGGAAGAGACTTGTGGTTCATTTCTTATTGAAATGAAAGCTAAAGTCTAAAAATTATGTAGAATACAGTAGTACTTTTGCTTTAAAGGTACTTTAAAAATAATCTCAGTCAGTGGAAATGTCTAGATAATACATAACTGTTTTTATGTTTGTACTTGGAATAATAAAAAAGCCATTATGTCATATATGGGAGTGCTTTTAATTATAATAAAATAATTATGTAAGGCTAACCAAATGTACAGATTAATTTTTGATATGAATATTTAGATCTACCCTTTATGAGGTTACATAGGGCAGATTTAATTATTGATAAATCAGATAGTTAATGAAATTGAACTCACACTTATCATTTTTAAAGGTGACACATAATTGCCAGAGTAGTTGCAAACCATGATCTTCAAAATTCAACATAATATCCAGACTGCTCAGTGAGGTTACTAAATACCCAGCTTGTTATTTTATAATTAACAAAATGGCTTTTATTTAGATTCCAAGTATATGATAATACTTCTCAAAAAATAAATTATAGTGGTTTAAATCCTAAAGTGAGTTGTGTTGCTTTGGTGTCCTTATTATAGGTTAAAATACTGATAGATTATAAAACACTTCACGCGGCATTTGACTCTGCAATTTAGGTTAGAATTCCAGTGTCATAGGAACTTGCCAGAAAATAGAGGTTAAAATAGAGGTCCAAGTCTCTGCTGTAAATTAGCAAGTACACAAATGCATAAGACTATCGTAAATGAAGGAAGAAAAAATTGTGATGTGAAGTCCATTCATTTTCAAGGACATAATCAGGAAAAAATGTACTTTTCCGTCATTCATTCACTACATGCCAACATAGGAGCGCTGTGTGTATACGTATGTATGTGTTGAATTGGTTGTTTGTGAGTATGGGTGTATCTTTTCTGATGGGAATATTTGGAGTAGTTGAAGGCAAGAGAGATGAGGGAAACTACTTTTAAAAATCCAGGTCTCGACAGATCCTTAGCTGGGCATAAAGATAGAATTCATTGCAAATGCTTTGCCTTCAAGGTATAACCTTTTAGTTTTGAAGAGTAGACTGTCCTCCTTACTTCCGTCCTATTTCCTGAAAGTGTGCTAGCTAGATCTTTCAAAGAAGCTGCCAGTGACCTGCAGAAAGAGTGGGCAGGGAAAGAGGCACAGCAAAATTAAGTTTCATCTCCTCCCCATCCTGTGATTTACTCCTATATTCTTTATGACCAGTGTCACCACCCCTTGGGCTCAATCTGCAATACTTGAAAACTGCAAGTACTCTGCGAAGATATAAGTAAAACAGCAACAAACAGGTCAGATCCTCTGCATTTAAATGTTTAATTTGTACCTGAAACAGCCGAGTGTTTTTGTTTGTTTGTTTTTATTGTTGTTGTTTTTGTAGTTATTAGGGTTAAAGGTGGAAGAGTCTGGGCTGTAGGTGAAAGACAATGGGTTAGGGAGCCTAAGAGTGAGCTGTCTGACTATTGAAAAATTTTCTTATACAATCACTTATTCATTTGAAGATGCTTTGTATGGAGCTTTGACATATTATTTATCTCTTTCTCTCAGTCTCTCTGACAGATACACAAATACACATGCCACTGATGTCACCTTTTGGTTTTCAAATCCTTGGTCAACTTTTTTCCTTAGAAAAACCATAGTCTTTTTATATTAATGGCTTTGTTATTACTATTCAGGGAGTTCACTGTATGAATTTGCTTCTTGCTCCACCACAGAAGCCATCACTCAGAGTATGTCCTTGCTGAAGACACTCACTGAAGGAGTTTGTTACGCACTCATTTCTAAGGCTCCCTCCTCCCCTCTGGTGTTTTGGATTTCCACACCCTTAGATCTAACTTCACAGAGAATCAATTCTGCCTTAAAATGTAGGCTTTACCCTCTGATCTACAATAAGATGCAGAAGTGATGTTTCTTTTCATTGTGGTCTATAAAATGTAGAAATTGCCTGGGTTCTAGTCAATTTGAGACAATCGGCGGGCAATTGACTAGATCACGCATCAATCTGACTTGGCAGTTATTGTGTCCAAAACCTCAAATGCTATAAAACTGTCAGTCTCCTTATACATTTATGTTCAAGGCGTAATAGACTTTATTCTCCTGTCAAGTATTTTTTGATTAGACAGCGAATTATCAGACACTATGTCAGATTTTTAATGTTCTCTATGACCATGTTAACATAAATGTTATTTTCCTAGACACAGTGAGTTACTGTGTATCACTCCTCAGAAAATATTTTAAAATTAAACTACAGTGTAACAGCCCAGAAAAAAAGAATGTAGTACTAACACTGTTAGAGGCTTTCTTTAAATGTCCAAAACTTGATATTCACACCACAAAAACGATTCAAATAAAGTTAATATGATCAACATTGCCAATCAATTGACAACATGGGTTCAGAAGCCTGGATCCAAACTCCTCCATCATTTACATGGGTATATTATTTCCATGTACTTCTTTTTGTGACATAGTAATAGTAACTAGCTCCTTGGGCAATTGTTAAGTTTAAGTAAAGCATACACACACACACACACACACACAAAACAGTGGTTAACAGATAGCAAGCATGTACCCTAAAGGAGCTGCAGTTATTTTCAATATTAAATACTGTATCCAGAGTTCCCAAACAGTGAAATAAGTACAAGAGTCAATCTAGAATTTATTTTTCAAAGTAAAGAACATAATTGTTTGATTTTATGTTTTATTTATTCATTCTAAAGAGAGTGCAGTAGAATATCTCTTTGTAAAATACTAAAAGCAAAGAAAAATGTGTTTATTGAAGCATGATACTTTTTGTTTATAAAATTAAAAGTTACCAAAGACAGAATATGTTTCCTAAACAGAGTGAAGAGTCCTGCCATTGTGTTTTGCTTTTCTCTTTCCTCTTGCTCGTTGTTTTTTTTCCCTGAACATACTTGGCTTGATGATCTGTTTTCTATTCATACAATTGCTTCATTATTTACCATCTAATTTAATAATGTATTATCCATCATGATATCAGTGGCATGCATAAGGTCACGGATTCCCCAGGCATTTTTGCAAATTTGGCTGAAAACAGAACAGAGATTCAAATGTTTTACAACATTGTACAATTGTTGTTTACTTTAAAAATGGTCTCAAATCTCCATTTCCTAAGAAATCATTGTAGGCCAATACAAGTTTCCCATGTTGGAATCTAGTTGGTATGCTGCTTAGACTTTAACCCCACCTAGGTTTTCTTTCAAACTACCAAGAGTCATTTCACTTACGAATCACAATCACGTGACTTATCAAATAGTCTTAAAATTAGCATAACTGAATGTTGTCTAAAGTGAGCCTCTCAACCTGATAGGAAAGTACTTGATCCTCTAAGATTAAAGCATTAATCTCTTGATTTCTAGATTGATTCCTTGTGCTGAAAAGATTGATGCCATCATTTTTTTATCCAATTTTCCATAAGACATTTAGTGAAAGAGATAAAGTGATGCCACGTGGTTTATATGGATTCACCGAGTGCCTTTTCTTTGCTTTCCCTAACCATTCTGCTGTGAACGGGCTGTTTAATGCTCTTACATACATCACATGCCTTCCAATGCAGTTACCCTATAAAACTCTTTATCACATAGATTCCCCTGAAATTTCTAGAACAACACTTTATGTACGAGGACCTTAATCCATGCATTTATACAATCTGCTGTGTGACACGGGAATATTCACATAGGGATGTTCTGAGTACAAAGACAGCCCAGATTTCACATTGTCTCCTGATTTTCTTTCTAAGCCTATTCATTTATGACATCTGGTCCTCAATTTCCCCATCAGTAAAAAGAGGAAGGAAAATGAAATCAGCTGTTTATTCGGTCATTCAGAGATCAGATCAGATTAGTCGCTCAGTCCTGTCCGACTCTTTGTGACCCCATGAATCGCAGCACGCCAGGCCTCCCTGTCCATCACCAACTCCCGGAGTTCACTGAGACCCACGTCCATCGAGTCAGTGATGCCATCCAGCCATCTCATCCTCTGTCGTCCCCTTCTCCTCCTGCCCCCAATTCCTCCCAGCATCAGTCTCTTCCAATGATAGCAGTGAATAGATGAGCCAACGTGGATAGTGTGCTGTTCCTGGCGCATGTGTATCTGTGTGCTCAGTCACTCAGTCCTGTCTGACTCTTTGTGACTCCGTGGAGTGCCTCCCACCAGGCTCTTCGTCCATGGGATTTTCCAGGCAAGAAGACTGGAGTGGGTTGCCATCTCCTTCTCCAGGGTATCTTCCCGACACAGGGATTGAACCCACATCTCCTGTGCCTCCTTCATTGTCAGGCTGATTCTTAACTACTGACTCACCCGGGAAGCCTGACCATTTCAAATATAAACACATAAACATGTTTGTATGTAAAAACATGCCATCTGTGTTTTCATTGCTTAAAAGACTAAAGAGAAATCTGTCTCTTTAGTTTTTTAAGTTTCATTTTGTTTTGGAGAACAGGTAAGAGATTAAATTAAAATTGTTTGGAAAAGCTTTTCTATCCTCACTTTTTTGTTAATATAAATGCAGCTAATTGACTCATTGTATAAATATAGCAATATTAATTTGAATTATTATGTAGTTTAGAATACAAATTCTTAACTAGGGAATTATAATAAATGTGGGGGAAGAGGATATATTGAATATTTTAATGAAAATTTATCAGAGGTGAGCAATTATGAAATTATTATTTTTTTTACCAATGAAGGGAAAGTTGTTTGTGTCTTACAATATATGTCATTAAAACACTAATAACAGTTTTTTTTTTTTTTTAAGTAGAAACAATTGCCTGAAACTTTACATTGAGTAGAAACACATCTGGTAGAAAAATCAACTTAGTTCCCGTGTTTAAGGTTCTTGTTAGATTTCTAAACATTTCCTCAAGTTATGAAAGTTGAAGAAACAAATTACAAAGGGTAAGAAAAATGCTTCCTATTAATAGCATACAATGTTAGATGGATCCTTCAAATATAACTAGTAAATATAGGCAAGAACCATACTAAATAATATATCAGTCATTTCTTGAAATAACATGAGTTCCCTTAAAATACCATTTTATGAATACCCAGAGATTAAAGAAACACAAACCACAATTCCCACAACCAATCTGAGAACACACTTATGAGGTATGTAGGACTAGTCATGAACTTTCAACACCATTAACTTGCTCCCTCTTTTTTTTTTTTTTTGAATCATAAGTAATTATTAACTTTAGTAAAATACTTCTCATTATTCTCCTGTGTATGATCACTTAACCAAAAGGAAATAACACATCATTGTCAACTTCCATAGTTACAGTTGTTTTTTTTTTTTTTCCCCTGAGATGGACTGAAAGTTTTAACCTCTCTTGAATTACATTCACTTAACATTTTTTTCTAATAATCTTATGTGTCGAATGGGAACTGTTTAAAAGCCATACCAGAATTAAAATTATACTTAGGCCACACGACAAGAACACAGAACTTCTTGGGGATAACATCAAGGATGGAGGGAAGTCAGGAAAGGAAAAAAATTCCTATTGAACGTATAGAGATTCATCATTCTTAAAATTAATTTTTATTGGAATGTAGTTCTTGGCTTCCCTGGTGGCTCAGTAGGTAAAGAATCAGCCTGCAGTGCAAGAACATCCAGGTTCAGTCCTTGGGTCAGGAAGATCCCCTGGAGAAGGAAATTGAAACTCTCTCCAGTATTCTTGACTGGAAAATCCCATGGACAGAGAAGCTTGGCAGGCTCATAATCATATACGTATATCAGCCAGATATACACACATGCCGATTCAGCCATACACATACATACACCCTCTCCTTTACACCCTCTCCCTTTTGGATTTCTCTTCCATTTAGGATACCATGACGTATTAAGTAAAGTTCCCTGGGCTAGACAGTGTGTTCCTCTCAGTTGTCTGTTTTGTACATCGTGTCAATAGCGTATATATGTCCATCACAACCTCCCAAGGCCTCCTACCCCTCTTTCCTCCTTGGTATGTACACATTTGTTCTCCACGTCTGTGTCTATTTCTCTATTCCTGCTTTGCAAGTAGAGTCATACTATTTTAGGGGTTCAATGTGACTCTTTATAATGGCTTGTCAAGTTTTTACTTACTCAGATTTTACTTACAGAAGTTTTAGAGTTAGAAAGGAGATTAGATACAGATTCCAGGAGCTTTCAAATACCATTCCTAGCTGTGTAAACCTTTAAAAAATGAACTCACTAAGCTCTATGAGGGGCTTTGGTCTGCCTTTATCATCTCTGTGTCCTCACCAGCTAGAAAAATTCTTGGCACAAGAAAGTGCTCAATAAATATGAATTGCAAAAAATGAAACAGATGCAAACAGGTACAAGCAGCATTTTTTTTTTTTTCCTGGTGAGAGCAGTGACAGAAGAGCTCAGCAACCCTCTTAGGCCCTTAAGAAGCACCTTGGACATGCTTGGGCTTCTAGGCTCTGTGATGCCATTTGTTATCACTGAGATTGACCCTCTCATTTTATGTAAAGAAGAGTGGAGCTCAGTTCTCCCAGAATCCCTAGTCTCAATGTATTTTTCTTCCCAGGCGGCACTAGTGGTAAAGAATTCACTACCAGTGCAGGAGACGAGAGACACGGGTTTGACCCCTGGGTCTAGACGATCCCCTGGAGGAGGGCATGGCAGCCAACTCCAGTATTCTTGCCTCGAGAATCCCATGGACAGAGAAACCTGGAAGGCTATAGTCCATGGGGTCACAAAGAGCAGGATGCGACTGAAACGACTTAGCACACAGAACATGTATAAACATGACCTACAGCATTCTGATAGGCCATTTTCTTTTCAGAGAAATTATTCTAGTAAGACAAATTGTAAAAGAAAACGGCCTGTACCCCATTTAATGTAATCTTTGTGATTATTACAGATTCCATGATAGTTTATGTATTCAAAATGAACACGTTATTCTTTTAAAAAATTAGTTGTCTTTTTCTATACATATATATTTTTCACGACATTGTAGTTAAACATAGGAAATAGCTTACTGCTCATTTACTGTTAAAAATAGATTTCTATTTTACATAAAAAAATTTAATCTTGTTCTGTCTCCTTAGGGAAGAAAATCAAAATAATATACACATATAAATATATTGGGCAAGTTAACGTTTACCTTTTTTGCATCTAAAGTAAGCTGGCTGAGATTTATAAATTATCTATTTAATTGATTTATTTCCATAGTCACCACTTTAAACATTTTATTGAGCACAGAATCCTATATTTGTATATATTGGGCTTCCCAGGTGGTACAGTGGTAAAGAATTCGCCTGCCAATGCAGGAGTTGCAGAAAACATGGATTCGATCCCTGGGTCAGGAAGATACCCTGGAGGAAGAAATGGCCACCCATTCCAGTATTCTTGCCTGGAAAATTCCATGTACAGAGGAGCCTGACAGGCTACAGTCCATGGGGTTGCAGAGAGTTGGACACAGCTGACCACACACATGGTTATTATACATGTATGCCTATGCATAAATATATGTGTGTATACATATGCATGTATATATCTCAGTAAAATAAATAAAAATTATAGGCATGGTCCTAGAAAAATCATAGGTTGATAAACTGATCATAAAAATAGTATCAATCAAGAATTATACAGCTAAATTCTTCCCTAATAGAAATTTCTCAGTGAAATCAATGAGGCTCACATACTCATATCAATTGGAAGAGCTTTCATTGTACTGGGCTTAGGAGAGAGTAGCAAAAGTGCTTTGATAAAATGTATAATTAGGGAGGCAAAGATCAAGGCTTTAAAGAGAGGGCTTAGCAAAACAGATGTCCAAGGAGCCTTAGTAAACCCAACCTCTTTAATTACCCTTTGGCTGAAGGAAGTTTGAAAATTCTTGCCTGGCAATAACCGCAAGTCTGTTTTACTCTCAAAATGACTTGACAGTTGTACCATGCTCCAAATATTTTAATTAACTATACTAAGATTTAGTGAAAATGTTTCAATATTAGCACCATCAACTGGAAAATATCAGAACATGTTTAAAAATTAAGGTGGACAAGGATTTATGGATTTGAGTAGTAACAAATCTTTCATTATCCACGCTGTATCCTTGTGAAAGAGGGCTGATTTGTATAGTGTTTTTACAAGGTAACAGGCAGAGTTTGAATTACGGGCATATGAGTTCAGCTGAGAAACTTCATCATCTGAGGAATAGTTTACATGCATCAAATGTATGGCTGAGTCATCTTACTTCCTGTTTTTCCATTAATGATTCAGACATTGACCACGTGGATTATTGTAACAGGAGAACTCTGTTTCACAGCTCTAAAACTGAATGCATGTAGTAGATAATTACAAGAGCCAGGAAAAGTTTATATTCCTTAAATGCCTTTATAAAAATCCATCCTGCAGTTTAGTAATGCTGATTTCTTTTGGTTTTCAATACCGACTACTTTTCGGTGTGTGTCTGTGTGTGTTTTATTACAATATATTTCTTATGTTTTATGTTTTCACAGTATAACAGAGTGTGTTTCTCTTTAATATAGGGCTTGACTATGCCATTGTTTTATATTGTTGTTTAATCACTAACTTGTGTACAACTCTTTACAACTTCATAGATTGTAGCCCACCAGACTACTAAAAAAATGGATTTTTGTCCATTGTTTTACACAATTACTCAATCACGTATTGTGTGAACGCACGGTCACTAGGTCGCGTCCAACTCTACAATCCCGCGGACTGTAGCCCGCCAGGCTCACCTCTGTTCATGGGATTTTCCAGGCAAGAATTCTCGAGTGGGTATTTCCTTCTCCAGGGGATCTTCCTGACCCAGGAATTACATATTAAATACCTTCCAAGTATTACTATCATGCCCTTGATACAGAACAGATAAGAAGATTACTTCTACATAAAGGATATATTTCATACTTAAAGATTTCCTAAACTGCTGATTTATCACACCATTCAGAAGGATGTTAAACCTTTTTAAACCATGAACTTCCGTGTTGAATCTCTTCCATAGCCAGACTTTACATCGTTTTCAAATTTCCTAAATAAGATATTCTCTGCTAAGATATATGACATTTCTATTCTTCTCTTTCTGCAATACATTTTTGTCCAACAGTGGAGAAACCAACCATTTTAATTGTCACAATTGAGTCAGTGTTGACTGATTAACACATTGTTCTCACTGCAGCATATGGCTAGCTCATAATTAACTGAAAATAATTCAGTGGCCTTGTTTAGCTTTAAATCAAGTAAAAGTTCTACTTGGAGGCAGCCATGGCTGACACAATTTACGATGGTAATAATATTGCATTTTAAATCATATCAGTTCATTTCCTCTTTGGCATTTTTCTTTCCGATCAAGCCCCATTTCTTTAACTATAGAAATGTCTCTAAACCACATCTGTGTGAGTCTAGCTCATAAGTAAACTTTTTAAATAAAGTGTGCAAAATGTGTTTTTATTTATTGAAAAGATGTTTTCAATTACCATTAAGTTCATTGTTGGTCTAATGTTAGCAGCTTAAACATTTGAAGCTGTGCTTTGGAAACCAGACACCCATCCAAATTTTTTAAATCTAGTAGATTCTTCATTTTATTGTGGTTTTCCCAAACAACTGTTGATTGCTCAAAGCAGAAAGCCCTTTGATGAGTAAACGGTTGGTCAGAGTGCAAAGAGTGGGTTAGTACCTATTTTCCTTGGAAATAACCAGTCTTCCACTCCCACTCATCTCCTCCTGCCATCTTAGACCTTTACTTCATATACTGCTGACAACTGCACATCCTTCACTTATTTATGATTTGATGAGTCAGTGTTGTTTTTCATCTCACTGGGCTGTACTCCTCTATGTTATCTTTTTCCCCCATACTAAAAAAAAAAAAAAACTGTTTATTGAACAGTAGCTTCCCTGTGCCTCTTCCTTTATTTAAGGCTATATTTGATGAATAAATAATTTTCCCACTGTGATAGAGTGGCCATTCATTTCAAGAAATATTTTATTTCTTGCTATATGAAGGGGGCTTCCCAGGTGGCACTAGCGGTAAAGAATCTGCCTGACAGTGCAGGAGATGCAAGAGAGGTGGGTTTGATTCCTGGGTTGGAAAGATCCCCTGGAGTAGGAAATGACACCCCACTCCAGTATTCTTGCCTGCAAAGGAGCCAAGGCAGAGGAAGCTGTTCTATAGGCAGAGGAAGCTGGCAGGCTACAGTCAAGGGGGCTGCAAAGAGTCAGACATGACTGAACGACTGAGTGTGTGCACACGCACGTGCGTGCACACACACACACACACTCAATCAAATAGGGTGGCTGCAGAGGAAGGGGTCGCACAGACTCAGACACGACTGCAGCGACTTAGCAGCAGGAGCAGAGGAAGGAGGGTGAGATTGGTTCTCGGCTCTACATAATTACTCAAGAAACAGGCTGCCCAGGGCACCTGTCAGTGATGTGGAATTACTGTTTTACACATCCTCTCAAGGTTCACCTTAAGAAGGGGTTCCTGTAGCTTTAACTGCAGTGCCCAGAAATGGTCCATGGCAACTTACTCACAGCTCATTGGCCAGGACTACTCACTTGACCTCCACCTTATTTCAGGGGAGGCTGAGAGGCCTGGAGACACGTGGAATATTTTCTAAGCACTGTCTTTCCTACATTCCTTGTGTAGCTTATAATTTTATTAAAGTAAACCCGTAAAATGGGATTACCCATGATGAAATTTGTGGGAGCCTTGTTTCCCAGTCTTGATTGATAAGTAAAATCACTTGGGTGTTTCCTCCAAAGTGATAATTTTTGTCCATACCCCCAAACCTACCAGATCAGACGATTTCTTAGTGGAGCTCTTCAAAGAGGGATTAACAAGTTTCCATGAGATTCTTATTAGACAACAACTTTGGAAAACCAGTGTAAGCTTGCTCGAAAAACAGTTCCAGAGTAAAATGAGAAGCAAATACACCTTGCTGATGTCACACAATCACACGTATCACAATCACGATAGAACTCTCACAAATATTTCCAGCAGTATTAACTGCTAACATTTGTTCAGAGCTTAACACGTCGCAGGCACTGTGCTCAGATTCTTAATGCCTAACGGCTCACAAATCGGGCTCTGTGATCCCACCACTTGACCAGTGAGGAAAATGAAGTTTTAAGAAGGCTAAGCAAAATTGTTTGATTCCTGGGTTGGAAAGATCCCCTGGAGTAGGAAATGACACCCCGCTCCAGTATTCTTGGCTGCAAAGTTCTAAAGGCAGAGGAAGCGTCACCTGACCTGCCTCTTGAGAAACCTATATGCAGGTCAGGAAACAACAGTTAGAACTGGACGTGGAACAACAGACTGGCTCCAAATAGGAAAAGGAGTACATCAAGGCTGTATATTGTCACCCTGCTTATTTAACTTATTTGCAGAGTACTTCATGAGAAATGCTGGGCTGGAAGAACACAAGCTGGAATCAAGATTGCCGGGAGAAATATCAATAACATCAGATATGCAGATGACACCACCCTTATGGCAGAAAGTGAAGAGGAACTAAAAAGCCTCTTGATGAAAGTGAAAGTGGAGAGGGAAAAAGTTGGCTTAAAGCTCAGCATTCGGAAAACGAAGATCATGGCATCTGGTCCCTTTATTTCACGGAAAATAGATGGGGAAACAGTGGAAACAGTGTCAGACTCTATTTTTCTGGGCTCCAAAATCACTGCAGATGGTGACTGCAGCCATGAAATTAAAAGACGCTTACTCCTTGGAAGAAAAGTTATGACCAACCTAGATAGCATATTGAAAAGCAGAGACATTACTTTGCCAACAAAGGTCTGTCTAGTCAAGGCTATGGTTTTTCCTGTGGTCATGTATGGATGTGAGAATTGGACTGTGAAGAAAGCTGAGTGCTGA
>NW_011494797.1:1863607-1872630 GCF_000754665.1 Bison bison bison | reverse complement strand
CCTGGGATTTCTTTGGAAGGAATGATGCTAAAGCTGAAACTCCAGTACTTTGGCCACCTCATGTGAAGAGTTGACTCATTGGAAAAGACTCTAATGTTGAGAGGGATTGGGGGCAGGAGGAGAAGGGGACGACAGAGGATGAGATGGCTGGATGGCATCACTGACTTGATGGACATGAGTCTGAGTGAACTCCGGGAGTTGGTGATGGACAGAGAGGCCTGGCGTGCTGCGATTCATGGGGTCGCAAAGAGTCAGACATGACTGAGCGACTGAACTGAACTGAAGTAAAATTTGTTCAGAGAGACAGGAAGGAGAAATAAAGTGGCATCAGTGATAAAGAAGTTGCTTGCCAATGCAGGAGACTTAAGAGATTGGAGTTTGACCCCTGAGTCAGGAAGATCTCCTGTGTTGAGAAGGAAATGGCAACCCATTCCATTTTCCTTGCCAATGCATTGCACTTAAGAGACGAGGATTCGATCCCTGGGTCAGGAAGATCGCCTGGGTTGAGAAGGGAATGACAACCAATTCCATTTTCCTTGCCTGGAAAATCCCATGGACAGAGGAGCCTATGCTACAGTCCAGGGGTAGCAGAGTCAGACAAGAATGAAGCAACCTAACATGCACAGGCAAGTAAATCTTGTTCAAAGAGTCAGGAAGGAGAAATCAATATTATATAGTTTTAATGGATCCAGAAACAATTTTAATGTCTCTCTCTCATACACACACAAATACACACACACACGCACACTCATACTCACACAGGCTTTCATCCTCAAGTTAGAGACTTAGTGCTAGATGATTTTTCTGAGTGATCCCCCTACTGTCCCCCAGCCCTAGTGACAGGCTTTTTAGTAATACTTATTTCTTCTAATAAATATTCTAAATATTCTAAAAGTTAATATTCTCCTGTTTAACATTGAGTGAACACTAATTCTTGATTTACTACATGAATACAAGAAATTTATCTTCTTTTTTTTTTTCTCTTTCTACTGTCTTCCAGACACAGACTCTTTTTAGCATAAATAAGCGAAATTGCCAATATAGTGAATTTTCTCCCACTGTCCTTTTCTGATCCGGGAGCTGGCAGTGGAGGAGCTATTGGGAGACCCAGTGATTTGCAACAACAGCAAACATGAGGAGCTCTCTTAAAATAATACATTTCATAGGAAGAAACAGATTGCCTCATTTTAAAGTACATTTGAAACACTAAGGATTTGAGGAGGCTGTAGTATTTTTAAAGAACATTTTCATTTCAAAAGGAGGGCTTTGTATGTCTGAATTTCAGTCTCTGTTATCTTGAACTCGATTTCACAGGAGAAGCACTAAGAGCTATTTCCTTGTGAATGGGAATGCAGGATGAAGAAAGGAGAATAAAACTCAGCTTCCTTCTGATTGTCCTATAAAAGTGCACACACAGTATTTAATAAAAAAAAAATTATCTGGCAGGTGTGTAGAAAAACCACATGTTTTAGAGAACAGGCTTAGAGAAAAACCACATGTATAAAGTTACACTCACATAAATAATATCTTAAGGTAATGAACCTGTTAATAGCACCTGATAACCAGATGTGTAGAAAATGAGCCAAACCTTACCATGAATGTCTTAACAAAAGGTAAATCAACACATCAGTATTCCTTATCATCACAAAGTAGTGCTTTTAAATAAGCCAAGAACTGAGAGCTGGCCACATATGTGTGTGTGTATGTGTGTGTGTGTAAATATATGGAGATAAACCTATTCATAAAGCATAACTGAAAGCTAGGGGATTTCCAGAAAGAAAATTTAATCCTGGGATTGAGATGAAGTGATAGAATTTAAGTCGCTAAGTATCATGTGATTGGAGGGGGCCTGGAGCTCTGAGGGAAGGAGATTTGGGCAGAATGCTTTCTATCACATTATTTTATTCATCTTTTGTGGTTTATAGTTAAACAACTTATACATTCTGCTTGAAATTTTCCTTATTCTGTATAAAAGAAAATGCATTGGGTGGAAATTTTACAAGGAGTATAAGATATTTACCTGTATTCAGCTCTACTTTTTTATTTCACTCTAAGTCCATCTAGTCAAAGCTATGGTTTTTCCAGTAGTCATGTATAGATGTGAGAGTTGGACCATAAAGAAAGCTGAGTGCCAAAGAACTGATGCTTTTGAACTTGGTGTTGGAGAAGACTCTTGAGAGTCCCTTGGACTGCAAGGAGATCAAACCAGTCAATCCTAAAAGAGATCAGTCCAGAATATTCATTGAAAGGACTGATGCTGAAGCTGAAACTCCAATACTTTGGCCACCTGATGTGAAGAACTGACTCATTGGAAAAGACCCTGATGCTGAAAAAGATTGAAGGCAGGAGGAGAAGGGGACAGCAGAGGATGAGATGGTTGGATGGCATCACCGACTCAATGGACATGAGTTTGAATAAGCTGTGGGAGTTGGTGATGGACAGGTGGTGATAGATGAAGCCTGGCGTGCTGTGGTCCATGGGGTTGCAAAGAGTCAGACACGACCGAGAGACTGAACTGAAGTATATATGGGGAGAGAAATTTTAAAGGAGGCATATTATTTCTTCTGTGAAAAAGATGCAAGTTACTTTGGGGTCTTCATTAAAAAATAGAAGATATTTCAAAATGGAGATGTTGTATCTGCAACTTTAGCCTGAGGACTAGCAAAAAAAAAAAAAGTGATTAAATAGTACTTTCCTTGCTCAGCCACCATGTATGGAAATAAAGACTCTCAAAATGTCTGAAGTCCTTTTGGACTACAGTGTCCTAACTTACTGTGTTCTCAGATCTTCAAGTTATCAATCCTTATTCTGAGGGCCTGCTCCTCTCTCAGATTGGAAGGCACGTCCCTGTCTCTTTGTTTCCTGGTGTCAACCCAGGTCTTCTGGCTGCCTCTTGCCCTATGCCCAGCCTCCCCTCTGCACAGGAGATGCTGTTCCTAACTTGTCCACGGCATGTTCTAGCAATTTGACTGGAAGGTTAAAAAACATACCCAGTTTCCAATTCTTTCGCCTAGCCCTCACACTGAAATTCCTGGGAGGCTAAAAAGAAAAGCAACAACAACCAGAACAATGTGCAATGAATACCATATATAATTTTTAATGCAAATTGGCTCTTTCTCTGCTGGGTTTCAACCTTGTCTTTGGAGGACTTAGTATACCTTGACATTTTTCCTCCACTTAGAACATGGGGTCCCCTGGTGAGATTAGCCTGGATTTATGGGAAGGCACTGTCTCCTTCATTATGCAATCTCTGTCTCCTTTGCTTCACTTCATAGTAGTAATAGTTTCCTAAAATTTAAATAGAGCTAGTTCTGTTATGTATTTCAAAAGTGTGAATGTCTTTGTCCCCAAATGATGGATATATCAGGAGGAAATTTCAATATACTGACAATTTCGAATTTGTTTATGCAGAATTTCACCTGCTAGAAACAGTCTGTGCCTGTGTGTGCTTAGTCCCTCCGCTGTATCTGATTCTTTGCGACCCCATGGACTATAGCCTGCCAGGCTTCCTGGCCATGGACTTCTCCAGGCAAGAATACTGGAGCGGGTAGTCAATTCCTTTCTCCAAAGGAGCTTCTAAATCCAGGGATCTAGCCCCAGGTCTCCTGCATAGCAGGCAGATTCTCTACTGTCTGAGCCACTAGGGAAACACTCTGAGTTCAATGTAAAAAATGTCACCTATCTGAGAGGTGCCCTGTAAGAATACACAGTATATGTGTACACACACACACTCACACTCTCCCCTCAAACCTGGTCTAACTACCGAATTACTCAGACTTGCTGAAATATATAAATATGAGACTACTTGTTGCACACGTTTTAAGAATTTCAAGATGGCCACTGCAGAATGTCAAACCAATATGGCACCCTTCTAAGCTTGGGTGTTGAGGGATTGTGTATAGGTCACACACCCAAGACGCTGGCCCTGCCACCAAACCTCAGTTCATCACTTGTGTTATGAGCCACATTCCATCTATACCTCCTGTTGCAATTTTCCCTCCATTTTCAGACATCCCTCCTTCTGCCACTTCACAATAACTCACAAGCTGCTCCTGCTGATAACCACATCAACAAGTAAAACTCAGGGCGTTTTCATAGTAAAGTGTCGTCGTTATTTTAATTTTTATTTATTTCTTAAACTGCTCAACATGTGTAATCCGTGCTGGTGTTAATTAATTCCTGTTCTTTTCTGTGTGTCACGGTTGAAATGTTTGGCTGTTGTGCACTGAACTTTATTTTTTTCATAATCCCAAAAGCTTTTATCACACAATTTTGGAAAGCAAGGTGTTTTTTCTAATACGTTTGTCATGTAAAAGCAGAATTGATTATAATTATAAAGAAAATAAATAATTTTATTAAATATCCCTCAACACATGTTAATTGAATAGCAATAGTAGGGATGTTTTTAAGAATTTAACATTCTTGTGGACCTCTGTAAAGATCTGAGGTTTCAGTGTTGTTATCTACACTGAAGTTGCCTCAAATAACGTGTTTTGCAATCCTTCAAATATTCTTGAGCCACAGAGGATTCTTTCTTCATACAACTCTTTAAATTACACTAAGATTAGTATAAGAAAACTCAGACTACATTGGAATTAAGTTATTTGATCATGTAAATGTATCCAAGAGAATGAGAGTACAGTTAATCAATTTATTGGTTGCTTGGGTTTAGGTGGGAGTGCATAGCTGGAAAGCACAGAAATAAAAATGGAAAACTGAACCTTTTTAAGGGGCCGTAAATCAGAACAAGAATTCATATTGCAAAATTGTCAAGTGAGAAGGGGGATTGCTCTTTCTTTAATCCTCCCTATCATAACCACTTGCATAAAAGAGTTTGGTAAAGAGATGGGGAGTAAATGTTTATGGCACTTTTAAAGATGTAATATAATTGAAAAGAATTGAAGAAGAGAAGATGGTAACCTAGAGATTGTTTAACTCAAGTGCCTCCTTCTACAAGTCAGGAAGGTGAAGTGAGTGGTTACCTAGCGAGCCATAGGCTGATATGGAACCAAGGCTAAGTCCAGTTCTTCTGCATTAGGGTTCATACATTAGTAACACAGTGCTGCCTTTCTGACCTTCCTCTGGAGAGGTAAGGCAGATAATCTAGAATGTTTCCCATAGAAATTTGATTCATACAAACAGAATGCTAAGTAATGTTTAGGATTTGAATGCCAGATGTGATTGATGTTCACAAATACCTGCCACCAGCCTCCTAATTTACTGGGGCTCAGTGAAAAATTCAAATGTGGGGCCCCCAATGCTGAAAAATTGTTAAGGATTTCAAGGTAGTAAGTACTGAGCAGTGAGTTAATAAGTACAGAAATGGTGTAAGCACAGGACCTTCCGCTGCCTCCCAGGTTCAGCACCCTTCAATCTGACCCTGTGAACCTGTACACGCATATATAGAAGTCTGTTTTTGAAAAATCGTTCTTATTCTCTCAGGGCCCTGATAATAAATGAGTAACTATAAATGGCCCATGATACTTTATCTTTAAATTTATTTATTAATTTGAAAGATAGAATATGTTCCCAATGGGTTAGAAGCTAGAGATATGGCTGGGAATGAAATAGACCAGAACCCATGCTTTCGGGGGTTCACAATGTGATTTAAAAATGAGTAGTAAAGTCAGAGAACAAGTGGGGCTCCCCAAGAGGCCCTAGTGGTAATGAATTCACCTGCCAGTGTGGAAGACGTAAGAGACACGGGTTTGATCCCTGGGTCAGGAAGATCCCCTGGAGGAGAGCATGGCAGCCCAGTCCAGTATTCTTGCCTGGAGAAACCCATGGACAAAGGAGCCTGGCGGGCCACAGTCCATAGGGTTGCAAAGACTCGGATATGACTGAAACGACTCAGCAACAGCAGTAAGTGAACAAATAAACTATGTAAAATATAAGATAGTGGTAGGACATAGGAAAGAAGTGAAAGTCGCTCAGTCTTGTCCAACTCTTTGCGACCCCATGGAATTCTCCAGGCCAGAATACTGGAGTGGATAGCCTTTCCCTCCTCCAGGGGATCTTCCCAACCCAGGGATCAAACCCACATTGCAGGCGGATTCTTTACCAGCTGAGCCACAAGGGAAGATCAAAGTAGGGAACATGGAGATGGGAACACCATGTATGAGAGAGTTGCCACCTCATTGAGCTGATGTTATTTGAGTAAATACATGAAGGAGGTAGGGGCAGGCTTGTAGAGACCTAGGGGAAGAGCATTTCAGACAGATGAAATGGGCTGTGCAGTGGAATGATGCAGAGATAACAGCTGGCATCCAGTGAACAAGTGAGGAGACCCAGAGGAATTCCAGGATGGCCTGGGGACCACAGCAGAGCATCCCCACATCCTCCTTCAGATCCTCCCCCACAGCCCTGGCTCAGTGCTCTCTCAATGTGGATGTACCTCTCTTCCTGTCAGAGACAGCTTTCTCATGCCCTCACCTGTCTGTCTGTCTGCCTGTCTGTTTATCTATCTATTTATATACCTTCTCTCTACCTCTGTTTCTACTTATGAGTCTCTCCAGCTACCTTTGGGCTTCACTCATAGCTCAGTCGGTAAAGAATCCACCTGCAATGCAGGAGTCTGCCTGCAATGCAAGAGACCCAGGTTCGATTCCTGGGTCTGGAAGATCCCCTGGAGAAGGAAATGGCAACCAACTCCATTATTCCTGCCTGGAAAATCCCATGGACAGAGGAGCCTATCAGTCTACAGTCCATGGGATCAGAAGAGGTGGACACGACTTAGTGACTAAACCACCACCACCACCACTTACATTCTGTGTTGTGGCTTTCCAGATTCAGATCCATCTCAGAAGGTGATGGTGCTTCCAGTTCAGATTCAGGGAGGAGAGACTGCCTCCTCCTCTGTCTTGTTCTGATCCACATCAGCATTGCTTCTTGTTGTTGCTCAGTCGCTAAGTCATATCCGACTCTTGGCGACCTCATGAACTGCAACATGCCAGGCTCCTGTATCCTCACTATCTCCCAGAGTTTGCTCAAACTTATGTCCATTGAATTGGTAATGCCATTCAACTGTTTCATCCTCTGTCACCCCCTTCTTTTGCCTTCCATCTTTCCCAGCATCAGGGTGTTTTCCAATGAATTGACTCTTCCCATCAGGTGGTCAAAGTATTGGAGCTTCAGCTTCCACATCACTCCTTCCAATGAGTATTCAAGGTTGACTTCCTTTAGCATTGCCTACTCCATGATAAAAGGGGCAAAAGACACATGGCCCACCAATACTCACCGTTTCACAAGAGCTGTGGGTGGAGGTTTTCCTTGATAACTCTGACAATGTTTTCCAAATATTTCTACAGTGTTGGAGGGCCTGGGATTGGCACCAAGTCTTCCCAGTGTTTGGGATGGGATTAAACAATTGGGACCAGCTGTGTCTGGACCATTAGTTGTAGGAGCTTTACACTGGGTCTTATGTAAATAGTTAAATGGAAAACATTCCAGTCAACGACTCCACTTGGTTTCTGAGCCATGATGAATTTTGCCTCCATGCCTTTCCCATGAACAAAGGAAGGGGAGTCAGATTTCAGATAAAGGTATTTAAATGAGGACATCAGTGGGTTTTTAAGAAAATATTTTAAATGTATCATTTAAATAAGACCTAGATTTTTTTTTAAGTAATTTTTCCTCCCATCTGTTATTGGGTCCATTTAGTGATGCCGTTTTTAAATAAAGGTATTCAGAGGTATTTGAAAACAACTTTACTAAAAAGCATGGGAGAAAATGTTTTAAGAACAGGAAAGAAGACCCTAGGACTCACAGTAGAGACCATTGGCACAATTACGGGAAAGAAACAGAGAGAGAAGGACCAAATAAGTCAGGCCCAATTTGCCAAAGTTTTTCCTTGTTATATGAGAAAAATTCACTGGACTTAAAATGAGATACAAAATGGTACTTCCAGCCAGGAGAAAAAAAATCTACTTTAAGAAGTCATCATTATTTATCACCAAGAATCCATTTACTTCAAATGGCTTTTTAAGTCTGGCTACACAGTCTTTGAGTTCTGCTTAGCAGAGTTGAAAGCCTCTACGAAAAGGTTAAACACACAGTCTGTTTATGTAGATAGTAAGTCTGGTAAATATATTGAAAATTGGAATAGCATCATTTGCTACACTCAGACACAGAAGGTCTCCCGAGCCATCTGGAAATTCTTACTTTTTTTCTCTTGTAGCCTGTTATGTCTATTAGGAAAATAGATATGCATACATTTTTGAATAATCAGGGTTGCAATGTTTATAAAAAAACACCATTAATAAAAATAGCAACACAATATTGCATCTTTTTATGAAAAGTATAGAGAGGCTCTGCCTAAGTGAGCCACTGAAAGAGTCTAATTTTCAATGAAATCTCTTTTATTTTTAATTTTCACAACTCACCGTTGAGTCATATAGTTGTTCCTTTTCAGTTCAGTTCAGTTCAGTCGCTCAGTTTTGTCCGACTCTTTGCAACCCCATGAACTGCAGCATGCCAGGCCTCCCTGTCCATCACCAACTCCCGGAGTCCACCCAAACCCATGTCTATTGAGTCTGTGATGCCATCCAACCATCTTATCCTCTATCGTCCCCTTCTCCTCCTGCCTTCAATCTTTCCCAGCATCAGGGTCTTTTCAAATGAGTCAGCACTTCCCATCGGGTGGCCAAAGTAATGGAGTTTCAGCTTCAACATCAGTCCTTCCAATGAACACCCAGGACTCCTTTAGGATGGACTGGTTGGATCTCCTTGCAGTCCAAGGGACTCTCAAGAGTCTTCTCCAACACCACAATTCAAAAGCATCAATTCTTCAGTGCTCAGCTTTCTTTATCAGCTTTATTTCTTTATGTCCTTTTCAGTAGTACACAGATAAAAAAGATTAAATTAACTTAAAACATTATATGTTTTCTTAGACAGGTAGTAGCTTGTTCTGACATTAGGTTTAGATATAACAAAACCTGTTTTATACCTACATCTAGAGTCCTCAATTGGTAAAATTCAATGAGTTACACTCTTTAAATAAAGCAATAGATGAGACTATTCTGCTG
>NW_011494797.1:1847667-1863507 GCF_000754665.1 Bison bison bison | reverse complement strand
CGTGCTTAGTCGTTTAGTCATGTCCAACTCTTTGCGACCCCATGGACTGTAGCCCACCAGGCTCCTCCGTCCATGGGATTTTCCAGGCAAGAGTACTGGAGTGGGGTGCCATTGCCTTCTCCGCTTAGTCGTTTAGTCGTGTCCAACTCTAGCGACCCCATGGACTGCAGCCCTCCAGGCTCCTCTGTCCATGGGGATTCTCCAGGCAAGAACACTGAAGTGGGTTGCTACTCCCTTCTCCAGATCTTCATGGCCAAGGGATCGAGCTTGTGTTTCCTGCATTGCAGGCAGATTGTTTACTGCCACTGATATATGCCTCCTATTGCATTGGCTAATAGAAAACCTAAAACATAAGTATCTGCTGTTATAACCTTAGGTATTTTTTCCTAAACTCTATAAGTTTCACCTTTCTTATCTATAAAAATGTCCATGATAATTTTAGCTCTCCCATAGGGTCATTTTGAAAAATAAGCCAAATGATGGATATAAAGCAGATAGTATTAGGTTTGACCATAGACAACACAGAATAAAGTAAAGATTATTATAATTTGTATATAAATGTATATATATCCACAATGTATTGAATTATTTTCATTGATTCGCCTGTTGAATTGTGCATGTAGCACAGATTTCATTATTCAAGGTATTTCATATTGAGACTGTTTTCTCACTTCAGTAATTCTCAACAGGTCCACACATGGAAACCAAGTGTCATGGAGACGATATTACATAGTGAGCAAGACTAGCTATGGGCTGAGACTGCAGAACTGGTTGGTAGTTCTAGCTTGTCCATATTTTCTGGACGTCTATAGAATGAATCAAGGGTCACAGTTGAGTTGTATTTTAATTATTTTAATGGAGGTATCGCTAAGCAAGAAAGTAGGTGTTCGATAAATGTTTGCTCAGTGAGTAAAAGGTTCCTCCAATCACTGAACTCATGTGTAGCTCTAAAGATTTGTTTCCTTTCTACAAAACAATGTATAGCAGCTTTTCAGGAGAAGATATTTGTACATTTAAGAAAGATTTGTTTACATGGTATTAAAAATTGGAGCTTTTTGTTTTGGTCCATGCAATGAGAAAAACTCTTTTATGTGACTGGCAATGGATCATATGTATCAACGACCATAATACATTCTGTAATAAATAAAAGCCAATACACTTGCTTTTTTCCTAAAATCATAGATTTGATTTTAGTATAAACTCCATCAAACTTTTTGACATTTCTGCCTGGTATGGGCTGTTTTGTTCCCCCATAATTTAATGAGTTTGGGTGAACTCTGGGAGTTGGTGATGAACAGGGAGGCCTGGCTTGCTGCGATTCATGGGGTCACAAAGAGTCAGACATGACTGAGTGACTGAATTGAACTGAACTGACTGAATTTATTGAAGCCCTAACCTCGGGCTTCCCTGATAGCTCAGTTGGTAAAGAATCTGCCTATAATGTGGGAGACCTGGGTTCGATCCTTGGGTTGGGAAGATACCCTGGAGAAGAGAAGCCCTAACCCCAACTACCTTGGAATATGCCTGTATTTGGAGACAGAGTTAATTAAACTAATAAAGTCATTAGAGTGGGGCCTAATCTGACTGGAGTCTTTATATAAGTATAAACAGGGTGTTTATATAAGAGGAGTCTTTTATAAGACTTTATATAAGAGAAGTCTTTATATAAGAAGAGGGTGTTTTATATAAGAAGAGGGTGTTTGGGAAGAAAGGGGTACAGAGCACAGTCACATGTGAATGTAAGAAGATGGGCATTTACAAGCCAGGATGGGCGATTCAGAAGGAGCCAACCCTGCCATCACTTTGACCTCAGACTTCTAGTCCTTACAGTTATGAGAAGTAAGTCTCTTTTGTTTAAAACACCCAGTCTACGGTACATTTTCATTGCACAATAATACACTTTGCATCCAAACATTACTCCAAATCTAATATTTTCTAAGTAGGCTTTCCTGAAAACTCTGAATTGTACCTTCATAGTCATCTTGCATTTTTATTTCACTTTATGTTTTTCATGAACTTTCTCTCTTCAAACTGATCTCCGGTCGTGAAGGGATGTAAGTGATGCCTTGCTTGCTTATGTATGTTTCCATGTGTATGTTCTCCACATTGTCTGCCATATTTCAAATAATGAGATAGTAGACGTTCAATAAATATTTAGATTGATTTTAGATGTTCATATAATAGGATATTTATGAAATACACAAGTGATTGATGATTCACCTTAGTATGTGGCCTTTGGGGTTTCCTTGGGCACAGACGATCAGCAATTCTGTTTCTTTATCATGTTATGCCTTGCTAGCTGAACTCTGCTGTAGTTGACTATTGGGAGACTGAGAAGAGTGGAAGGGGTGAGATTCTGAAAAGTGATTTGGTGAGCCTATTAAAAATTGACATAACATCTTTGCTTCCAAAGTATTTGTTTTGACTACCTTGATGAAAAGTTTACAGAGAAAGAAGGTACTACAAGGTTTAAAGCCTGTAATCTCCTTAAAGCAGATATGGAGATGAAAACTTATAAACCACCCTGTCTTTGAGAATCTTTTATCAATGTCTAAGGTTTTAACATTGGGACCATTGATATCATTGGGATTGACAGTGGAGTTATGAGAATTGGAGTGTCTGACTCTCAGCAGTTATGAAGAGGATAACAAATGTTTCCCAAACAACCAAGTTGTATGTGTTTGTGTGTGTGTGAACTATATGTATACTATATACAATGACATGCACACAATAAAATCATAGCCTTCTGCCACCGTCACTTTAACTTTACCTCCATTAGAAGTAAGCATCCTTTTCCCAATAATGTCAAATTCAGTTCAGTTCAGTCACTCAGTTGTGTCCAACTCTTTGCAACCCCATGAATAGCAGCACGCCAGGCCTCCCTGTCAATTACCAACTCCCGGAGTTCACTCAGACTCACGTCCTTTGAGTCAGTGATGCCATCCAGCCATCTCATCCTCTGTTATCCCCTTCTCCTCCTGCCCCCAATCCCTCCCAGCATCAGAGTTTTTTCCAATGAGTCAACTCTTCGCATGAGGTGCCCAAAGTACTGGAGTTTCAGCTTTAGCATCATTCCTTCCAAAGAAATCCCAGGGCTGATCTCCTTCAGAATGGACTGGTTGGATCTCCTTGCAGTCCCAGGGACTCTCAAGAGTCTTCTCCAACACCACAGTTCAAAAGCATCAATTCTTCGGCGCTCAGCCTTTTTCATGGTCCAACTCTCACATCCATACGTGACCACAGGAAAAACCATAGCCTTGACTAAATACAAAATCTACATATTTTAAGCACCAAACATCAAAGGACTATTTATGGAAATAAATATTATTGGCTTTGAACACATTTACTTCTGAGTTTAGATAAGTCAGAAAACAAAAATATAATAAGCTCTCTGGGTTCTGTTGAGTATGAACACATTTGATGGCTTGTGTAAAATCTATGCTGAACTTTTTCTATAAGAATTAGGTTTCCCAAAAGTGATGCCTGCCAAGTTACTTTTGTTGCCAATTTCTAATTTGGCAAGTAGCTTTTCTTATCTGTTTGTTGAACTCTGTACTTAATATATTCTCAGGGATCGGACTCATGAGAAATGATTACTCTGTGAATTTAAATGGAGAAGTAATTAAGAATGCTCCTTTGAGGTAACTGAGGTTTATAGAAGAAACATCACCTTTTTAGGTTCAAGATCATGGGCCATTGTGACTATTGTAGTTTTCATATTTTCCCCTGAGCCAGGTTTCACAAGTTTTCCAGATAACTCTTTGGCCATTGAAGAGGCTAGATAATTCCTGTCTTTAACCAATACCTATTTCCCACCCCCCAATCCCACCCCCCACACACAAAAGAATGGAAAGAAAGAGCAGAGAGTAGGAAATAAAAGAGCAACAAATCAGGGTATGATTTCCATTCTTTTGAGGATTTTAAGTTCATGTTTTGAAATTTCTCAGCCGATGCTACTGCTGATTTTTTTAAAATATAGTATTAGAGAGGAATTGCACCCCAGGAAGTCTTTAATCAAGAGTTAGGACTGTACAGTTGAAAGAACCCATAATTTCAAATTACTAAACACATGTTTTTTCCCCACCCCCTGCTTCCTCTGGATGTAAAAGAGTAGTTTTTAAATGAAGATGCAAATTACTATTTGTTCATGATAACTTTAGCATGCTACTTGGTTTACATTTTAAAAAATGATCTGATAAATACAAACTTCACCACAGGGGATTGCAAAGACTGGTTTGCTAGTTTAATTTAATTTTTAAATTAATAAGTATGGTCTGAAGTGTACACTTTCTGTCTTCAGACCTGAAAGACCTTTGAATATGGAATTGGTCTTGATATGCTTGTAACGGAATCAGTGTTTTCAGAAACCTCAGGATCCAATTATTGGTGTTCCAGACAAGATATTACTTGTCCCTTTATCAGTTGTACGGTTTCCTGTCTGTGCTCAGCTGAAGACCCAGCCTAATCTGGTGGGACAAATTAACCAGTTAGAAGTTGAGAATGGAAAGATAATTTTGGAGTTTGGGGTTAACACGTACACCCTACTATGTATAAAATAGGTAAACAAGGATCTGCTGTATAGCACAGGGAACTATATTCAATATCCAGTAATAACCTATATTGGCAAGCAATCAGAAAAATAATATATATATGGTTGGATAGCATCACTGACTCAATGGCCATGAACTTGGGCAAATTCCAGGAGCTAGTGAGGGGCAGGGAGGCTTGGCATGCTGCAGTCCAAAGAGTTGGAAATGACTTAGCAACTGAACAACAATATATATATGTGCGTATATGTGTGTGTGTGTGTGTGTGTGTGAATTATTTGAAACTAATGCAGCCTTATAAATTAACTATACTTCAATTTAAAAAAAAGTGTTGAGAATGACCAAGGATCCCAGTAATGGGTGTCAGGCCAAGTCTTTGGCCATAATAATTTATACTATTACTTATAACTATCAGGCCAAGTCTTTGGCCATGATAACTTATGACTATCTTTAATAGTTAAAGATTGTGTTCATATGTAAGTTACAGGAAACTCTGCTAAACAGTGGGTTAAGCTAATTTAATATTTTATTCTGTCTTAACAAGAAATCAGACTATTTCCAAGTCTGGGCATATATTTTGTGGATCCAGGATGTCTGGTGAATATGTCTGTAATTTTCTTGATTTTTTTTTTCACTTCATGGATACAATATGGCTGCTTAATCACTTGCTATCACATTCAAATTCCTCAAAGTTTAAAGGAGGTGAAAAACATAGTAGAAAAAGATAGGAGAAGGAAAAAGCAACATCTGTATTGGAAAATAAACTTTTCCCCCCAAATTCTTAGCAGACTTTTACTTGAATGCCATCGGCCAGAACAGTGACATGTGATCCCTCTTACACAATGGGATATGAGATAGTAGGCTTTTAGCTTTCCATAGTAAAAGAAAAACAAAGGAAGGAATATGAACAAGCTCAAAAAAACAAAACTGTAAAATCTGCCACAGATCAACCCAGAGTTTTACTACATGAGATTAATGAAGCATAGAGCCTAAGGAAAGCTGCTAGACATCACAGCGAGCTCAGTAAGAATTTTCCCATCATGACTAATGACACTTATCCAAAGACAAACACAAATCTATGTATATATTCAGGAGAGAATGTTGAGTTATCTCACAAATCTGAATCTAGCAGAATTTAGCATAATAGAATTTTTTACTTAGTTCTACCTTAAGCCCCATCTTATACCCCTAAATTGCATACAAAACCTGAAGCTGTTTTGAATTACTTATTTGGGGAAACATCCTTCTTTTATGAGAAGTCAATAATTTTCTATTTCTGTAGGCTCAGAAATTGAGGACTTTTCATAATGTGGACACGTTATACCCCGAGTTGTCCCATGGTAGAGACAATTTCACCATGAAATAGTGAGCCTCGGGTCACTGCAGATGCCCCAGGGTGGATACAGTAGAAATTCTTATTCAGAGTGATGAATGGATCTCTGAAGTTCATCACGTATAGTATGAAAAATAAAGAAAATCTAGAAAAATTAGATGAATTGCAAATATGGTTTCAGATCCACATCCTTCCAGAAAAGACCTGGAGGTTTTGGTGCCATTGTGTGCGTGTTTATTCAAGTGTGCAACTTCTCTTCATTGAAGGCATACTCAGAGCAATGCTGAGAACTGTAGCAATCTGTCTTGCATCAGAGAAATCCCCCAGTGAGATCTGCCCAGCATAGAATTTCCTGGCATAGTATGGTGAGATTCACTCTAAGCACATTACTTTAGCTATGATATCACTGGGAAGGAACAGAATGTATCTTTTCATAGTCCCAGTTTTTTGCTCCATCCTGCAAATGACACATGTTATCAGTTTTCTGTGGATGAGCTTCAGCACTTACAGAGTCTATGGTTTGCAGTCTTCCTGGTAGGGCTGCCCTTGTGGCTCAGACGGTAAAGAATCTGCCTGCAATGCAGGAGACCTGGGTTTGATCCCTAGGTCAGGAAGCTCCCCTGTAGAAGGAAGTGGTAACCCACTCCAGTATTCTTGCCTGGAGAATCCAATGGACAGAAGAGCCTGGCGGGCTATAGTCCAAGAGGTTGCAGAGAGTCAGACATGACTGAGTGACTAACAGTTTGGTGCAGGAAAAAGCTTCTTGTCCTTTCCGCAAACTGTTCCCCTCACTCTGGCTCCATTCCTCCACATGGACTAGCTCTACCTACTTAACGATATGTTGATTTTCTTCAACAAGAGTTCCAGATTTCTGGCTCCACATTCCATAATTATGGTACCCAGAGTAAACAAGAATGTACATATTAACAAGATGGGCTCAATGAGCAATGCTTTGAGGAAGTTAGGTTATGATGAAGGTAAGAGAGGAAGCCAGAATAGTGTCCTCAAAGTTGTTTAATTCCAAACAATGATAGAGGCTGTTTATAACAGTCAATGAATGATATGAGATTTTAATGAGTAAAATGTTAGAAACTTGTAAATATAAAGCAATAATTCATAAATAATGCGTGTGTGCTCAGTTGCTCAGTTGTATCCAATTCTTTGCAACCCCATGGACTGTAGCCTGCAAGGCACCTCTGTTCATGGAATTTCCCAGGCAGTAATACTGCAGTGTGTAACCATTTCCTTCTCCAGGAGATCTTCCCAACGCAGGGATAGAACATGTGTCTCCTGTATTGCAGGCGAATTCTTTACCACTGAGTCACCTGGGAAGCTCCTTATAAATAATAGATCTACATTATTCTTGAGTTTTGAGGTCAATGGGGTATTTATTCTGCCAGTGATCAAAACATTGGTGAGAAGAAATGAATAATAATGGAAAACAAAGCAATTTTAGGTGTTTTTTTTTTTCCTTCAAAATGGCATTTCCTTTTTTTGGACCTGCGTTTCAAGTTAGTTGGAGAATTTGCAAGAAAAAACATGTTTGCAGTGGCAGGATTAATTACAAGGAAGTGTAGTAGGAAATATCACATGTCCCTGCTTGTTACCATGTGAGGGGCAGTGTTTCTCTGGGGACGTTGTTGCTTCTCATTTTGGCCAAAAAAAAAAAATGTGAGAAGACAGGATGTGTGCCACGTCCCATCAGCAGCTTTAAGAGCCATTGTGTGTTTCAACCATCTCTATTGCTCTTTCTCTGTGCCGCAGAACGACATGCCATAAATAAGAACAGCTTGTTCACTCTAGGTCTCCAGATTAGAAGAGAGTGGAACAGAGTTGAAACCATTAATTCACAATAGTGAACTTGAAACATCGATAAAAAATAAGTTCATGAGTGAGACATACGTTTTATTGTTTAAGTCTCTGGGATTTCTGGGTTATTTGTTACTGCATCAGAGCTGACTACTACAGAACTTTTTATGCTTTCTTATTTTATAAGTGGATACCACCCTCACTGGACTGCTCCCAAAAGCCCAGAATAATGGTTTAAGTTTTCCTTTCTTTACTCTTAGTGGAGCATATCTCCACAACCCAGAATGGAAACATTTTAACCTAAAACTTAAAGAAGACCAAAGGAATATAAAATGCTGGGTCTTTTCCTCTTTATGATGTATGGAAATTCTTGGAATTAAAACAGATTTATCTGTTTGGAGAGAATGGTGGGCAGGCATAGAGTAAATGTCAATGATCAAAAAGGCAATGCTAACATTTTCTTAAACAAAGATAATCCTCTTATACTAACCCTTTGCAATATGAGAAGGAAGGATTTCTACAGAATAGGTTATATACATAGTTTATTCACTTTAGGGATGTAATAAACTATTATTGACTTTTCAGACTTGAACATTATTCTATGTGGCACATTTTATAATTGCTTGTGCTCCTTGGCAGACTGTTGGAGGCTTCATTCTCTAAAAATCTTTTAAAGTAATTGCTGACTTCAGGAAAACTGATTAGTAAAGCCGCATTGAATAACTAGAGGTCTCTTGTGATGTTTTGCCAGAATAATTCACATAAGCACTGTGATATAGGTTCTTTGAAACTTTCCTTTTCCTTCATACTTTTCAAGAGAAGATTTATCTCAGGTTACACAGGTGAAATATGGTACAGATTATTTTCAAATAGTATTCCACCTAAATGCAGAAGCCCCAGGTAGAGTTCTATAGGAAATGTGCTTCCTGGACAAATGGTGAGTTTAAGCACTGACATCTTATATAAAGTTGTAATTAAAAAGGTCCTTGCAGACATAGGACCTACACACATATCTTTCTACTGACTGAGGAGACTCCTAAAAGTCAGCACATTTTGCCACATGCAAGTGCAGTTCTCAACCTGAAATGAATTACTAAAATAGGTTGTTTTTGATTGAAGAACGTTCTCTTGAAATAATAATATTCAGGTATCATGACCTCCATTATGTGGCCATCATATTAGCTATGACAAATGGGGACATCCCAATGGTGTCCAGATTGCTCAAGTCATTTTGTATGATGCAAGACAGGGTACTCATCTTAAATAAACAGACCTTTCGAAGTTCACAAGTCGCTGAGTTTTCCAAAAGAAATCCAATAATAAAGTCAACATGTAACCTTCATCTACACTGTAGAAATATTATGCTACATTTTAGCTTCTAGGTAAAAAAGGCATCTGAGTTCGCTGTCTATGAGAATGTTCTAACCACATACTGTAAAGTTGCACTGAAATTGTCAAGGAGATCAACAAAACACGTATAACATTTAGTGATATGACATTTGCTAGTATGTAACTCTCTTGGGACTGTCTTACTCTGTTGAGATATAACCCTTTTATAAGATTTGAAATATTCACAATGTCTAAGGTATGCTAATTAATTAACAATGTTTCCAAGATGGAAATAATAAACAAACTGTTTATATACATGTTATACATATGCATATATATATATATAAATTTAGACTTTTGAATATACGTATAGGAATATGTACATATGAATGTATATGTATATCTATTATTATATATATATATTCTAAATCTAAATGTTTGCAAAAGCAAACATTTGTCACAATTACGTTTTTAGCCAATACTATGTTTTTGATTAGTCTTCTATTTTCATTTTAAAAATGTAAAGGCTGTTTAAAAGTTTGAACCTTATTCAAAGCAATAGTATCAACTGTCTTTGAAACTGTCTTTGAACATAATCACTTTCTTTCAGTAGTACCTGTACTTGCTTTCCAGGATACACTAGTTAATTTAGATTAACAACTCTAACAAGATCCTTTCATTGCCATCAGTGTCTCAGACTTGACAACATTCTAGGTTTTATCTTTGGGAAAAAGTCAAAATTACAGTTGGACTTAATTAAAGATAATATAACAAATTATAACTGTATACAGAAATCAACGATGACCAATTATACCTTGAGAATGGGATTTTAGAATGAAATCGTAGGAAATGGTGTAAAGTTCATTTTACATGTTTAATAATGTGTCAGAATAACTGGTTAATAATTACCTTAATTTTATTTCCATGTGATAATTATTCTTTATTTCAAAAATATTTGTGTAAGCTAGTAGTAAAATGGCATATGTGTTTATATGAAAATCTTCATTTACTCAATCAACAGTTATTTAGCTCCTTTTTTGGAACTAAATACTAGATGTTTAGGATTATAGCAAGAAAAGTTAAGCAAAAGAACAACAAAATGATCTGCCATCATGGTTCTACATTCTAGTGGAGGTAACAAATAATAAAGAAATAAAAAAATTTAAAAAATAGAATTTGTCAGATAATTTTAGGTGCATGGAGAGAAATTAAGCAAGCAGAGAGTAGGGAATGAAAGGAGGCAGGGGTGATATTTTCAAGTGAGCACTTAGGAAAGGCTTCACTGGAGGAGATATTGAACATAATGCAAAGATCCTGAGGAAGGAACGTGCCTGGAATATCTTTGAGCTTTAAGAATACTGGTGTGTCTAAAGTGGGGTGGGGTGATAGAGTAGGAAACGAGAATCCTTGAAGAGCCTCGGAAAATCATGTGGGGCCTTGTGGAGAAATCATCTTTCTCCAAGAGAAATGGGACATTATAGCAAAGTTTCAAGAGATCCATAATTTTGTATGACTTGTTTTGAAAATAGATTGTGCGACTGGGGTCAGACTAGAAGCAGGGAGAGTAGTCAGGAGACTTTGAAATAATCTAGGTAGGAGAAGAAGATAGCCTGGAGCCTGGTGGATCATGAAGATAGTGAGAATGGTCATATTCTGCAAATATTTGGAATTGGAGTATACAAAATTGAGTGACAGTTGAGTTTTCCGTTGTGAAAGAAGCAAAGTAGTCGAGAATGATGCCAAGTTTAAAATCATTGCTCATGTTTTGGTTGGCAGTCAGAATGAGGGATCTCTTTCAAAAGGTAAACTTGTGTCCCTGGGCTTTTGAAGTCAAGGGGATTATTAGAACTCAGAGATTTCGCAATCTGGAATGAGAAGTTTTTCATCTTTATTTTTAGAAATTTAGCATTTTCATTAATTATGAAAGTAGACAAGACACAACTGTAGAATTATCAATAACTATAGCTTTATCACCAATAGGATTAACACGTATATTCATAGTGCATTACATTTTTAGGTGCAAATCTCTCAAAGTGACATTTACACTCATCAGTATTTCTCAATAATTATTAGCAATTGTATCTGCTCCCAGACCTTAACAATTAATGTTTTAATAAAGAACTACATCTATCACAATTTAAAATATCTTGGTTAAGTTCAACATAATAGTTTCCTATGTAGTAATTTGTATTTTATTTTAGGCATTTTTTTTTAGACATTATTCTGAGAAGCTGTCTGTAGTCTTCAGGAGAATGCCAAAAGGGTCTATGTCACAAAAAAAGTTAAAAGCCCTTACTTTTGCATGTACAATAGTACACATCTTTGGAGAGTATGCCAGTGTGCACTTTCAAAGGTAGCATAGATAATAACAACAGTAATAAAAATGGGATTAATAAATGATGAATCACCATGTAATTACTTTGTGCTAGGAATGTTATCTGTTTTCCATAGCAAACCTATCAGGCAGAGGTTATCTTCATTTTATATAGAAGAAATTTGAGGATTAGAAAGGATTAGGTTATAAGGTCATACACCTGGTAAGTACAGATTCAAATTTAAATCTGTTTCCTCAATGTATCCTCTTTGCCAACAAAGGATACTGCTTCAACCAGGGAAAGATCAAACTGGTGATGTAAAATACCACATAGGGACTCTATTTCAAGAAATGACAGATGAAGCATTCTGTAGCCATTTTTTAGGGAGATGGGATAGCATAAAAGCACCCTAAGAAATATTTTCTATGGTCAAGAAAACATTGTCCTCCTTTTTGGGGGGTTTCATGTGGAGTGAAGATAGAATCATTTCTTTTCTGATTGTTTAAGTCATGTGTGTTCTTTGTAAAGCTTTTGCAACTATTCACAGAACTGTCATGGAAGAAGGAAAAGGTCCACTAGAATGCAGTTGATGAGACAACCAATGTTGATATTTTGAGCACTGTCTTTTCATGTACCTCTTTGTTATACATACATTTATATGTATACTTTTACGTAAGTGGGGTCAAATAGCAATACATTTGTGAAGAAGGAATATTATGCCTTTTCTCTCATCCTGTCTTCACAGTTGTATCTCATTTCTCATTCTCACACACCCACTCTTAGGGGAAGCCGTCTTATTCACCTAACATATGCCCTCTACCTCAAGGGAAAATGCGACAAGGACTCAGACATGATTTGGGCAACCATTGGCTAAGAGTAAGTATAGCTTTGCATCTAAGGGTGTGTGCCAGGCACACCACATTCAGTCTGCCAGGGCTTGATTTAGACCTCACCAGGCTTATTATCCTCGATAAGGCAATGGCACCCCACTCCAGTACTCTTGTCTGGAACTCCCATGGATGGAGGAGCCTGGTAGGCTGCAGTCCATGAGGTCCTCCGTCCATGGGAGTTTCCTTCTCCAATGTATGAAGGTCCTAAGAGTCAGACACGACTGAGCAACTTCACTTTCACTTTTCACTTTCATACATTGGAGAAGGAAATGGCAACCCACTCCAGTGTTCTCGCCTGGAGAATCCCAGGGACGGGGGAGCCTGGTGGGCTGCCATCTGTGGGGTTGCACAGAGTCAGACACGACTGAAGCGACTTAGCAGCAGCAGCAGGCTTATAATCCAACTTTGAACAGCATATTTGATACATCATTGCCTCATCTGTAAAAGGGGATGACAATACTATTTAATGCTGTTTATCTCAATGAATGTGAATTTTCAATGAGTCATTGCATGAAAACTTTATATAAGAATATGTGCTTAGAGTCAGAAGCTGTAGTTATTGGGCTATTGTCTTGCAGTCCAACTTTGTTCCTTTCATGGCACCAGGGTAGCTCTAAGTCACATGTAAGTGGTTCCTGATTAACTGGGGATGACCAGCAGGAGAACTCAGAGCCTGCCTTCCACTTAGGCAATATCAGTAGCATTCTCTGCATTTATTGTTCAGATCTCAAAATATATCAGACATTGCTTAATAAATAGGTGATACAAGTCACATGACATATACAGATTTGTTTTCAGGCATAAAATAATGCAATGACTTATAGGAAGGCATAAAACACAACTAGTTAGATAGTCTGGGAAACTAATTTTTTCAAGTATTTAATTTTTATTTCTCTGATGAGATCTTGTTAAGAAAACCAAGATTTTAGGTCATTCCTATCTATCACCCTTTCATTTTTGGTCTGCAGAGCTAAGCCATGGGCTTTAGAGACTAACACCTTTTACTGATTGCTATCAGATTATAGTTAGCTGATTAAAAGAAAAAAAAAAAAACAAGAAAAGGAAAACAGGGCATAATTTGTTAGAGAAGATTGTTAAACAGCATTTTACCATTTTTCTAAGATTTTCAGCACTAGCAGTGGTTTCATCGGGTTTAGTATATTATGAGGAAGCATGAGAGGTGAGATGTCACAGAAGTCTAAGAAAAATATTTACTTGTCAACTGAAACAGGTTCACACCTGTTTTCACTTGATCTGTGAGCTTCACTGAAAAGGTAAAATATGTTTTTCAATACAAACCTAGAAAATGTCAGAGAATGAACTTGGAAGGCAAGTACTTTGGAACTATTTGCTTCATTAAAATATGAATGGATATGGTATCCATGGTTCTTTAGTGATTAACATTTTCTTAGGCAGTTTTGTTCATATGCAGAGAGTACATTGAATTCCATGTTCATTGCTTAATATGCTTATTTTTATTCATTCACAAATTTCAAGGTCTCTTCATTGAACATTTAGTAAAAGTATATTCATGCTTTTATATACTTTAAGCAAAGTTCTTCTTAGCCTCCAAATATTATATGTTATGTCATGCACCACACCGTCATGCCTGGGAGCATGCTGGCTGAGCTTCTGCCATACTCCAAAGCCCTGAGTCTTCTCCTGAGTTAAACATTATTCAATACATCCATTGTCTCTCTGCTGTCAGTGGGGCATTGAACTACTGTCTTCAAAAAACAGGCATTAAAGATTCCCGTGTCCTTGTTCTGAGTGGCAATTGATCACTTTAAACTATGTAATCCCATCAGCTTGTAAATATGGAATATATTCGTTCTCACAAAATACATTATTCTGTCCAGTTCCCCATTAAAGCCTACCTCCTAGTTTTCAGCCTGTGAGACTTTGGAAATTAATCTATACTTTATTTCCTTTAGAGTGAGCTACTTCATTATTTTTAAAATTTATACCATCTATTTGTTTGGAAATTATATTTATTCTAGATAATTTTTAAAATACCAAATAAGGTCATTATTGAGTCTCATCACTGGAAGATGTAGATTTGTTTGTATTTCACTAATTGACCTTCATGTAGTATTTTCACTGGAAGCTACTTCTTAGCCATCTAAAGAAAATATCTGTATATCAATGTCACAGCATTATTTATGACTGTAATCATTTAGAAAATAGGTACTACTTAAAGGTATTATGATATTTTCAAATTATGTTATAATCATGCATCTGAAGAGCAAAATTTATGCTTTAAGGACAGTTCATGGAATAAGAAATTGTTCACTGAATTTTATTAAAATGAATAAATAGATTTCAATTTGTATGAACAGTAGGATTACAGGATACTTTCTAAGGCTCTTAGGGTAGGCAGAGAAACGAAAGGGAATGAAGTGTATTGAAATAGTAACAATGGTTAGTCATCATCATGATGAGACCACGGGTGACTTAGGTTCTAGTTTTTGTTTTCTTTTGTTTTGTCTTTCTCTATTGTGATCACATATTACTTTTGTAATCAGGAGACAACAAATTAATAAATAACTGGTGGTCCAGAAGCAGACATTTCTTTCCTGCATTCTTTCCACAAATGAAGTCGCTGGGTGGAACTGAATCATATGCAGTCCTATTCAGTGAACTCTCTGATAAAATAAATACACAGTGGAAATTCTTTCAGAATGCCACAGATTTCATTTGAGAACACGTCAGAGTGATGGAACAAAAGCAGATGGTGCAATAGTGGGATTATAGGAGGGTTGGAGGGAAGCACAAGAGCTAGAAACGTACAAGGGCTATAGGGGTGGAGCAGAGAGGTAAGCACTTGGGGGCTGGGGAAGGGGGCGGAAGAATGGGAGCACAGAACTTGACCTCTGGGCCAGGAAGGAAGGAGTCCTTCCCTCAGATCCTGCTCAGATGATTTTTCTGAAAATATTCTGAGCTTAATGTTTCATAATCAATTCCAAGTTAAAATATGGTTAAGATTCTACTGTTTTCTTTTTTCTGGGTATTTTGTGGAGGACCAGTCTTTTAAATTGACATTAAAAAAAATGAGTTTCAGAGTTTCTATTGGAAATACAGTAGGTGGATCTGTACCAAAGGTTGCATAGTTGGTTATGTACCAAAATGCCTTCCAGCTAAGAGAGAAGAAATACGAACCATTGTTCCTAAACTGATAGAAAATCTCCACACTTTTGGCAAAGGGGAGCCAAACTTGGACAAGATTTGGTCCTTTTTAATAACCCAAGAAGTGATTCTTTCTCTGTTAATATGTGGATGTCAGGTATGCCCAACAGGGAAAAGGAAGGCTCATCTGTCATATGACTGAAATCCCATCTTACTTTTGCCACGTTTCAGAATGTTCTCTTTTACTGCTGATCACACTTCCTTTTTAGGGGGGATAAGTGCTCCATGGGTATATATCTGTTGTTGTTCAGGAGCTAGGTTGTGTCTAACCCTTTGTGATCCTGTAGTCTGAGGCATTCAGGCTCCTCTGTCCTCCACTGTCTCCTGGAGTTTGCTCAAATTCGTGTCCGTTGAGTCGGTGATAAGATCTAGCCATCTCATCCTCTTTACAATATAGGAAATATCATTTATTTCTCATTCAGATCACTTCT
>NW_011494797.1:1728826-1847567 GCF_000754665.1 Bison bison bison | reverse complement strand
GAATTAGCATCAGATAAATGATAACAAGAAATGTATCTTTCTGTTCTTTGGAGTGTACCTGACAGTTCTTTATCCTCACACTAAGCATGCATCTGCTGGTCATTAAAAAAAAAAAAAATACAACAAAGGAATAACCCTCAGATACACACAGTTACAGAAGGGACACTGTTCCAGTATATAAAGGAAATCATTTCAGTTGAAATGTTCATCCCTTTAGATGTTTTAGCATAAGTTTAGTTTTAAAAGATTCTGCAAATTAGTAGGCACAAAAACCAATTTTTGAGAGGTAGCTTCCCCTATTAGTAGTATGGAATTCAGGGGTAAAAAGAAAGTCAAATTATAAACTATAGAGATGTTCCTCTTGTCATTGTCAAATGATATGACCAAATAAAATAGCTTGTGGATTTACTGAAAATCATTAATCACATTGATTAAGGACCTGCAGTAACATGCTTGGATTTAGTAAGAATTGTTGAACATTAGTCCCAAACTGTGTTTTTAGCTAACATTCTGTTTTTTCATTAATAAGTATAAATTGAAGACAATTTCCATGTTGGAAGACTGAACACTGTGGATTGTTTGTAAACTGGCCAACAGTGTACTTTAGTGAGTTTTTCTTGGCAAATTTGTACTTAATGTCATCCATTGCCAAAAATCCGTTCCATAATGATGTCATCAACAGTTTGGGATGAGAAAAAGCTAAAAGAATGCAGATGGGAAAGTAATTCCTTCATGTTTTATTAGCTGTATGTGTTTTTCCCCCTCTGATTTTTCCTTGTTGGGTTATCAAACTAAAATCCCTTGTCTGAATCTGGTAGTCAATACATTCATTTACCCCCCTCCGCCCCATAATGACTGATCAAGTTATTTTCTTGTTGAGTGTTTCATTAAAATATTAATTAGGCCTTATAACTTTGAGAAACTTATCATCATAAGTTTAGATACAACAGATTATAATTTTAGCTAAAAGTGCCAGGAGGTTTTATCCCTGGCATCCTGTATCATAATGTCTGATAGACTGGGCAAATAATCAGGTTTTTTGGTTACCTATTATCATGACAGGAAAAAAAAATAAAAGCAGACAAAACTTGTGCTTGAAAAACAAAATTATAGTAAAACCTCTTTGACATTGTGGCATTTATTCTAAAATACAGGGCTAACACCATGTCAACATAAGTGTATGTGACTCTCCCATTAAAACGTATTCAATTATCCTGGAGACCCACTGACTCATAGATTCTCTGTGACATTAATGGTGTTATCAAGATATGGTCTTTGAATTTCTTTGACTATCCATCTACATTTAATAAGCTGAACTATCTTTAAATACCATGTGTGGGAGTGAAAAAAAAAACTGGGTTAATTACATGCCCTAGTATATGCAAATTTATATTTTATATGCCATTCAAGCTTTTATTTCTTTAAGGTTGAAAAATGTTCTTATGTGAATAAATGTAGTTATAAATACTTCTTTATAAAATGGATGTTTCTTCAGTGAATATTTATTATGTACTTCTTGTGGGCAAGGATAGGCTGTCCTCAGCTGTGTCTTCATGGAGGTTGATGTCTTTAGGTGATTTAAGATGTGTGTTAAAATGTCTGTGGTACAAGGTAGAAAGTGGTGAGTTTTGTGAGAAATTTAAAGAAAACAAAAAGAGCTCTAGTTATGCAGGAGGAGATTAGACTTAGCTGGGGAAGGTCATTACTTGGAACTCAGGGCCAGCCTTCATGCTGAGGCCTTCTGGGACTACATATAATTTAGGATCTGGTTGAGGCTGATTATCTGGGGTCTGGGTCATCTCATTGTGCTCTGAATTAAGAAGATTCATTGGGTCTTCCCCATCATGAACACTAAAGTCCTTTCAATCTGTGATTCTTCCATTGTTCAGTCACCAAGTTATGTCTGACTCTGTGACCCCATGGACTGTATAGCCCACCAGGCTCCTCTGTCTGTAGGGTTCTCCTGGCAAGAATACTAGAGTGGGTTGCCACGTCCTTCTCCAGGGGATCTTTCCTGAACAGGAATCGATCCTACATCTCCTGCATTGGCAGTCAGATTCTTTACTATTGAGCCACCAGAGAAGCCCAATTCTTCCATAACCGTCACTTCAAATTGTTGACTTCAAATCACAAGTCTTTTGCTTACTCAAACTTCAGCTTATTTGCAATTGCAATTTACTCATTGGTTTTTCTGTCTCACATGTCAATTTCTGCTCATGGGACCAATAGCCCAGCTTTCTGTCTTTCCTTGTTTTAAGTCTTAAGAGATAATCTCATGGGCCAGCTGGTCACACCCTGAGTGGGCAGCCTATCAGCTGGTGTCCCTGGATTAGATGCCCGTCCCTGGTACAGTCACTGCCATCTACGGATCTGAAAGCAAATACCTGGCTATCTGACCGTAGGACTCTTTGTCAGAAACTAAGAAGAAAGACGCCTCCCAGATAGACAATGGGGATGTGGCCACCTATCTGGAAAGTGGTTCAGTGAAGGCATTTTGGAGGAAAAGATATATGAGCTGCCCTCGTCTACAGGCTCGCTTCACTCCTTTTCTTCTGTTAAAATGGCAGAGGTGTCCCTCATACATTCTAAGTCCAGCTCATCTACCCATGTGCCTTGCACCTACCCCATAAGGGTCCTGCTCACTGGGTATTTTTATTTTGTGCATTCATATGTTCAAGGCATAAGGCTTCTCATGTATCTTGTTGAAAGAAAATTACTGAGAAGTTAAGGGAATCAACTTTTCAGTGTTGAAGTTACCGACCTGTGAGAATGAAGAGATAACATTATTAAAGATATTCGCACAGGAAATAAGAAATAATTTTCTTTACTGAGCTTATAGCATGATCTTAGCAATACATCTCGGAGTGGAAGTGATGTGTTGTGATCATCTGTGATTATCTTTGGCTTTGTTTAGCTGGCACTTTATTATCTTTAAAATGAGGCACAGATACTTCCTGGTGTCCACACTGATGTGTCGACACTGATAGCTGTGAACTGCATAGGCAGTATCCCATAGACTGATAAAAGTGTTTGTGTTACTACAGTCTAGGAAATAAGATCAAAGCCTTAGCCTCTGACCATGGTATTTTACAGTGGACCTGGTTAGTACCGCATGTACTCTAGCTTGAGCATCAATGTTCATTAAGTAATTAATTCACATGTTACTTTGTAGCATACGCCAAGATAGTATAGTTATTATATCCCAAATTCAGAGTCACAGGACTGGAAGGTACCCACGAGGTATATAGTGATATCATATATCTAATGTGAGACTTCTCTTTGCCTCTTTTTGGATGTCCAGCCTCTTTTGAATCTATTCAGCACTGAAAAGTGCAACATATTAAGACTTTGTCTCTGTACATGGCAAAATAAATTCTATAAGTGATATTGTTGTTGACTCTTGGCATCTTTATAAATTTATTTTTAAATATTTTGAAAGATCCCTACAGTAAAATCAATAGATAATGACTGATGTTTAGTCATCTCTTCCAGTTACATAATCAAATAATAAGGTGAATCATATGAATCTATTATCTTTGTGGGCTGAAAGTCATAGTATATAACAATTTCATATGGTTCAGTGTAGTATGTTTTAAAAATTATTTTGTCCAACTGTTACCCTTCACTTCTCTTTTTTGAAGGCTAGGCTTTAAAAGAATTTGTGACATAGACTCAGTCAAACACAAGCCCTGAAGTTTTTTCATCTGGATGGGTGTACACAAATTATCAGTTGTCTTTTCAGAAGTAATGAAGAAATCTAGGAAAGAACTGTGAGATTTTTGACTCCCTGCTGTTCATGACAACACTCAGATTCTTAGACCCATTTAGCTTCTGTTAAGTTTTAGGAAATTTCTTTTTTTTTACTTTTTTTTTTCATTGAGAACTTCATTATTATTCTGGAATGCAAATGAAGTACCACAAAGATATATAGTTAAGGGCAGTAATCTGTTTCAGCCACCAAAGCAGTAACCTGGATTGTTATGTTTATGGAGACTAGAAATTTATTATTATAGGAAGAAAAGAGAAACAATTTTTGTCATGTGGTTTAAATGCAATATTTTAAATATCAAAGATCTTTTGTAACTTTATTTCATAGTACATTATGTGATTCAGTATCTCTATATAGTTCTGGCGAATAGATGCCCATTTTAAGAGTTGCATAATATTATCTTTTTTCAAATAAAGTAATGAAACCTTCAGGATTAGATATTGCACTGAAATTATTGTCTTAGAAAAAGGAAATAAAGATGATGCAAAATCCCTATTTTTCATAATACTCAAGGGTCAAATTACCAAATAATTGAATTCCAGATCTCTTGCTGCTGCAGTTCAAATCCTGTATCCTAAATCTTTATTTAGGAGAACATTCTAAGGAATCTGAATTGATGTAAGGTTATTTTGTAGCCCCAAACATGTAAATATGGTTTTATTTTCCCAAGTAGATATTGAGAAAGCAAGGTGAGATGTGTTATAGATAGATCTACGTAATTGGCTTTTCAAAATAAAGCCATATCATCAGGCTCTTTGCTCTAGAAAAAGAACTGAGTTTCAGGCAACTGTGTTATAGACTTCTTAAGAAATAGCAGTCAATTAGTGAAGTGTCAAATAATCACGTTCTGTTACAGTTCCACCTTAGAATAAGCCTTCACTATAATCATGGTCTCCAAATCAATGGAATGAAATGAAACAGAAAGAAAAAAAAAATCCTCAGAGCTGTGAATATATATTTGTTGTTGTTTAGTCGCTAAGTCATGTCAGCCTCTCTGTCCATGTAAAGATATATATGTGTGTGTGTATATGTATATATACATATACACAGCCAGACACAATTTTTGACATACTGGGAAGATAGATTAAAAGCATAGAAGGAATTCAATTTAATGGTAGGTAAAAAATAATGTCAAGTGCTATGTACATAGCAAAATTCTGAGCATAATAATTTTTGGAGGTAGGAGTCTGAGCAAATCCATTTTCCAAGACTATCAGATAAAAAATGACATATGCTTGTTGTTTTTTTTAAACATTCTTAATTCGATAATTGTTCAGGGTTAATGGGCATCTTAAGTCTCTTAAACTCAGTCCAAATACCTGAATACATAAAAGTTGCATGAGTGTACCTTCGGATATTACATTCTGTTCTTAGGACTGTCATCGTTTCCCTCCAGATCACATTTTTTTTTTAACCTGCTTCTGTGTAGTCTGATGATATACTGTCAGTACTCATAATTGCAGCTTAGCAGATGTTTCTGTTCTAAGACTGTCTTGAAAATGTGCATTCAGAAAGAAGTGTTAAGTCTATGTGAAAAAGCCAAAGAAGTCCACAAGTATTAGAGATTTCCTCAGTCATTCCATCTAAATGTGCATGTGCAAACTCACAAACCACCTTTAAATGAAGGCTCCATGTTCCTATTGGGTAATATAGCCCCAGGACATCCAGATGAGATACTGAAAATGCAGAAGAGTATTCTAATTGTTTTACTTTAAAAAATTCAAAATATCTGCATGTTTTACAAACTATTAGTAGTGTTGCCTTAATTTGTTTTCATTATTTGAGGAAATAAAGACAAGCTTTATAGATTCTGAAAATTTGCTGTGTTGGATCTTTTATTTTTCTTTAAAGAGAAACAGAGAATTTACTGAAAAGACACGGAACTGGTCTGTTTCAAGTATAGCTAATCTTCAGGAGGTTGAGTGGTGTAGATAGACCTTGAGGGCAACCACAACCAGGGACTTAAATGTCACTTTTCTCCTTTGCTACACAGTGGCTTTCTTCACAGTGTATAAATCCTGGCTGCAAATTCCTACTAGCTTATATTATACAGATTAAGCCATCAGAAAGAGGCAAATAGCTCTTTCAGACCCTAATTCAGAATTCCTTTAATGCAATTTGTTCAACCATAGACACCCAGCTCATTCCAAGAGGAATGTATCTGAACTAGGTATTGCATATGAAAGTAAGGAGCGAGCCTGGGTGTCCAGTCTGTCTGAGTGGTACCTTGTTCCACAGGTTCAGACACACACATCACTTCACAGCCTTTCAAACTAAAGGCTAAATCAATGGTTCTCAAACCTTGCGCATTAGAATTCCCTGGGGAGCCACTAACAAACACCAATGCCCATATTCCATTCAAGACCAATTAAATCAGACTCCTTCAGCAAGGGGCCTGGAGGTCGGCATCCTTTAAATACCATGCCAGGTGATTGTAGTGTGCCCTCAGGTTGAGAGGCACTGGGCTAAATGATACATTTAAACTTAATGGAGGAAAAACAAGATAACCCCATGTGTGCCTGCTCAGGCCCTTCAGTTGTGTCCAACTCTTTGCCACCCTATGGACTGTAGCCAACCAGTCTCCTCTGTCCATGAGATTCTCCAGGCAAGAATACCTGAGTGGGTTGCCATGCCCTCCTGCAGGGGATTGAACCCAGGGATCAAACCCGGGTCTCCTGTATCTCCTGCTTGGGAGGTGGATTCTTTACCTCTGATGAGGAAGCCCATAACCAGCATTAAACTCCAGTTTAAGAAAAGGAAAGCTGTATAGAAGTCCCAATTGATCTCAGACATTTTAAATTTGTTACAACAGACTTTACCAATAACTGTCTCACAAGAAACAAATTAAAAATATGTCTCACCTTTTCCCATTTGTCTAATTAAAAGATTTTATAGAGACACCTGAAGATATTTTCCTGTCTTGGTTCTAATCCATGCTTATTATTAGTGGTGAATTTCTTTTTGAATTTTCAGTATTTGATTGATCTCTTTTTTTAAAATATAAATTTATTTATTTTAATTGGAGGCTAATTACTTTACAATATTATAGTGGTTTTGCCATACATTGACATGATTCCGCCACGGGTGTACATGTATTCCCCATCCTGAACCCCCTCCCACCTCCCTCCCCATCCCATCCCTCTGGGTCATCCCAGTGTACCAGCCCCAAGCACGCTGTCTTATGCATTGAACCTGGACTGGCGATCCATTTCACATTTGATAATGTTTCAATGCCATTCACCCAAATCATCCCACCCTCACTCTCTCCCACAGAGTCCAAAAGACTGTTCTATACATCTGTGTCTCTTTTGCTGTCTCACATATAGGGTTATCATTACCATCTTTCTAAATTGAATATATATGCATTAGTATACTGTATAGGTGTTTTTCTTTCTGGCTTACTTCACTCTGTATAATAGGCTCCAGTTTTATCCACCTCATTAGAATTGGTTCTTTTTAATGGCTGAGTAATATTCCATTGTGTATATGTACCAAAGCTTTCTTATCCATTTGTCTGCTGAGGGACATCTAGGTTGCTTCCATGTCCTGGCTATTATAACAGTGCTGCGATGAACACTGGGATACATGTGTCTCTTTCAATTCTGGTTTCCTTGGTGTGTATGCCCAGCAGTGAGATTGCTGGATCATAAGGCAGTTCTATTTCCAGTTTTTTAAGGAATCTCCCCACTGTTCTGCATAGTGGCTCTACTAGTTTGCATTCACACCAACAGTGTAAGAGGGTTCCCTTTTCTCCACACCCTCTCCAGCATTTATTGCTTCTAGACTTTTGGATCGCAGCCATTCTGACTGGCGTGAAATGGTACCTTATTGTGATTTAGATTTGTATTTCTCTGATGATGAGAGATGTTGAGCATCTTTTCATGTGTTTGTTAGCCATCTGTATGTCTTCTTTGGAGAAATGTCTATTTAGTTCTTTGGCCCATTTTTTGATTGGGTCATTTATTTTTCTGGAATTGAGCTGCAGGAGTTGCTTGTATATTTTTGAGATTAATCCTTTGTCCATTGCTTCATTTGCTTATTTTCTACCATTCTTAAGGCTATCTTTTCATCTTGCTTATAGTTTCCTTTGTTGTGCAAAAGCTTTTAAGTTTAATTAGGTCCCATTTGTTTATTTTTGCTTTTATTTCCAATACTCTGGGAGGTGGGTCATAGAGGATCCTGCTGTGATTTATGTCCGATAATGTTTTGCCTATGTTCTCCTCTAGGAGTTTTATAGTTTCTAGTCTTACGTTTAGATCTTTAATCCATTTTGAGTTTATTTTTGTGTATGGTGTTAGAAAGTGTTCTAGTTTCATTCTTTTACAAGTGGTTGACCAGTTTTCCCAGCACCACTTGTTAAAGAGGTTGTCTTTTCTCTATTGTATATTCTTGCCTCCTTTGTTGAATATAAGGTGTCCATAGGTGCATGGGTTTATCTCTGGGCTTTCTATTTTGTTCCACTGATCTATGTTTCTGTCTTTGTGCAGTACCATACTGTCTTGATGACTGTAGCTTTGTAGTAGAGCCTGAAGTCAGGCAGGTTGATTCCTCCAGCTCCATTCTTCTTTCTCAAGATTGCTTTGGCTATTCGAGGTTTTTTGTATTTCCATACAAATTGTGAAATTATTTGTTCTAGCACTGTGAAAAATACTGTTGGTAGCTTGATAGGGATTGCATTGAAGCTATAGATTGCTTTGGGTAGTATACTCATTTTCACTATGTTGATTCTTCCAATCCATGAACATGGTATATTTCTCCATCTATTAGTGTCCTCTTTGATTACTTTCATCAGTGTTATATAGTTTTCTATATATAGGTCTTTTGTTTCTTAGATATATAGGTAGATATATGCCTAAGTATTTAATTCTTTTCATTGCAGTGGTGAATGGAATTGTTTCTTTAATTTCTCTTTCTGTTTTCTCATTGTTAGTGTATAGGAATGCAGGGGATTTCTGTGTGTTAATTTTATATCCTGCAACTTTACTAAATTCATTGATTAGCTCTAGTAATTTTATGGTGGAGTCTTCAGCGTTTTCTATGTAGAGGGTCATGTCATCTGCAAACAGTGAGAGTTTTACTTCTTCTTTTCCAATCTGGATTCATTTTATTTCTTTTTCTGCTCTGATTGCTGTGGCCAAAACTTCCAAACTATGTTGAATAGTAATGGTGAGAGTGGGCACCCTTGTCTTCTTCCTGAGTTTAAGGGAAACGCTTTCAATTTTTCACCATTGAGGATAATGTTTGCTGTGGGTTTGTCATATATAGCTTTTATTATGTTGAGGTATGTTCCTTCCATGCCTGCTTCCTGGAGGGTTTTTATCATAAGTGGATGTTGAATTTTGTCAAAGGCTTTCTCTGCATCTACTGAGATAATCATATGTTTTTTATCTTTCAATTTGTTAATGTGGTCTATTACATTGACTGATTTGTGGATATTGAAGAATCCTTGCATCCCTAGGATAAAGCCCACTTGGTCATGTTGTATGATCTTTTTAATATGTTGTTGGATTCTGTTTGCTAGAATTTTGCTAAGGATTTTTACATCTATGTTCATCAGTGATATTGGCCTGTAGTTTTCTTTTTTTGTGACATCTTTGTCAGGTTTTGGTATTAGGGTGATGGTGGCCTCATAGAATGAGTTTGGAAGTTTACCTTCCTCTGCAATTTTCTGGAAGAGTTTGAGTAGGATAGCTGTTAGCTCTTCTCTAAATTTTTGGTAGAATTCAGGTGTGAAGCCGTCTGGTCCTGGGCTTTTGTTTGCTGGAATATTTCTGAATACAGTTTCAATTTCCATGCTTGTGATGGGTCTGTTAAGATTTTCTATTTCTTCCTGGTTCAATTTTTGGAAAGTTGTACTTTTCTAAGAATTTGTCCATTTCTTTCAAGTTGTCCATTTTATTGACATGTAATTGCTGATAGTAGTCTCTTATGATCCTTTGTATTTCTGTGTTGTCTGTTGTGATTTCTCCATTTTCATTTCTAATTTTGTTGATTTGATTCTTCTCCCTTTGTTTCCTGATGAGTCTGGCTAATGGTTTGTCAATTTTATTTATCTTCTCAAGGAACCAGCTTTTAGCTTTGTTGATTTTTGCTATGGTGTCTTTTGTTTCTTTTGCATTTATTTCTGCCCTCATTTTAAAGATTTCTTTCCTTCTACTAACCCTGGGATTCTTCATTTCTTCCTTTTCTAGTTTCTTTAGGTGTAAAGTTTGATTGATGTCTTTTACAGTGCTATGTTTTGTTTTGTTTTTAAATATTGAACTGCTGTTGATTAATAATGTTGTGGCTGTGTTAGTTTCATGTGTATGCAAAGTTAGTCAGTTATACATATACATGTATTTATTGTTTAAATTTTTTTTCCATTTAGGTTATTACAGAGTATTGAGTTGAGTTCCCTGTTCTAAAATTAGGTCCTTGATAGTTATATGTCTTAATTATAGCAGTGTGTATAATCTCTTATTAATGCATAGAGCTCAACAGTGATCCCATGCTAGTCTCCATAACGACTTGTCTTGTCCCTTTCCCCATCACCTGCCCTGTACCCCCTGCCATCACGCATCATAACTTTACAATAATTACTGAACTCAAATAACAGAACAAGAGCCCGCCCCCAAACTCAGCCAATATATTAGGGTATCTTAATGTTCAGGTGATGTTTATTAACACACTTGTAGGGAATTTGATTTTTCTAGAGTGGAAGGAGGACCCTTGGCTTTTGAGTTTGCAACTCCTTCTCCTTCTCTCCCTGAGAGAACTTCATAGAGACAAGATGGACCCTTTATCATCTTTAGCAATTTCTACAGGGAAAACTGGGTTTAAACTTCTGGGACTGGTTGTTTCCCTTTTCATCTGTATGGACTTAATCCCTCTTTTTCCAAATGACATCTTATGTATTGAGTCCAGTATGTTGGCAATAAATGTTCAACAATATGGATATCTTTGTTTGTTTCAAGAGATATTTACTAAGATGTTGCATATCACATTTTGAATAGCAGGAGAATACTTATTTAACTTCCATATAAAAATGCATCTGCCAAAGGGAATAATTTTACTTTGAGTCATTCAGTTATTTAAATTTAGGTTAGCATAGGCTACTTTTTAAAGTGTAACATTTATGTTTGTTTATATGCAACTCATAATATTCAGGAGCTTAGAGGGAAATGCTAGAATACTGATTCAAGTAGACACATTGATATCTAGAAATTGTGTCCATTCACCTGGCACATTTGCACATGAAGCAGTGACTTTTAGAGAAAAAACAAGACACTTTGTTTAGGCAGTTGTCGGAATATGATGAATGAGGTCAGTGGTTTGCTAGCCTCAATTCCTCTGCTGTGAGCATCACTGACTTCTCTGAAAGTATCCTTAGAGTTATCAATGTCATATGTGAATCTGTTCTGTGTCTGTGACATCCTAGAATATATTAGGCTTTCAGAAGAAGTCCTATAAATGAAAAGAAATTATATACAGAGTTGTATTCCTCTCTAAATAAGAATACATATATATCATGATTAGGAGTAATTTAAAAAAAAAAAAAAAAAAAGAGTAACACCAGAAAGATAAGTGAACTCTTAAAACTAACAAGTATACAAATGAATCCTGATTTATGGTAGCTCTTCATGTCATTCTATTATTTTATTAATAACGCAGTGAAAGTGTTAGTCATTCAGTCACGTCTGACTCTTTCTGACTCCGTTGACTGTAGCCCACCAGGCTCATCTGTCCCTGGGATTCTTCAGATGAGAATACTGCATTGGGTTTCCATTTCCTTCTCCAGAATAATAACACAGATAATTTGCCAATTATTTTATGTGGATTTTAAATTTAATGTTCTCAATTCTATGATGTATGCAGTCTTATATATACAATATATATGTTATATATGCATACATTCAGTTTTTCAGTTATGTCCAACTCCTTGTGATCCCACGGACTGTAATCCACCAAGCTCCTCTGTCCACGGAGGTTCCCAGGCAAGAATACTGGAGTGGGGTTGCCATTCCTCCTCCAAGTTATCTTCTGGACCCAGAGATTGTACTCGCATCTCCTGCATCTCCTACATTGGAGACAGATTCTTTACCGTTGAGCCATCCAGGAAGGCCCCATTATGTTATAGTGGATAGATATCATACATGAATAATACATATACTTTTTGCTGTGGAAAAAGACTGGAGGAGATTAAAAAAGTTAAAACTCACTGTCAAGTAATATTAAGTAGATTTTAGCCCCAAAACCGCAAGTTAAATTCTTTTCAACCTTAAGCTATCCAAACTCCTCTAGGAACCATTAGAAACTCAGAAGTTGTCAAGTAATAAAAATAGTTTTAGTTACTTATAATTTAATCTCAAAGTAATTCTCAAATCTAAGGCATTTTAAATTTGGATAGGCCACTGAGAGATGGTTTTTCTCTTCATGCAACATCACATGTCTACCCATCTAGATAATGAAAGTCTATTTTACCCTGTCACCCATTCCAGTGTTTAACAACTGTCACAACTAGGAAAGAGTACCTTACTAATAAACATTTGAATTTCACATGCTGCTTCAGCTCGTTTATTATCTTTATATGTTCGAAGTAAGTACAGGTCAGTCAGTATCATCATTCTTTTTCATTTATTTGTAGACGTCCCTCCTTTTCATGTGTTTATTTCCTTAGATTCATTATTTTCTTTCCTACTTTTAGTTTCTAATTCTGTGGTCTACCAAGTTCTTGTTTTGTACTTTAACAATTTTTTTTATTTTTAAAATGCTTTGATTTTTATTGAAATAAAGTTGATTTATAATGTGTTGGGCTTCCCTGGTGGCTCAGCTGGTAAAGAATCCACCTGCAATGCAGGAGACCTGGGTTTGATCCCTGGGTTGGGGAGATTCTCTGGAGAAGGGAAAAGCTACCCACTCCAGTATTCTGGCCTGGAGAAGTCCATGGACTGTATAGTCCACGGGGTCGCAAAGAGGTGGACGTGACTGAGTGACTTTCACTTCGCTTATAATGTATTAGTTTTAGTTGTACAGCAAAATGATTCCTACGTGTATATGTGTGTGTGTGTGTATATATATATATTCTTTTTTACATTATCTTCCATTATACTTTATTATAAGATATTAAGTATAGCTCTCTGTGCTGTATATAGTAGTATGTGTATTTGGGCTTCCTGGATGGTGCTAGTGGTAAAGAACCCACCTGCCAATGCAGGAGATACAAGAAACGTGGGTCTGATCCCTGGGTCAGGAAGATCCCTTGGAAAAGGGAATTGCAACCTACTCTAATATTCTTGCCTGGAGAATCTCATGGACAGAGGAGTCTGGCCGGCTACAGTCCATAAGGTCAAAAAGAGTGGAGCATGACCGAAACGACTTAGCATACACATGCACAAGTATGTGTATTTTAATCTCCAAGTCCTAATTTATCCCTACCCCCTTCCCCTTTGGTAACTAAGTTTGTTTTCTATGTCTGTGAGTCTGTTTTGTAAATAAATTTATTTTTCCCATTTTTTAAAGATTCCATTAAGCAATTATTTTTTAAAGAAAAATTTTAAAAATTTATTTTGAAAGAAAAATAACTCAATTTTTAATTCTATATTTGGACCTCTAATTTCTATACTTGACAAATGTAATCCATAACTCTACATTTTGCCTTCCCAAATAAAACTTATCAATGAACAGAAATGCTTTTATTGTCAGATTTTGTCTGTAATATTTCTTTAGAGGCAAACTGCCAAAGTAAATTTTGAGACACCACCAAAACCAGATATTTTATCAGCCAGTGTGACTTAGAAAGCTCATGCCTCTGTGACTGAATATCAGGCAACTGTTGCCTTTTTTTTAAAACCAAGGATATGAACACAAGTGCTTCTGTCTGCCACGTATACCCTTGGCCACAGTTAGACGACTGAATTATAACTGAGTCATGCATGTGCTGAGTTTTAGCAGAATATTCCTGCAGGATATAACAAGGATAAAAATTGATGTCCCTCTTGAAACAGAGTGGTACAGATGGTGTAGCTTTATAGCTGTCTCCAAATACCAAATGCCAAACTGCTCCTCTGATAAGGCAAGTCGTGTAGAGGTTTAAATATAGCCTCTTGGTGGAATGTCAATGAATGATGGATCCCAGTTTCAAACATACCAAAATGTTCTCTCTTTAAACATTTTTTACAGCTATGGTTGTGGAACTTCTATATCAAGGAAATTATGCACAGGGGAAAGAATAGGAAACCTACTATGAAAATCTATGTATATACTAACAAATCAACAAAATGTGGAGGGGGAACGACACACCAGCAGCTAGTGAAGTCAGTATTTTTGCGAACACCTGGCAAAAGTGGAACCTGAAAATGTTATGTGACACCTGTAAAGCCCTGCCATTGTGTAACAACACAGAGGGAACTTGCTTTCTTAAATGAGTTTAGTTTTCTTTTTATGGCAAAGAATACCATCCAAATATTAAAAGTTCACTTTCTAGTGTGAGAATTGCATTTATGTTATAGAATATTTAATTCAAAAATTTTACAAAGGTTATAAATATAACTGTGAACTTCATGGAATTTATTTTAATACAAATGCATCATATTTCTTTAAAAAATAAAATTACTGCTAATAGTGATATCAGTATTCATAATTTATGCTTGGCAGATGGACAGTAAGAAACAAAATTCTAAGGTATCACAGACCTTGTTGGGTTTTTTGTTAAGAAAACTGGCTAAGGGGCCATGAAGAACATGGAATTATATAAAATGGTAGAGCCCTATAAAATGGTTTGGAACCTTCCCAAAATTAGCAAGTGAATTGGTTAAAATTATTTCAGCTAATTATGAAATAATTGTGAAGGGACTATGTAAAGAAGGAACTTATTTGATATAAAGGTCAGCGAGTAAATCAAGACAAGGAAGTCATAAATAAGTTTGAAAGATGCATTCAGCGATTATTGATTTTATAGTCAAAATAAATGATTACCAAATTAAGGGGTACCTTTATTGTAGATATTTGGGTATTCTAATGAGAAAATAATGCCCTTTACTACTTTTTTCATTTTTAGAATTCCCATTTGCTTCTTGGTTAAAGTTTCCATTTTGCTCCTAAGATTCCCTACTTCCTTAAGAAAAACTATGCTGTAGTATTTATACAGTATTTACATTCTAGGGTATTAAACACAAAACAAATAAAAACCTGAAGCTGAACCAGTTTTTTTTTTTTTCAATTTTAATTTAAAAAAATTATACATGTGTTCCCCATCCTGAACCCTCCTCCCTCCTCCCTCCCCATACCATCCCTCTGGGTCGTCCCAGTGCACCAGCCCCAAGCATCCAGCATCGTGCATTGAACCTGGACTGGCATCTCGTTTCATACATGACATTTCACATGTTTCAATGCCATTCTCCCAAATCTTCCCACCCTCTGCCTCTCCCACAGAGTCCATAAGCCTGTTCTATACATCAGTGTCTCTTTTGCTGTCTCGTGTACAGGGTTATCGTTACCATCTTTCTAAATTCCATATATATGCGTTAGTATACCGTATTGGTGTTTGTCCTTCTGGCTTACTTCACTCTGTATAATAGGCTCCAGTTTCATCCACCTCATTAGAACTGATTCAAATGTATTCTTTTTAATGGCTGAGTAATACTCCATTGTGCATATGTACCACAGTCTACAAATAATAAATGCTGGAGAGGGTGTGGAGAAAAGGGAACCCTCTTACACTGTTGGTGGGAATGCAAATTAGTACAGCCACTATGGAGAACAGTGTGGAGATTCCTTAAAAAACTGGAAATAGAACTGCCTTATGATCCAGCAATCCCACTGCTGGGCATACACACTGAGGAAACCAGAAGGGAAAGAGACACGTGTACCCCAATGTTCATCGCAGCACTGTTTATAATAGCCAGGACATGGAAACAACCTAGATGTCCATCAGCAGATGAATGAACCAGTTTTAAATATTGATGGCAGCAGTCTTTTAAGGCAAAGTCTCTTGAGAAACCTGTATACACGTCAGGAAGTAACAGTTAGAACTGGACTGGTTCCAAATAGGAAAGGAGTACGTCAAGGCTGTATAGTGTCACCCTGCTTATTTAACTTCTATGCAGAGTACATCATGAGAAATTCTGGGCTGGAGGAAGAACAAGCTGGAATCAAGATTGCTGGGAAAAATACCAATAACCTCAGATATGCAGATGACACCACCCTTATGGCAGAAAGTGAAGAAGAACTAAAGAGCCTCTTGATGAAAGTGAAAGAGGAGAGTGAAAAAGTTGGCTTAAAGCTCAACATTCAGAAAACGAAGATCATGGCATCTGGTCCCATCACTTCATGGCAGATAGATGGGGAAACAGTGGAAACAGTGGCTGACTTAATTTTTCTGGGCTCCAAAATCACTGCACATGGTGATTGCAGCCATGAAATTAAAAGACGCTTACTCCTTGGAAGGAAAGTTATGACCGACCTAGACAGCCTATTAAAAAGCAGACATTACTTTGGCAACAAAGGTCCGTCTAGTCAACGCTATGGTTTTTCCGGTGGCCATGTATGGATGTGAGAGTTGGACTATAAAGGAAGCTGAGCACCGAAGATTGATGCTTTTGAACTGTTGTGTTGGAGAAGACTCTTGAGATTCCCTTGGACTGCAAGGACATCCAACCAGTCCATCCTAAAGGAGATCAGTCCTGGGTGTTGATTGGAAACACTGATGTTGAAGCTGAAACTCCAATACTTTGGCCACATGATGTGAAGAGCTGACTCACTGGAAAAGATCCTGATGCTGGGAAAGATTGAGGGCAGGAGGAGAAGGGGACAACAGAGGATAAGATGGTTGGATGGCATCATTGACTTGATGGACATGGGTTTGGGTGGACTTTGGGAGTTGGTGATGGACAGGGAGGCCTGGCGTGCTGTGGTTCATGGTGTCTCAAAGCATTGGACAATACTGAGCAACTGAACTGAACTGAACTAGCTTAATAAGAATGATTTCTCTTGTGAACTAGAGAGAAAGCTGATAGTAATGTAATTTCCAGTTCATTACAACATTAACAATGGTCAAAGTCAACAGCATCTAAATGATTTTTATCTCCTGTGTTTTCTTCTACCCTGCTACCTATTTTCCTATTTTACATAGGATCCAACTCTTGATTTGTCTAGGAATTCTAACAGTTTTAGCATTGGAAGTCCTGAGTCCTGCGAACTTAATTCCTTAACTCATAGTAAACTAGGGGAATTGATTATCTTGATTATCCTGATTATCTATATTCTGAATTGAGTGACTTACTAACCACAGTATTAGCCTATAATTATCTCAAGTGCTAGAGTACTTTCTAAAATGTAGCAGTGTTGGTCAGTAATAACTAGGTACATCCAGTCTTTACTGAATAATTATAAGACTCTAAGCTCTACTGGCATGGGCTTCCCAGGTGGCCCAGTGGTAAAGAAACTGCCTGCCACTACAGGAGACACAGAGATATGGATTTGATCCCTAGGTCAGGAAGATTCCTTGGAGTAGGAAATGCAACCTGCTCCAGTATTCTTGCCTAGAAAATTCCATAAACAAAGAAGCCTGACAAGCTACAGTCCACTGGGTTGCAGTCAGTCACAACTGAGCATACACACAAGCTCTACTGGCAATGTATACCATAGAATCTTTTCTAATTCTCACACAGGCATAACCTTATTTTTTCAATGAGTTACTTGAGGGACAGAGATATTAAGGAATTTGACTATGTCTTTGGTCTGTGAAGTAACAAATCCAGAATTCCTTTAAATGGTTGACTTCATTTCTTGTTTCATTGTCTGCATCTTGTGTTACTGTCTTGGGCAGTATCTTAGAATGAACATCTTTTCCTTTTTAACTTCAGGTCAGTTTGGAAGCAATAAAGGATGTGTGTGTGTGTGTGTGTGTGTTTAATTAGCGGTACAGATTAATATTGAGGGTGCCAGGTTGTATTGGAATAGGAATGGGATATCCATTCATTGTATATTAGAAACTTTAAACACACGTCTTTGACTCTAGGGATCACGGCATTACTTCTATAATTCAAAGGACAAAAATATGAAAAAAAATTCTCTCTCTTGAATATAAAGTAGTATACCTATTTTTATTATGCTCAATAAAGTTTCCTAGGCTGGAGAGAAAATATGAAATCAAACATTTTCAAAAGCACTGAGTTAAAAATTCTCATTTCCAAGACAATTTAAAGAGTAAAATTGAGCCTTTAAATTACTTATAAGCCAATTCACCATGCTGTCAGAGTTATTTTTCAATCCCTGACTTGCTTCCATATGTATGTTTTAAGGGTCTGTTGAGGTAGGTATTTAGAAATTTAAGTCCTTGGCAAAGGCAAGTAAATCAAGGATTAACATGTTTATAGTATTTTTAGTTCAATGGCAGTGATTAAAGTGTTAAATTTCATTTTATCCTCTCCAAATCAGTAAGACATGACATGAACATACTTGTAGAAAATTAAGAATTAGTTAACTTAGTTTTATAAAACCATAGTCCTATGAATCTGGAAGGATATATCAATTCAAGCTTTGTCCTTGAGAGTCAATCTGTTTGTTCAATCTGTTCACATTTTGTAGTCATTGCATACAATTTACATCTTAGGATTCACCTCTGGGAAATTCTTCTGCTCCTCTTTAAAGCTGTCTCTAGATCTGGACTTGGCATGAGAGATGCTAAAGAAGAATATAATTCTGACTACTTTGCAAAACTCTTTGAACTCATTAAAGACAGTCTTCTAGGAGATCACCTTCATTTACATTCCTCCCTTTAGAGGGAACTTGTCAGGTGCTACTTCTGTTTATTATTATTTTTTCTTTAAAATGAAGCACTGGTAGGAGTGTATTAAGTTCTATGACACAACTTTTGACCCACCTGAGATGAGTGAAAATGGAAAGCAGCTTCCTTTCTCCTATGTAAGCAAGGGTTGGATTTCACTTACAGAAATAGAGCACCTTATCTACAATGAAAAGTCTATGATTTGATCTTGATTCTATGGCACACTAACTCAAAAATTTACTGGACATCTCTGAGAATTGGTAAACTCATTCATAACATGGACAAACAAAAATGCCCACATGAAAAAAAAGTGGTTGAAGGTAATATGAGCTAAAGCACATGACAAATGTTTTGTAACTGAAATGTGGTGTATTAATTAACTTTTCCTTTTATCAGCTTCATTTGAATCTGAGGAAAATGGGACACATGAAGGTTGTATAACTTATCCAAAGGAAGCAGCGTAATTGAGACCAGGACCTTGGTCTTGCTACAAGGCTCAAGGGAAGGCCGGGTGAAAGAAAGATCATTTTTTTCCAACCACTGAGAGAGAAATGGGCTCAGGTTTAATGCTATCTGTAGGAGAAATTGTGCTGAGTTTGTAGTAAGTGAAATTTGTGAGTGTCATAAGAACATGCTGGTCAAGGATTTTGGGACAAGGGTCGAAAGTTATTACGGTAGATTAATTCTCTTAGAAAAATGACTGTCAGGTGGACTTTGGTCATAGACTGACCTTGAAGAAGTATGTTTGATAATGAACTGCTTTATTTTTTTCAGTTTTGTTTTTTTTTTTTAATCACTGGAGTAGAGTTAACTTACAATGCTGTGTTAGTTTTGTACAGCAAAGTGAAGTAGTTTTATATATATATATATTCATTCCTCTTTGGATTATTTCCCATATAGGTCATTACATAGAATTCATTAGACTTCCCTGTGCTGTACAGTAGGTCCTTATTAATTATAAGTTTTCTATATAGTACTGTGTATATCAGTCTCAGTCTCCTAATTTATCGTTTCTCCTCTTATCCCCTGGTAGCAATAAGTTTGTTTTCTACATATATGACTCTGTTTCTGTTTTGCAAATAGGCTCACTTGTGCCTTTCTCTGTCTGCTTTACTTCACTCAGGCCTTCACTCTGGGTGCATTCATGTTGCAGCAGAGAGCATTAGTGTGTTTTTAATAGCTTTAGGGTGGTCTTGCATGAAGGAAGAAAGTGAGTGTTTTTAATAGCTTTAGGGTGGTCTTGCATGAAGGAAGAAAGTGAGGGACCCTATATGCTTCAGGCAACCCCAGTGTCCTTTCAGGTCTGGGCTGGCATTTTTCAATGTGAATGACACATGTGCAGAGTGGCTATGGTTAGCTGTAATCATGACATTTGCTTTGCCCTAACAAAACCATTTAGGTTACTGCCAATCCCCAAAGCTGTTCAGAAAGCCATCCCTGTATATTCTTATTGGTCTGACATCACGTATGTGAGACTAAAGTCGTCTATCCAACTCTGTGTCTGCTCTTAGGCCTCTTGCTCAGTTCTTTTGAATTTAATATATATTCCTTTTCCATATTCCATTTAGAATCCTCAGTCATTCATAAATACTTAAGTATCTGGAATGACCCGTGGCATTTGTCTTTATACTTTGTACTCATCAGGGCTAATGAGTTCTTATTGAAAGCTGATAGTACCTTGTGGTGGAGAAGGAGGAAGGCCGGAAGATAGAAAGATATTGAAATATTTCCACATCTTATATGGAAGTTATATTTTAAATTGAAATGTCACTTTGAGTATATTTACCACCGGGGATATGTCCCCCAGCAGTAGTTCCTTATTTGCTTGTGTCTTATAATATCTTGAATTTGATATCCTTAGAGGAATAGCTCCTAAATAATCAAGAAATAGAACCACATGGATATTAAAAATAAACAAACCAAAAAAACAAGAAACAGTCTTAGGCATGTACCCTGATTAATCAAATACAGTTCATCAAAATTCTGGTAATCAGGTGGAAGTTTCACTATTTTTAATGTTAACAGGTGATTTTAATGTATAATATAATGCCCAGGTAAGAATCATTGTACTGGAAGAACATTAGGTAGGAATGCATTCATCTAGGCCTTTGACAAAAGTTTACTAAGAAAATACTCTACCCCAGGGACTGATTACAAAAAGAACCTCTGTCTTTGAAGAATTCAGAGACTGACAATACAGAATAGAAAGCAAGTACATGAAAAAGCTCCTGAGACTTACAATAATGTTTTTCCTGGTGAGTTTCATAAAGCCGTACAGGTTATGACAGAGTGGTTTGGCTCACAAGATCTCATCATTCCTTTGCAGTAGGATCTTTGCTTTGAATTGCAATCCTGTGTAAGTTCCTAGCATAGTACCTCAGGCAGAAGAATTTCCAAACTCTTTGCCAACTGAATGGCCATATATGAAGCAATTTTCTTCACAGCAAATTTTTTACCAAAAAAAAATCAACAGACACTAAAATATGTTAATAAACGCTTGTTAACCAGATGGACTTAATTTTTGTGTTTTAGCCTTTCTACTGACCTCTTTTCTGTCTGATTATATAAATCTGGCTCTAAGATAGCCTAGTCTCTAAATAATGTTGTTGTTTAGTCGCTAAGTCGTGTCTAACTGTTTGCTACCCCATGGACTGCAGCCCACCGAGCTCCTTTTTCCATGGAATTCTCTAAGCAAGAATACTGGAGTGGGTAGCCATTCCCGTCTCCCAGGGGTCTTCCTAACCCAGGGATCGAACCTGGCTGTCCTGCATTGGCAGGCAGATTCTTTACCCACTGAGCCACTGGGGAAGCCCCCTCTAAATGATACTGGTCTTTAAAAGTTGACCCAAATCATTCTTAAGTTTGAGAATTCCAGTGAAATAACAGCAGTTTCTCTGGTTATTGTAAAACCATACTGTGCCCTCTACTTTTCAAGTGGTGAAAACAACCACTAGCCTCGGGGTTAGGAAACATGCTCTAGTGTCTGCCCTGCTATGAAGAATCTGTGTGGGATTTGGCAAGTGACTTCATTTTTCTTTTAAGTGTAATGGTTCATTAATAGCAAAGATAATACTGGAGGTGTGGATAAAAATGCACTGAGGCTCTAAAGGCAAGATTTCAGTTCCCTCTTTGCCACTTTCTAGGGATGTTTGTTCTCACTTGAGCCTGCCTTTGTACGCTTTTTAACTTAAAGAATAGACTTACACTGGTATTATATGTGTATAACTATATTGCATTTGCAGACTAAATTGCCATGTTGTGAAAGTTTGTGTGTTTTTATTTATTTTCCCTTTTTCTCTTTCATTTTGTTATTTTTTTTAACTCTTTTTTTTTTTTTTTTTGGTTTTGTATAAGAGAGAGGTTAAAAAGATTTGGTTAAAAAGGCACTCTCTGAGCATTAGTCGTTCTTCTGGAATATAGTATTACTTATATGGCTCCTTGTGAATTGCTTGAAATGTTTGTACATCATTTAGCAAATAAAAATTACTTAGCTACACATTCAAAAATGAGAAGTACTTGAAGAGATATCTTATTTAACTTATTCGAAATAAAATACATTTGAAATAATAAAATAATGCGGAGAGCCATTCTCAAATTACAGAATTTATAAGAATCACCTGTGTGATTATTCAGGTATATAAGCTATATTTTTATTTGTACAAGGTCACGCTTTAAAAATCCCCCTTAACCTAGCTACAGGCCTATGAAGAACACCTGGGGTTCAGCATCTTTTTTATATTTTTAAATTTAGAAGTGTTTTTAACATAAATTATGCAGGTAATTATTTTTTATTAATAATTGGAGTATAATTGCTTTACAATCTTGTGTTAGTTTCTGCCGTACAACAACATGAATAAGTTTTGTGTATGTGTGTGTGTGTTATATATATATCTCTCTATCTCTCTCTCTCTCTCTCTCCATCCTCTTCAGCCTCCTTCACACCCCTTTAGGTTGTCACAGAGCACTGAACTGGGTTCCCTGTGTCATATAGCAGCTTTACACTGCAGGGCAGGAATAGAGACACAGATACAGAGAAAGAACTTGTGGATATAGCAGGAGAAGGAGAAAGGATGAGATGAATTGAGAGAGTAGCATTGACATATATATTCTACTGTGTGTAAAATAGCTAGCTAGCAGGCATTTGCTGTCATGTAGACTATTGAGTTTTGTTGGAAGTCAGAGTATTTTCCTGGTTATGAGAAATTGATTTGACAAATACATTAGAGATACAAAGACACTGCCATGGGATAAAGGCAAATAAGTAAAACAGCCATCCTGTTTGCGATGTCATCAAAATACAAATGTTCCTATCATTGGCACCATCTTTATCTACTACACACTGCACTCAGCCAGTTCACTGAAGGTTTTTCTTTCCCTTGGATTTGGTGGTGACAGATATTCTGAATTTGAAAGTTCATGTGTTACTCTGTGGAGTGAAGATAAGGTCATGATTTTCAGAGAGCCTGTCAAGGTGGAACACACATACACAAACACACATATATGTTCACATGCATACTCAACTCAGGAATTTACCTTTGGAATTTTTCCTAGGTATAAACTTGGATCAATATGCAAACATATAAGGAAAAAAATCTTTATTACATTATTTTTTGTAATAGCAAAAACCTAAGAACATATAATTAATCAATGGTGAGAACAGTAAATAAATTATGGTACATCCATACTGTGATATGCAGCCATAGAGAGGAGTTGTGCTGATTTGACATGAGGCTCAGGATGTATTGATAAATGTACCAATGAATTTGCAAAGAGTATGTATTATATAATTACACTTGCATTTTTAGGAATATGTATGTGTACATATACATTCATAAATTAATGTACAAAGATATGCTCATGTACACAGACATTTCTGGGACAATTTTAAGAACCATTTATATATGTATGTAAGAGCATGTGTTTATTTAATAAAGAGCTTTCTGCATTTCTTTTTCTTTTAATTGAGGTATAGCTGATTTACATGTTGTGTTAGTTTCAGGTATACAGCTTAAGTGTTTCAGTTACATATGTATTTTTCAGATTGTTTTCTATTATAGGTTATTACAAGATATTGAATATATTTCCCTATGCTATACAGTAAATCCTTGTCTCTTATCTATTTTATGTATAATATTTGTATCTGTTGATCTCATACTCCTAATTTATCCCTCTCTAACTTTCTCCTTGGTAGTCGTAAGTGTGTTTTCTGTGTCTATGAGTCTTTTTATATTTTGTATACAGATTCATTTATATTATTTTTTAGATTACGCATTTGAGCAATATCATATATTTGTGTTTCTCCGATTTGTTTCACTTGGTATGTGATAATCTCTATGTCCATTCATGTATACAGCTTGTATACATTCATGTATATGGCTTGCTGGAAATGGCACTATTTCATTCTTTTTATGACTGAGTAATATTCCATTGTGTGTTAATTTAAAAACTGACTTGCATTAAGTAAGCTGTGACTGAGAAAATTTAAGTATTATAAGAGTAGGAAGATGAAGCAATTAGGAAAGCTAGTCTCTGCCATTTTTAATTGCTAAAGCATCAGTGCTTCCCTGATGGTTCAGACAGTAAAGAATCTTCCCTCAATGAAGAGACCCAGGTTTGATCCCTGGGTCAGGAGATGCCCTGGAGAAGGGAATGGCTACCCATTCTAATATTCTTGCCTGGAAAATTCCATGGACAGAAGAGCCTGGTGGGCTACAGTCCATGGGGTGGCAAAGAGTTGGGCATGACTGAGAGACTAACACTTTACCTTCAAAGCACTGGTGCAAATTTTCAGTATGTATTCGAAACCTACTAAGTGCTCAGTGTTACGCCCCCAAGTCAGGACCTGCCTAGGAAGTAGACGAGTGGCTTACTCTCTAAGTGTAAAGATGAAATGCTTTAAAGAAAAAGAAAAAAGGCAAGCACTACACATATAATGCGTGTTGAGTGAGCTGGAGGTATCGTTGGTGGAGCTTTCCACGTGGCTTCCCTGGTTGACCACATCTGGATTTGGAGGAGAGGATCAAGTGCTGGAGAAAACTTTTTTCTTATTTGTACTTTTTAAGAAAAAAATCCATACAAATGGATCCTCAGTGATACTTTTAAGTTGCAGATCTCTTTATGAACCTAGAGATTCTTGCCTCCACATTTTCCTAATGCACAAATATTTTTATATCTAACATTTTAAATTTTCTGAGCCTTTATATTTGATTTTAAGTCTTTCGTGTTCTCTTAGGACTGAATGCAGAATCAGTGAGATGTTTGTAGCTGTAGCTGTGGTTAACCATTTTTTTTAGATTCAGTGAATTCCAACTGGAAAAGCTGAGCACTGGAATCTCTCAGCATTCCATTGAAAATCTAGTTGGGAAAGTCAAAATTCACTGTGAGCATTCATTTTCTCAGTGGAGATAAAAATGCTTACTTGCCTATGTTATCATGGGGGAATGTCCTTCAAGGGTGGACTGTAAATAAACCATCTAGTAAAGTGCCTCAAAGAGGAAACATTGAAAAAGTGATGGCTATTGTAGTGATAATGATGATTTCTGAAATAGATTTTAATTCATGAAAAAGTCAATATCGTCCATTCTTCTACTGTGTTTTTTTTTTAATTTATAAATAAAAAGCTTAGTAATTTTATCCCACTGAAATCAATACATCAGAGTTAGATCAGCATGATGTTAAATATTCATTACTAACAATAGACATCTTGTAAATCAGTTTTAGAGGAAAATGATTCTGACCCACCAGAAAGTGCCAGTACATTGTGGGTTTATGCTATCTGCTAACTGTTAACTCTGTAAATTTAACTGTGAAATCTGACTTAAATTATTCATAGTCATTTCTTTTAATAACCTATAATAATATAACTTCCTTTCAAAGACATTAGAAATAGGGAAGGATGTAGTCACAATAATTTCTTTGGAATAGTGCTATACTTGGAAAAAAAAAAAAAAAACACCAAACATGCAAATAATTTGCATGTACTCAGTCGCTCTTCACCTCTTGGCTTCTTTCTTGTAGATACAGCAGCATAAGTCATTTTTTACACAGGTATTTTTAAATCTTTTATTTATTATTTTATTTTTGGCTATGCTGGATCTTTGTTACTGCACACAGGCTTTCTCTAGTTGCAGCGACTCTACTTGTGGTGGGTGGGCTTCTCGTTGCAGTGGCTTCTCTTGTCCTGAAGCACAGACTCTAGGTGCATGGGCTTCAGTAGTTGTGGTGAACAGGTTTATTGGCTCCTAGGCATGCAGGATCTTCCCTGATCAGGGATTGAACCAATTCTTAACCACTGAACCACCAGGAAGTCCAGCATAAATCATTTTTTTGGTTAAAATTTCATGTCTATTTGACTCTATACCCCGCTGCTACTGCTGCTAAGTTGCTTCAGCCGGGTCTGACTCTGTGTGATCCTGTAGACAGCCGCCCGCCAGGCTCTGCCATCCCTGGGATTCTCCAGGCAAGAACAATGAAGTGGGTTGCCATTTCCTTCTCCAATGCATGAAAGTGAAAAGTGAAAGTGAAGTCACTCAGTCATGTCCGACCCTCAGCGACCCCATGGACTGCAGCCTTCCAGGTTTCTCCATCCATGGCATTTTCCAGGCAAGAGTAGTGGAGTGGGGTGCCATTGCCTTCTCCATATATCCTGAGATTAGCTTAAATAAAAGCTGCTTGTGTAGCTACACAAAAACTTTCTTATCTCTTTAAGGGTTATTGTAATATTAATATCTGCCAGATATAGATATAGAAGAGGAAAACAAATTTCACAAAGTCACGTTATGTAAAATTGTTAGAATACCTCTAATTGTTAGTGTTGAAACCCATACAATTTCAGGGGACTTAAATTGAAGAGGAAAATAAAATCCATCATTCTGGAAAATCTTTAATGTATAGAACCAATGCCTGCTTTATGAATTGTGAGTCCTATCCTTTTGTGTAAATTTGTGGAATTTTTAAATTAAATTAATTTATTTATTTTAATTAGAGGCTAATTGCAATACTGTGGTAGTTTTTCTGACCATTTTCTGAGCATTTCCACCTATTCACATAAATGGTTTTAAATTATATAAGGCCTCATGAACCACATCTTGATATCAGTGAAAACTCAGCTATTGGAGTTAGAATTGACCAATTAAAAGACTTATGCAAAATTATGATTTTTCATTTTTTAAAACTTCTTGCATTTCCAAAACTTTTCAAGAATATCTGCTTCTAGAATTCATAGCAGCTCTCACCAGTTCATATATATTCAGTGTGAGAAATGGAGACAGTGAAAAGAGAAAGTAGTTAGCAAGCAGTTTGCCAATTAGCAAATACGGTTTCACCAAGTACCTTTGTACACCAGGCCCCGTGAAGACAGACATTTCCACAAATCGTTAAAAATAGCTATTTAATTGACTTTTAGAGCGACCAGAGTGACCATGCTACAGAATAGAAGGGCGGGGTGCTCTGGAGGCCTGGGTCAGTAATGGCAAGAGCCCAGTGTTGAAGGACAGTTTACCTGGGGAAGTGATGATGAAGCCAGGTCCAGGGCTAAATAGGGCTTGGAGGGGTATCCCCTCAGATCCAAGGAAGGGAGAACAAACAAGGGGTCATTGAAACTCCAGGTTCGCATTTTTGCAAGAGAAAGGATTGTGGTGTCAGTTATCTCAACCTGGTCACTTTCAGGTAGAATGTGAGAGCTCCATGGGAAACAGAAAAAAAAAAGAAAAGAGAGGGAGGGAGAGGGGCGAAAGAAAGGAAGGAAGGAGGGAAGAAAAGAAGAAAGAAAGAGAGAGAAAGAAGAGACAGGAAGGAAAAAAGAAGGAAAGAAAGGGCATGTATTGATTAGTTTACTTAGAGACTGATACAGATGTTAATTCATGATTAGCAAAAGATGCCTGCCTACTCTAAAGTATTTAGCAATATTTTTGTCTGGTAGGCTGTTTTTAATTTCAAGGAGGGAAGGCTGTGGTTACCTGATTTGTTGCTCTCAGCTTCAGTAGTTTGAACACTCTCTTAGAGTTTGCACAATGAGACTAAATTGGAAGTATAGCCAACAGGTGATCCATTAAGGACTTGAGTGCAGCTAAGCCTTCCTTTGGGATGTATACTTTTACAGCCAATAAACCTGGCCTTACTAGCTCCTAGTCGCTTTGCTTGCCAATAACACAGCCTTATAATGTAACAGAGTCCAGTAGAGCCACTCCTCTTAGGTTTCCAACCTGATTATTGACTCTGAGAAGCCTCTTAAAATGGCAAAGGATTCAGTGTTCCCCCAGACTCCCTTGTGGGACTCAGGGAAGAGGTGATGATATAGTTGCTATGTTTTAGTTAGTTTGAGACAAGTGTCTGCAGGTAATATTAATTTTGAAGATATTTAAATTATTACCTGAAATCCTTTAAAAATTACGTTCAAAAATATTAATTGTCTGACAATAATGAATATATGTTACTGGGAGTTATAACTATGACTTGCTGTTAGTCGCTCCATCATGTCTGACTCTTTGTGACCCCATGGACTGTAGCCCTCCAGGCTCCACCATCCACGGACTTCTCCAGGCAAGAATACTGGAGTGGGTTGCCATTCCTTTCTCCAGTGGATCTTCCCAACCTGGGGATGGAACCCATGTCTTCTGCATTGCAATCAGATTCTTTACCATCTGAGCCACCAGGGAAACCCATAACTATGACTTAAGTCCTGAACAATTGATTGACGCATCATAAAAATTATGTCTGAGAGTGAATATGACATTTGCCAGCAGGATGTAATGATGAATAATAGTCTGGGAAAGCTAAAGTGAAAGAACAGTGATAATAATCTGTATGAAAGGTAATTCAGCATTAATATTTTAAGTATGTTGTGTGATTTTTAAGGATACATCTCCAAATGTAATAAATGCTTGGAAGTGCTGTGTTTCAGTAATGGGTTTACAATCTCTGCTTGCTTCATTAGAATAGCTCAAAATACGGGAGCCTTTTAAAAAGACTAAATGCACTTCAAAGATCAAAATGTTTATTATGTATTTGTAGCAATTGCTTCTAATGATTATGAAATCAATTTGTTACTGATTTTATTTGTATTTTTAAGGATGGTGACACTGAGAGGATCTTAGAACACATTCCCTCTGGCTCTCTGATTTTAAAGAGCAAAGCCTTTTGCCTGGACTCCTTACCTGCAGTGTTGCTTCCTTCCCATTCATTTTTACACTGTTGTCCAACATGAGTGGTCCTTTTAAAGCCCTCTGCTTAAGGTCTTTCAGTCGGTTCTCAGTGACTGTGGCATCATTTGTCAAAGTGTGTTCTCTTAAACATGTAGCTCAGCCTGTTGTAATTGCATTGTAATTAAGGATGGGGGTTGCAAAAGTCACATGTGTTTGACGAGTTGAGTGAATCATAATCAAGTCGTTATCTTTTCTGTAGGACCTCTCAGTTCCTTTCTCAGTAGGAAACAAAAAAAGTTTTGTTTTGATTTTGTTTTCGTTTTTCCTTCAAAGCATCTCCTAGGACTTGTGATACACGTAATGCATTGCCTTTTGACAAACACCTGTCTAAGGAATAAAGTCCACAGTTCTAAACATGAAACGCCTCTGCCTTTTGTTCAACTTCCTAACTCAGTGTTACACACTCAGACTCTGGAGTGGTGGTGGTTTTATCTCTCACTCGTGTTCAACTCTTTTGTGACCCTGTGGACTGTAGCCTGCCAGGTTCATCTGTTCATGGGATTTCCCAGGCAAGAATACTGGAGTGGGTTGCCATTGTCTTCTCCAGGGGATCGTCCCAACCCAGGGATCAAACCTGGGTCTCCTGCATTGGCAGGTGGCTTCTTTACCACTGAGCCATTGGGGAAGCCCAGATCATAGTTATTTCCAACCAAACTCAACTTTCCTGAAAAGTTGCTTTGCTCTGTCCTCTCTCTGGGAAGTTGCTTCTGCTTTGCTGGGCTGTCTCCTACTTGGCCCTCCCAAACTCAGCTCAAGCATCACCACTAAGCAGCCTTTGTTCTTTCCTTCCCCCGTGTTACCTGACACACCTGATGTCATAACATCTTACCCTCATGTCTCATTGTCACGGTTATCAAACTGGGCTGCACCCCCTTGACATTGACATGACATCAACTATCAATACAAGATCCTCATATCCTTTTAGTCAAGTGTGTATTTCATCATCTTTTCCAGCCTGCTGCCTAGTACATCAAGGAGGGCGTGACAACCTACCAGTACTCATGCCTGGAGAATCCTATGGACAGAGGAGTGTGGCGGGCTGTGGTCCATAGGGTCGCAGAGAGTCAGACACGACTGAGGCGACTTAATACACACACACAAACATGCCTAGTACATGTAGGCACTCGGTAATTAGTCATGGACAAATGGGAGTGCACCTTACGGAGCCGTGGCTGCGTGGATGATCTTCCTGCCCATGGGGTCTCTGCACTGACTTACGGATGTCTAATCTTCAGCTCACCGTAAAGAGATCCAGCAAGATGAATACTATGGCACTCTGATTACTTTAATTAACTTAATTAGCTCTATGATTAATTTAGTAAAGCCCTTAAGGAGCTAATAAAAATGTATCTTGAAGGGAAGAACAAGGAACAAACAATATAAAAGATTGAATGTTAGAGACTATGCATTTAGCTGATAGAAGTGGGTTCTTGCTATTTTTATTCCCAAGTAGCTGGTGGTATGCAAGCACATTTTAGCAGCCGCATATGAGCTTAAGAGAAACTTTGAATATATTCCAGCTAATATTTGGAGATAACTACTGAGTCTGTAGTGTCTGAAGCTGCTTTTTCACGAGTCCAAGAAACATCGGAAATGATTTTACCATGGATATTAGTTATCTGGCCTCTGCCGGAAAAGCTGCTATTCAGTTAAGCAAGCATGTCAGTTCACTGAGAGACAAATTAAAGTATGTTTTTTTGATGATATGAGGGGGGAAAAGTAAAATCAGGAGAGTGAAAATTGAATTTTTCCTATAAAAAATGTATAGAGTTTCCTATGTTATCGGCTTCTTTTTATATGGCACATTAAAATTGTAAATAAAAATTGAATTGGCCCTCTCCCAAACAGCATTCTTAGTGTCTCATTTTATATATATATAGTCAGATTATATAAAGTCAAATATATATACATGTATATATGTAGTATATATACATACATACATATAGTTTCTCAATAGAAGGTGGTGAAATGAGATGTTGGATACTAAAGTCATTTAATTTGTTTTAGTATAATTGCATCATACAGGCTCATGACTCTGCTAAAAAGTTGACCCCAGGATATTTCAATGAGGTCAGTTCATTAGACATCTTCCCTACATTTTTGTGTTCTGTTCCCAGAAAGCAGTATTAGGGAAAATGAGTCATCTTTCGGTAGTTTACTTTGTTAATTTGGTTTTAAAATTGCATCATGCCTAGAAAAGTTGAAAGTGTTTTTGAAAACCAAATATAGAAAAGGTAAATAGACCCCAAATTCCAAGATGCAGAGAGTAGACTGGAAGAGCGAGCAGTGAGTGTGAGAAGTTTGGGTGTAGTTAGGTGGGGAGGTGTGCAGTCCAGCAGGCAGGCAGGCAGTCTTAGTCGGTGATTATTACACCAGGGGTTGAGGTCAGAGTCAGTTCTCTGAGGGAAAATGCAAGGAAAGTGGGAGACTTTGAATTCTAGGTCATTTCTCACCTAAGTTGTGGCCAGTTGTTATTTTCCCAAACCACATTGCTTCTGGGCTTTTAATTTTTCAATTCGAGATAGCAGAATATCGCAGACATGAAATGGTTTTAGAAAAGAACAAGTTCATATTGGCCATGGACTGTTTAATATTGCCTTGTCCCGGGACCAAGGAGTGATTTAATGACCTCTCAAAGTTCCTTCCATATTGTATCCCTCCCACTTCTATTATTTTAGCCCAAGGTAAAGTGAATTTTCTTTTAATATAACACTGTTTTTTAATGTTTAAAAATTCAAGCATGGTGGTTATGGTCATGAAAGAGGAAGTTATCTCTGTAATCTCTATCAACAGAAGACAAGAAAGATTAAGAAAACATGTCAGAGCTTCTCCTGACTTTTTCCAAGTGATATCTGTATGATTTTTCACTTTTTGATTTTTATGTGAACTTTTTTTCCTCCCACAACATGGGAGCAATTTGATTATAACTTGGACTTAGCAATAGTGGAGTAAGCCAATCCTAAAAATGTTACATGTAAGCGTTTATTGTCTGCTTGCTTTTCAGGTTTTTCTTTTTGTAAATGTAAATACAGAGTTTAAGGTAGGAGGATGGGGTTTGCTGGGAAGATGAATTACAGGATAGAAGATGTAGGTGCATGATCTGGTACTGTGGGGCATGAAGCCTAGACAAGAGACCATGGTGTGAAATGGAAGTATTGAAACATTGTGGTCACTTATGAATCAATCTGGATTTAGTTCATCAGGCTGAATGTGGAAGAAAGATTTCACTTTTATTTCATATACACTGATCTGTGGGTCGGGGGAAAGATTGCCTTTAAACCATGTCCTACTATGATGTCTCTAATTGTTTCATAGAAGCCCTGTATCAAGATTTGTATCTTGGAACCATGGTTTATTGTATTCTTTCTGAAGTAGATGGGGTCTCCCCATCTGGTGATGGACCTGATTTTATGTCCTATCTTTGGATTTAGGGTATTTTTGTTAAGTGTATCAAACATCACTGTTCCTGGAGAAATGAGCAATCAAATAAATGCAGTCTCCTCTTATCTGGTGCTTATTAACTATAAACCATACTGGTTTAAAATATCAAGTGGTTTATGGTATACTAAATGGAAACCATCTTGGCTAAAACACATTTGAAAGACACAACACGGGCATGTATCACTTAATTTCCATTTCTAGCTGTCAGCAGAAATGGGAGGAAGCCCTCTTCCTTTCTGTTTGATTATTCTATTATTGACAGGATGAGAGTGTGGGAGACATACATGCTGATTTAGTGTTGCGCTGATGAAACCATTCAGGTTGTGTGATGTGTCATTTGTCACTGCTGCCTTATCAAGGTGCTTCAGCTGTGCCCAAACCAGCCCTGGTAATTGCTGTAGTTGCTTGTGGCAAAGTTATGTCAATGTCAGTCACTTAATGACTTTTGACTGCTTTATGTCAGATGTTCCCTCCAAAGAAAGACAGGGTAGGGGGAGCTTTTATACCCAGGTATGGGTATAAATCCAAAGTCTAAATAGGCAGGTTCATTTTTTTCCCTAATCAGAACTTAAATGCAAATGCTGGCATTTTATGTTTTAAAATGAAGGGATACAATTAAGTTTATGATTCACCTCAAGTGAAATCTTCTGTTATATTCATAGCTTTCCTTCTCTGGTCCTAAGGGTAAATTCAAGTCAAGTACAGCTTTGAACACGTGCACTGAAATAATGGTACTCATTTAAGGTGTACAGTTTCTGCTAGAAACATCCTTCTAGTTAATGCAACTCAAGGGCCTTCTCTAAACTCTTTATAGTCTCCAATTTGGTTTTCTTTTTTTATTATTATTATGATGTTTGGATTCAAGGGAGATATACAATTAAAGGGATTGACAAAGAGTTTCGTTATAAAAATAAGCATCTACAACTTCACTAGCTGGCTTGCACGTTCATGTCAATTAAGAATCAGAGACACGTATGTATATACACACTGCATACACACCACACACATGGACAGTATAACCTGTTCTGTGTAAATTCTTCACAATACATTGCAATATTCTTCCTATATTGATTGATTTTAATTGTTATGTAGTAGACCATTCTATTGATGTGTCGTAATTTAATCCAACTCATCTTAGTGGGCATTTATTTTGTTTCCAGTCTTTGCTATTAACAGCAATGTTGTGATCATCCTTATCCACGCATCTTAGTTTGATAGCTGAACAATTATTTCAAAATCTCATTCTAGAAATGTATTTATTGGATCCAAAGGTACATCTGATTTTAAGAAGCTTAGACATTGGCAAACATGCCCCCAGAATATTTCTTCCAATTTATAGCATTGCTTAGAGCATAAAGGAGTAGTGTTGAGTCTCCATTATAACCAAAACTGAAATGTTTTCCAAATCATATCAATACAATAAGTGGATAAAATGCAACTCATAACTGTTTGATTCCTTTGGATACAAAGAAGTTTGACTATATTTTTCTACGTAATTTGACTATTTCCAGTACTATAAGATATCAATGGAAGGCAAAATAATTAATGAAGATTTGAAATGGGCCTCAAGGAATGGCACCAGGTTTGGGGGAAGGGGTAGGAAATTCAAAAGGTTACCAGAGGAGGGACCTGTGAGAACTAGAGAGTCCATTTGAGTTACAACCAAGATAGATTCTGAGCCCTAGTCAGTGGGTAATGAACTTCAGAGAATAGAGACCCAATATTGTCAGAGCTCCCAAACCCTGAAGATAACCTAGAATCAGGGTCTCTCTATTAAACATCTTCCTAGGAAACATGCTTTGCATTTTTTTTTTTTTTTGCTTTGCATATTTTGTCAAAATTTTTCTGCTGGTTGGATTTGGTTCACAGGTGTTTCGTATTAAGTCATTGATTTGTGTAGGTCTGTATGGCATTCCAGGGCTTCCCTGGTAGCTCAGTCAGTGAAGAATCTGCCTGCAGTGAGGGAGACCCAGGTTCTATTCCTGGGTTGGGAAGATCCTTTGGAGAAGGGGATGGCAACCATTCCAGTATTCTTGCCTGAATAATCCCATGGACAGAGGAGTCTGGTAGGATACAGTCCGTGGGATTACAAAGAGTCGGACATGACTGAAGGACTAATGTACATATGGCATTCCAGAGCAAGGGAACAGAATGAATCAAAGCCGAGGACCCTGAGAGAAGTTCAGTGTAGAAGAAACAAGCTAGAAATCTAGATTGGAGAAGAGGAGAAGAAAAGAGAAAGGTTATAGGGAATTCAAGATAGAGCGAGTCGGTATATAGAGGTTTTTGTAGATAAACAGAGGAGTTCCTATGGACTCAAAAGATAAGATTGTTCAAGTGTGTTTTTTTTTTTTTTTAACAATGTTTAAAAACATTGTTAAAAACAGTATTCTTTAACAATGACAATATCATAAAAAACAAAGAAAGGCTGTAAAAGTGTTCCAGATTAAAAGAGACTTTATCAACATGACAATGAAATGCAATATCTGATCCTGGACTAGATCTTGTACTAGAAGGAAAAAGTGCTAAAAAGGACACTGAGGGTCAGTTAACAGTATTAGAATACAGACAGTAGATTTAATAAAAGTATTTTATCCATGTTAAATTACTGAAGTTGACAACTGTACTATTACAGTTATTAACCGAATATCCCTACTCTTAGGAAATTCAGAAATATGTACTGAAGTATGTGGGATACTTCATGGGAATAAAAACCATGATATCTGCAGCAGGCCTTCCAAGAGTTTAGAAAAAAACTTTTTGGGTGGGGAGCAGACAAATAATAAAGAAATGGGGTGAAATGATAAGAACAAGTGAAAAATCTGGGCAGAGGTTATATGGATATTATTTGTATTATTTTTGGAACTTTTCTTTAAGCTTGACATTAAAAATTAAAAATGTGCAAAAAAAAAAAAAAACAAGTGTGTTTTTATTTTGTTTTTCTTTGTTGAGTTTTGTTTCTGGAGGAATAGCATCAGTACTAAGAGATGTGAGGAAAGAAATCCAGAGAAGTTTTGTCCCAGTGCTCTAGGCAGGAGGTGATGAAGTGCTTCAATGAGGTGACGGGCTTCAGAATTTAAAAACAGGAAGTGACTTATAATATTTAAAGATCTGAGGGTTACATTGTACAATATGGGGATTATGGCCAATATTTTAATAACTATAAATGGAATATAACCTTTAAAATTGCATATTGCCATATTGTATACCCGAACTTATATTGGACAGCAACTATACTTCAATATCATTTAAAAAAAAGACTTAGAGAGGAACTCAATGACATGTGTCAAGCCATTGCATAAAACAGACCCTTTCTCCCTTGTCTTTTTGATTTCCATACTTGTTAAGATTTAAACTTTATATTTTTCTTCTTAGATATAGGTACCCCTCTAGGGGACAGTCTCTCTAGGTGATAAATAGTGCATTCTTAGCCCCATTTATTATTGGATTATTGGGGTAAACAAGTGATTCAGGTTATGTATGAATGTTAATGATTAAAGAAGATCACAGTTGGTACCAATAAACCTTTGTAAAATGATTAATAATGTAAAATAATTATTCAAAGATTCTCCAAATAACTAAGGATATTGGTAGTCTGGGAACAGTATAGCATTTAGCTGAGCTCTGAAATAATCAGCTGAGACTAACCCATGCTGAAACTGTATAAACAAGTCATTAGCAGTAACTAGAAGGGGGCAAGAGAGCCACATAAATCACTTTTAGTCTCTCAAATAAAGCTTTGGCGGTTAAGTGCAGAACTAAGGACTGGTCATAAGAGTTAAAGCAGAAAGAAGGTATAATACTATTTAGGTTTCAAATCTCTGGTGCCTAGGATAATTTATTTCTCGGAGTAAGAAAATTTGTTTAAAATATGCCAATTTCCTTAACAATCTCTGAACTGTAGGACTCACTGAAATGAAAACAAATACCAAAATATACCCAAATGCATTTGCTTAATTTTTCAATTTTTATTTTTGTTAGATAATTTATCTAGATGGATCAAAAATTTAAAATAAACATCAAAACTAGAAGGAAAAGATTTTTCTGTCTCTGGCCAAAAATTTCCCAGTTCTCATATTGCCTTCAATTTCTTCATGCATAGACAGACAGATATGAAAATATAGCTATTATACTGGTTTATCCCCCTTTTTTCTGATTTTACAAAAAAACACAGCACATATCTTATTATGTATACCCTTTCACCATTTGGTTATTTTGCTTGTTTGTTTCAGTTTGGCAGTATCTCTTACAGATGTTTACACACTAGCATAGAGAAAGAAATTTCTATATGCTTCCTTATAGGTGCATATTATTCCACTCTACAGGTATGGCCACTACTGATACAGGCTTGCTTGTTTTCAGCATTTTGCTGTTACACACAGTGATGTACAAGTATGACTATTGTTGTTTAGTCGCTAAGTTGTATCCAACTCTTTTCTGACCCCATGGACTGTAGTTCACTAGGCTCCTCCATCTATGGCATTTCCCAGGCAAGAATACTGGAGTGGGTTGCCATTTCCTTATCCAGGGGATCTTCCCAACCCAGGGATCAAACCCGCATCTCCTGCATTGGCAGATGGATTCTTTACCCCTGAGCCACCAGAGGAGCCCACAAGTATGAATATCAGTTCAGTTCAGTCGCTATGTCGACTGTAGCTGTAGGATAAATTCCAAATGCACTTTGAGTTGTTGTAACACCTTCCATGTTTGTGAACTAATTTTGGCATGTCTTTCTTGCTCCAAGTCTGAACACAATTTAACTGTAAAGAATGGATGGAGAAGATTTGGTACATATATACAATGGCATACTACTTAGCCATAATAAAGAATGAAATAATACCATTTGCAGCAACATGGATGCAACTAGAGATTATCGTACTAATGAACTAGGTCAGGAAGAGAAAGACATCCCATTATGATATCACTTATATGTGGAGTCTCAAATATAACACAAATGAACTTATCTATGAAACAGAAACAGGCTCACAGACATAGAGACCAGGGGGACAGGAGGGTGGGGGAGTGATAGTTTGAGAGTTTAGAATTAGCAAATGCAAGCTATCACATACAGAATGTATAAACAACAAGGTCATACTGTGTAACACATGGAGCTGTATTCAATGCCCTGTGATAAACCACCATCATGGAAAATAATAGGAAAAAGAAGCATTATATATATATAATATATATAAATGAATCACTTTGCTGTATAATAGAAGTTAACACAACATTGTAAGTCAGGTATACCTCAATAAAGTAAGTTAGAAAAACATTACGGTATTGGGTTAAGGTTAGTACAAGTGCGTCCAGTGACACTCACATTTATACAACTGGACACCATCAGTAGAGACTGCTCCCTGCAATCAGAGCTCAGCAGTTCTTCCCTTGTGCGGGCTTCCTGATCATTTGACCTCTGTCACTGGTCCAATCTTTCCCACTCACCTGCATCCCCTTGGGAAGATTTGCCACATATCTCCCAACATTCTGAAATAATCGTGATCTCTAGGTACACACACCAAATGTCCCCCACACCAGCTTTAAGATGGAGCAGAGTTTTCAGAGGAGTGGCTTGTTACACATTTTTTAGGCTTTCTGAGCTGCTGCTGAATGCATCAGAGCCGAAAAGGAGTGGACTATCTGGGTACATCCATCAGGGTCCATCTCTTGTCTCCAGAGGAAAGGGGGTTTCACTGGGCCCCTTTCAGTAATGTCATCTCTGCCTGCCTTCTGACTCTTGCCCCAGACAGGGAGCTGCGTTAGACCTCAGACCTGGCAGCAGCTGTCTGTGTTCTCCTGAAAGACTCTGTTCTGACTTCCAAGTTTGATTCACTGAAAAAGTATTCTTTGGAAAGAACTGAGAAGACAGTTTTGTATGTAGTGTTTCATGGCTTATAGATGTTGTGGGTAATACCTGTCTAGATAGCTGCTAATAAGAATAATTTGAAAGTATTCTATATTATGAGGCTCCCCTTTTGTTAAATGGAGCCAGGAGAAAATTCTCCTTTAATGGTAAATGAGTACTTGATTCAGTCTAGTGACCTGTGGGCCAGTAATTGGAAATTCAGAAGTTTAGATCCATCAAGACAAATGGTAGCCAAAATACCATGGAGTGATAGCCGCTGTTAATCTGATTTATGGGAAGCGGAATGTACCCAGTTGTATACTGTTCTGAAAGAGTGGGAAATTTGCTAGAGTCCATACCCAGATATGTCAAAAAAAGAGACTCATTTAAAAATGATGTAACTCTATTGTTTGTTCATGTTGGTTTCAACCTGAATTATCTCCAGAGTTCATCTTGTTATCTAGACATACTGGTATCTAAACTGAAGCAAAAAAAAAAAAAAATTCCTTTATAACAGTTATATATGGCCATAATGATTGCATCACTATAAAGGAAGGACCAGTCAGAAACCCTGAAGTCTAGAGGTTTATAATCTTTCAGAATATTTGACATCCCTCTGCCTGCCCCCTGCATTGTATTTATGTGACCAAAGGCATTCCTGTCATGGATGCTGATTTATTAATTCCACAAATACTCAGTGTTCATTGTATACAGTTTACTGTGCTAGATGTTGTGAGTAAAAAATGCAAACAAGACAGTCACCAACCTCGAGGATAGTGCAGACAGATAATCCATGCCCACAGTACCGACATCTAAAGCAATGGGATATAGCCTCAGATGAGGATTAGGACATGCAACTCGGGAAAAGATGCTCTCTGATTGACCCTGGAAGGATGAGTAAGATGTGAATATTGAAAAGTGGAAATAAGGAGGCTGTTACAGGTTGAATTGTGCCCCCAACCTCAATTTCATATACTGAAGGTCCTAATCCTCAGTATCTCAGAATGTTACCTTATTTGGAGATGAAGTTTCTTACTGAGATGATCAAGTTAAAATAAGGTCATTAGTATAGGCTTTAATGCAGTACGATTGGTGTCTTTACAAAAAGGAATAATTAGGAAGCAGAAAAAAACATAGAGAAGATGGTGTGAAGAGACATAAGGAACAGAGGGTCATCCCCGAGTCAAGAAAAGGGACCTGGGACAGAATCCTTCCCTCACAGCTTTCAGAAGGGGCCAACTCTGCTGACACCTTGACTTTGGACTCTTAGCCTCCAGAATCTTGAGACAGTAACTTTCTGTTGTTTAAGTCTGTACTATTTTGTTACAGCTGCACTTCCAAGCACACTAATTCTGAGCAGAGGAAAGAGGTCAGGGGAATCCGGTGGAGGATTAGAATAAAGGCATCTGGCTGGAACGTGGAGTGTGTGTGTGTGCTCCATCGTGTCCAACTCTTTGTGAGTCTGCAGACAGTAGCCCACCAGGCTCTTCTGTCCCTGAGATTCTCAAGGCAAGAATACTGGAGTAGGTTGCCATTTCCTTCTCCAGGGGATTTTCCCAACCCAGGAATCGAACTTGTGTCTCCTACATATCCTGCATTGGCAGGCAGATTCTTTACTACTGAGCTACCTGGGAATGTAGAGTGCCCATGGAGAATCAGTGGAGATGTGACTGAAGCAGGAGTTGAGTGAGATCGTGTAGGGTCTTGCAAGCCAGTGCTGCACAACTGGGGATATAAAGTCTGTAAAGTGAAAGTGAAGTCACTCAGTCGTGTCCAACTCTTTGTGACCCCATGGACCGCAGCCTGCACCAGGCTTCTGCATCCATGGGATTTTCCAGGCAAGAGTGTGAAGTGTATTGCCATTTCCTTCTCCAGGGGATCTTCCTGACCCAGGGATCAAACCCAGGTCTCAGGGATCGAACCCAGGTCTTCCACCTTGCAGGCAGACACTTTACCCTCTGAGCCATTTTTCAGTCTGTAAGTAATGTGTCAAAAATGACAGTGACAATGTTTATATGGTCTATATGTGGTCATTGAAAGAGACTGCTCTCAGTGGAAGACAGCTGATTTGGGTACTTCCTAGATGCCCCAGATCCTGCCCTACAGCAACAGAACTGAGAGGATTACTATCCAGTATGGATCCTCCATTTGTGGCCACCCTATTTGGAAATTTTACTGGAGGCAACAGGGAGTCATCAAACATTTTTGATCAGCAGTGTGACACACAAAGAGCTGCGCTTGAGGATGATTAACTTGGATTGATTAAAAGCGTGCCTGGCGGGGCAGCTGATGGGGAGGCAGTAGTGATAATCCAGGTAAGAAATAATAAGGTTTGGAATTTGGGCAGTGACAGTGGTATGAGAGGGGGGGTTAAGGCTGGGTCTTATCTCTACATTAAATCACACATTGATTTTTGGGGGCTTTGCTTTGTGATTGTAAATGTGTGTGTTTCCATCTTTTTCCTTCTGATGAGTATGGAAGAAGGTAACTCAGAATGAGATAGCAGTGAAGAAACCTAACTCCTTTTTGTATGGCATTGCCATAATATATAAACACATAAATAGTCTATTGTGTAATTCTAGGAACAGTGGTTCTTAAACTCAAGGTAATTTGATTATAGATATTCAAATGGATATTTGACAATTTACAGAACTTCTGTGACTAGATGCAAAACATTTGGTAACTTTTTGATGCTTCTGCTATTTGAAAAGTGTTGACTACTGATGTACAATTTAATTGCATAACATGGGATTTTTGTGTACCAGTTTGTGAATGCTTGTAGAAATGATTAAGGAAGATATGGGGAGAGCCATCAAAAAAACTGGAGGCAATAATATACAGAAATCAATTTGAATGTCTTGTGGTAGTAAATAAAACTGCATTATGTGACTGGGAGAACTAAACTCATATATCTATATATGTTACCTAGAGTGGTAAAACATGTTCATGAAATCAATGAGAAATTGATGTTTGGTAATTTATCATAGCAATTTCAATGTTTCTTCAGGGGCTTTAAAGAAAGCAATCCATTTTAAAAATATTTTATAAGGCAAGAAATATTCAAAGTATAAGCTGACTTATTGGAAATCACAGAGAATGTCTAAATTTTCTTGAACTTTTAACTTACTATTACCCAAAGATATCATGATGTCTTATGCTGCTAACCAGATTATTTTATTGCCTTTATCTATTGATATATGCTGTAGGTTTCATTGATTTTTATCTATGTTATTCCTGCAAGATGCATTTTTCTATCTTTTGATTTTAACTTTTATCGCCCTTTTGACAGCCACTTAATTGTATTGATCTTTTTTCCAAGTCAGTTATAACTTAGAGAAGAACACTTTAGTATATTTTGTTTAGGAAATATTGACCTTATTGACTTATAACTAGCAATGCCCTGAGAAGTTTAGCTACAAATATCACTAGTTCACTGAAATAGATTGTGGGAGTAATGGGCATACTGGAGTAAAAAGGATTCTTCCGAGCTCATTATCTTAGGAGGGTTTCCTAAGGATGGCTCATAGGATGAAAACATGCTTGTTGTAAATTTACTGGGCCTTGTCCTTAGTATCAATACCTATGGAGGGTATGAAGGAATAAGGATAACAGGAGGATTTGAACTCTGATCAGTTGAAACAATGGCCCCAAGTGATCCACTGCATGCTCTCAAGCTGAGTTGGCCCTTCCATCCTTGAGGCAAGTGAGCTGAGTCTTGATCAGCAGTGTGATACACAAAGCAGTGTGACACACAAAGAATGGTGTGCATTCACCAGCACACCAACCAGCCGCTAGGCACCTACCATTCCTCAGGTGGGGACCTTGCCTTGGACATTCAGCTTCTGGTGGATTCAGCTGGCTTTCGGCGGCCAGCATTCTCAGCACTGGGAGAAATAAGGACCTTAGTCCTTAAGGAGATGTCTAAGTGCCACACAACTGTGCTCAGAATTATATACATGTAAAAGCAGCTTCTTTCAGAAAGTGTACTCTATTTTAGGTGTTTAATATTTGAAATATTTGGTATTTAGACATCTCTATTTGTTAACAATCCATGGACTGCAAGACAGAGGCGACTAAACAACAACATAACAATTTGTCAGCAGAATCTGCAAGATTCCTTTGTTAAAACTTACCTTTGTAAATGAGAGGAAAAGGCAGTGTCTAGATATTAAATTCTTGACTGCCATATAATTTTCAAAATCACATTTAACCTTATTAAGTGATCCATAGCAGTGTGTCGGTATAAATATCTGTGGACTTTAGTTCTCTAGTTGACTGTCAAGAGAAAGGTTTCTAGTTTTGTTCATTATCAACCATGAAATGATTGTTGGTAGTTTGTTAGAAAGTAAGTATAGGAGGTACTCATTATAATATCATTTTTCATATTTCCACTTTAATATTAAACTTATTACTTCCCTTTATAAATCTTTTCTTTTAAAAATTCTTGTCAAAAGTCTTGTCAAAGTTCCTTATGTACCTTCTCATGATGCAGAATTTATATTTTAAGTATGTAAATATTTTAAAGGCTGCATCGCTTTAACGGTATTTTTACTTTTTACTTGTATTTAAGAATCATTTTTAGTATGTAACAAGGCTAAATATATCCACTGTTATGCAGTTCCCCTGGTCTGTGATTAAAACATTAGTTATCAAAGGGCTGAGTTCAGTGCCTATTCTTTTCTCACTTCCATGAACTATTAAAACTATTATTTATATTTTGCCTTGAAGTGCTATTCATATTTTTACATGTATATTTCATTTACCCAGTTAAAGTGTTTATTCCTTTTGAATGAAATTGTGTCTTCTTTGTGGGAAAATGCTTTTGTACATCTCAGACACTCAGTAATTATTTTTGGAGGATGAAGATTATTTGAATTTATTACGTCAAACCTCTCTACTCACAATTTTCCACCTCAATGTTTCTAAACATGAGGTAGCTTCCCTTTTCATATTGTTCATGGGGTTCTCAAGGCAAGAATACTGAAGTGGTTTGCCATTCCCTTCTCCTGATGCCACCTGAAGAACCAACTCATTGGAAAAGACCCTGATCCTGGGAAAGATTGAAGGCGGGAGGAGAAGGGAACGACAGAGGATGAGATGGTTGGATGGCATCACCAACGCAATGGACATGAGTTTGAGCAGGCTCCGGGAGTTGGTGATGGACAGGGAAGCCTGGCATGCTGTAGTCCATGCGATCGCAGAGAGTCAGACAAGACTGAACTGACTGAGTAGCTGCCCAGGTGGCTCAGTGGTAAAGAACCCACCTGCCAATGCAAGAGATTTAGGTTTGATCCCTGGGTTGGAAAGATCCCCTAGAGGAGGAATGGCAACCCACTCCAGTTTTCTTGCCTGGGAAACCCCGTGGGCAGAAGAGCCTAGTGGGCCACAGTACATGAGGTCGCAAAGAATCAGATATGTGTGAGCATGCACACATACATACTACTTCAAAAGATTTTTAGAAACATTAAAACAGATTTGTTTTTATAGTTAATCAGATGTCATGCTAAGGACGACAGGACAGAAAAAGGGACAGGACTTAAGTTCTTTATGTCTCTGAGCCATCTAGAAGACTTTGGTTTTGTTACTGATCTCTCTTTAGCTCCTAGAATGCCGGGTAATTAGTTGGCTCTTAATAAATATAAATATCTTAAGTAAAATTTTATTGAAGTACAATAAAACATTTTATATGTTAAAAAGAAAGCCACTTAAAGTTCCAAATGAGTTATCCCATCTGAAAACGTCAAGTATGACTACATTTAAGAAGGAGTCATAGAAAATGTGTCTACATGAAGGATAAAGCAAATAATGAAATATTTTATCATTTCTCCCTTTCAATAAGAAGCTGTAAAATGATGACAAAGGCTTTCTAGAATGCCCAATCACAGATTTATCTTAATTGAAAATGCATCATGTGTCTGATACCAATTGATGGGTTTTCAAGTTGACTTGATATAATGCATAAAGATGTTAGGATGCCTTACCATCCATTTACAAGGCCTTGAAGTGAATTGTTTTTATAGCAGAAGTCTATTTTCTCTTTTCATTTCAGACTACTTATATATTTGTTTTTGAAATGGCCTAAGGGAGACAACCGGAGAAGGTAATGGCACCCCACTCCAGTGCTCTTGCCTGGAAAATCCCATGGACAGAGGAGCCTGGTAGGCTGCAGTCCATGAGGTCGATAAGAGTCGGACACCACTGAGCGACTTCACTTTCACTTTCCACTTTCATGCATTGGAGAAGGAAATGGCAACCCACTCCAGTGTTCTTGCCTGGAGAATCCCAGGGACGGGGAGCCTGGTGGGCTGTTTAATATGGGGTTGCACAGAGTCGGACACGACTGAAGCGACTTAGCAGCAGCAGCAGCAGCAAGGGAGACAACAGCAAAACCCTGGGCCCGTCCAGTGACTCTAGTAGGGCTAAGCACCACAAAGCTTTGGATATTTCAGTGAGGACTGTCAGGTTCCAAAAGCACCTGAAAAGGCTGATGCCAGACGTCCCCCTTGGTGAGATGCCCATCTCAGCCTGATTGCCAGCTACCTCGGATCCAGGCCATGCATTACGCTGTTCCAAATAATCAAGGTGGAGACAATTCAATTTTGCCCTAGCTTCTCCACACGGGGTGCTAGTTTTTCGTGTTGTGTTATGTTTAATTTCCTATTGGCACTATACAGCATAAAGTGCCAGGGAATGTATAAGCTTAACACCTGCCATTTAAAATTAATTATGAAACACCTCATTTAACATTGTAAACACGTTACTGTGTTTCATGTGCCTGAAATTTTATTTTGAAAGGTGGGTGTCCTCTGCCACTTAGCTTAATTGGTTAGACTCTGGTGCTGATGAGCCTGGAGTTGTTAGTTCATTTTTCATAAGGTCAAATTAGTCCATAGATTAATTTAAAAAAAACTTTTTTTTCTATACTTTTATTAAGTCACACCCTATATTTTATGAAAAATATTTTCTCAAGCCCTCTTTCCTGAGCGTCACAAAAACTCTGAGAGGAAAGATTGAAAAGTACTTTCGTTTCTAGTTGCACTTTATAGACGAGGAAATTGTTGCTTAATGGGATTAATTTACTTGACACAGCCAGGAATTGGTTAGGTCTAGGTTCTCTGACTTGAAATCCCATTCTATTTCTTCTCTGCAACAGAAAACAGCTCAAAAACTGCAGTCTGATGTTTACATTCATTTGTCCCAGAAGTGATGAACATTGGTTATTTTGCTTTCATTATCAGCCAGTTTGGGTACCAGTGTGTTAAGGTTGCTGTGCATCTCATGTTAATCACCTTCCCTGTGATGTTGTTACATCACATCAGTTTCAATGCATTTAACTGAGTTGCTTCATCATCTTTGTCTTATGGGAAGTAATCAGGATTGAGTCCAGCTTCTGATATTGTGAAAGAATAATCCCACAGCCATGTCCAACTCTTTGTGACACTGTGGGCTATCACCTGCCAGGCTGCTCTGTCCATGGGATTCTCCAGGCAAGAATTCTGGAGTGCGTTGCCATGCCCTCCTCCAGGGAATCTTCCCAACCTAGGGATAGAACCTGAGTCTTTTGTGTCTCCTGCATTGGCAAGTGGGTTCTTTACCACTAGTGCCACCTGAGAAGCCCTGAATGAAGTTAGAAATTAGGTTTAATATTTAAAGTATGTAGTATGTGGTTGACTATTTTGAACATCAAAATTAAAAAAAAAAAAAAAGTCTGTTAAGTTATCCAGCTCTCGTCTTGACTGTCTTCTTTAGCTAGCTTAAGCTGAAGTGTGCTTGAATGCTTGGAGTTTTCCCTGGTTCGTACGGGAGATGCATGGCAGCCCCTGCAGCATTTCCCCGCTGTGCTCTGTTCTTGTGGGATCGAAGCATTTTGGTAGTTATTACAGGCAGATAATATTGATGTAGCATAAAGGAAGCTGAAGAAAGGAAAATGCTCTTACAGAAAGTATAAAGGCACGCCTGAGACTTGGTGAGAAAGAAGAATAGTATGTCCTCTGCTACTGTTAAGGGGCTTCCCAGATGTCTCAGTAGTAAAGAATCTGCCTGCATTGTAGCCCATGGGGTCCCAAAGAGTTGGACACGACTGAGCGACTAAGACTTTCACTGCTACTGTTAACTATATTGAATGTTTTCATTGTCAAATTGGGTAATATATTTTCAATCATTCTTTTTGATTAGGAATTGTTAAAATAGTCATCTGTGACTAAACTTACATTTTCAAAAGTTTTAACTGTTGCATCCTCCCTTTTCTTTTGTAGTGGTATAGAGATTTTTACAGAGTTTGACTTTAAAAAAAAAAGACAATTTATAAAGGCATCTCTTTTTTTTAAGTTAAATGAAGGATGATAGCTTTGATGAATAACTCCTTTTCATAGCAATCAATCTTGTATGTTCACTAACATCTTGATCTCAACATTGTTATATGGAGAAGAACTGAATATCTGATCCCATTGCTGATTTTAGAACATGTCTAACATTTTATTTCTCTGAGTTCACAAATAATGGATTAGAAGAAAGTGACAAATATGTGAATAATTCAGGCTTAAATGTAGCTTTATACTTCATCAAGATTATTTTTATTCAGCTGGAATTCTTTACTGAAATTATTTTCCCTTCTTAAATTTCAAGTTCTTGCTGTATACACAGACGACTTCAATAAATACATAATGGCTATCGGTTATATGCATTAAATTGCTTTCTGTCTTGGTGATTTCTTTCACACAGAAGGGTAATTTAGTTCCTTACTAGTTCTGTTGTCCTCCCTGTGGACTCCTCATCCTGTCCTTCACCTTTCACTTTCTAGTCAGTAATAGGTATTCCAGAAATATGTATTAGACTGAGAAAACTCGAGTGACGTGCATGAAAGAATCTAGCACCTAAGGCATGTAGGTGTAGAATGGAAAGTTCAGGCCAAAGGATTGCCTGGGATTTGTTTTACTGTGTAAAGTAGTGGTGACTGAGAGTTTCTGGAGCAGAATAGCTTTGATTTAAATGCTAGTCCCATTGTTTCCTGGCCATATTGCCTTAGCTAATTCATGTAATCTCTTTGTGGCTGTTTCCTCACCTGAAACAAAGGTTTTATAAAGGTTTAACACAGTTAATATATGTAAAGTACTTAAATATACCTGATAAGTTCAAAAATATTAATAGTACATATTATTGTTATATAAGCCAGCTTAATCAAGCTTATCAAAAAGGCCCAAGGTTACTTACTATCTATCAGGAGAGAGGCTTGACTATGCAAGTGCGTTAAGTGGGCTGTTAGAGACCCACTTGCCCTTTCGTCCTTTCCACATATTGTGGGACATTTCAAAGTCTTAAGATTTTTGTCTGTTTCTTTGTATGCTGCTGCTGCTGCTAAGTTGCTTCAGTCATGTCCGACTCTGTGCGACCCCATAGACAGCAGCCCACCAGGCTCCCCCGTCCCTGGGATTCTCCAGGCAGGAACACTGGAGTGGGTTGCCATTTCCTTCTCCAATGCATGAAAGTGAAAAGTGAAAGTGAAGTCGTTCAGTCGTGTTCCACTCTTTGTGACCCCATGGACTGCAGCCACCAGGCTCCTCCGTCCATGGAATTTTCCAGGCAAGAGTACTGGAGTGGGATGCCATCACCTTCTCCAGTTTCTTTGTATAGTTTTTGCTTTTTTTTTTAGGTTAACAGATTTTTTCAAGAAAGCCCTTGATAATATATATGGAATCTTGAATGGGCCAAAAATTCATTCTCTCAAAGTCTGATAATTTGTCAATTTATCAAGCAATTGGGATTGTGAGAGGGGAGGGACTGAGGATGAATAGGAAAGAGTGCGGGCTAGTAGATGCTGAATGGCCAAAGAAAGAACTGAATCCATCTCCAAAACAAGAACAGAGAAAGACCAGAAACAAGCAAAATTGAGAGAAATGTGTGGATTTTATTAGTGCTTAGAAAGCCCTGTCTCATTTCATCACTATAAAAGCCAATGAGTTTGGCAGTTTTTCAAAATGTTAAACATAGAATCACCATATGATCCAGCAATTCCACTCCTAGGTATATTATCCAAAATAATTAGAAGCAAGATTTGAACAGATGTTTATATACCAGTCTTCATATTAGCATTATTTAAAAGAGCTAAAAAGTCAGAAAAATCCAAATGTCCATCAACAGGTGAATAGATAAACAAGATATGGTGAATATATATACAATGAGATATTATTCATCCATAAAACAAGATTAAATTCAGGTATATGCTGCAACACAGATGAACCTTAAAAATATTATACTAGGGGAAATAAGCCAGACACAAAGGACAAATATTGTATAATTCCACTTTCTTGAAGTATCTAGAATGGGTAGATTCATAGAGATAGGAAGTAAAAGATTACCAGGTACTGGGGCGGGGAGGGTAGGGGTTAGGAGGGATGGAGAATAACTGTTTGATGGATACATGGTTTCAGCTTGAGCAGTGAAAAAGTTCTAGAAATAGATAATGAGCATGGTTTCACAACATTGTGAAAATATACCTAATGCCCTAAACTTTTATGACTGACTCTGATATACTTGTTTTAAGAAATGGCTTTCTTCCTTGAGGAACTTAGAGACTGGATGGAAAGGCAGACATGTAACTTAAGTGATTTTTCCTATAGATACATACCCAAAGTTATTTAAGCATTAGTCTTATATGCGTGCAAGGCATGGGCATAAATCACAACAGGAGCTGTCAAAGATGTCTTAATAGAAGAAAGTGTCTGCAAACTAGGACTTGAAGAATGTATATAATTTCTCAATAACCAAAGCAACAGGGAAGGCATTCTAGTTCAAGGAAACAGCACAGGCAAAGGCCATAGTCAAAAATATCTGTGGCTTGTTTGAAAATGACATGTGCTCCTAGTTCCTCTTTTTCTCTGCCTATCAAGAAGATCAGAGCTAAAAGTTTAAGTCACAGTGATTATTTCCTCAGTATTCAATAGATTCACTTCCTGCTCTTTACTAAATATTTTCCCTTGTTTTAATTCAAATCTATGTTGCATGTGTTCCTTTTATTTTAAATCACCTGTAATCATTTTTGGAAACAGAAAAGGTATTGATATAAATATGTTCAAATCCAATCTCAGTCTGTCTTGAATTGGTGGCTTGCAGCCAACTCAGCCTCAGTAGACCTCATATAGAGTAAAAATGGTGTTTTTGATATTGCTTAAGACTTTCAATTAGAATAACAGCTACTGATCTCTTGAGTATCATGACCATCTAATTTCTTTGAAAATTATAATTATTTTTTAAATAGACCTTTACTATTCAGTCTTTCAATAAATTAATGTTTTACTGCCAATAATAAAGAAGGACTAACCAAATTACATAGTATCACTATATATCTGCTTTTATAAGGCTCTATATACTTTGCCAAGATTTTATGAAGCTAGCTTTGTTTTAAAGGATACAGACCATTCCTAGCTAAATTGCCTCTGTTCAGTGAGCTTGGAAGTAAAGTGTATATGCAAATGCTTCCTTACAAGAATTTTACCATCCACTCCATAAACTTTAATAATCTGAAGCTTCTGTCTGCTAGTTCAGCTACAGTCTTTTCTGTCTGTCTGGTTGATGAGGGAAAAAATGCTAAAAATTCATTGAAATAGCATATAGTCTTGTCTTGAACCTATGAAACTGTTGAATTTAGTAGTTGATTTCTTCCTCAGGTGGTGACCTGTCCTCAGATTTATTTGAAGGCTCGTTATTTAAAAATTTAAAACCATTTAAATTTGGCCTTGAGTCTTTGAAGTAGAACCTTAGCTTCCAGGCAGCATTCAACTTTAACAGATGTAGATATCCTGAGAAATTATTCTTACTTCAGTCTTATTTTTCCTGAGTCTTTACATAAAAAAAAAAAAACTGCCAGACATAATATCTTTACTATGTATAACATCCTTTTATCCCATTAATTTTGTCAATGAAAAAGCTAAAGCTTAGAAACTTCTAATAATAATATTCAAGTCTACTAAGTGACACAGACAGAAGTAACACCATGGCCCCAAATCTTCATTTTCTGTGTTGATTCATGACTTCTGTCTGAGCCAGTAAACTGGATAAAAACTATTGCTCTCACAGTTTTTCTTTGTAAAGATTTATTTATTTATTTTTGGCTGTGCTGGATCTTTGTTACTGCACACAGGCTTTCTCCAACTGCAGCAAGCTGGGGCTACTCCTCATTGCAGTGCTTGGGCTTTTCTCGTTGTGGTGGCTTTTCTTGTTGCAAAGCAGAGGTTCTAGGTGCATGGGCTTCAAAAGTTGTGGCAAGTAGACTCAGTAGTTGTGGTACATGGGCTTAGTTGCCCTGCAGCATGTGGGAACTTCCCAGACCAGGGATCAAACCCATGTCCCTGCCTTGGCAGGCAGATTCTTAACCATGAGACTACCAGGGAAGCCTGGAATTTCTCTTAATAGCACAAGGAGACAATTTTTCTATAGATGCTGATGACTAGAAAATGTGAATGTAGTTTATGTCGCTTTCAGTTCCTTTGCTAATGAAGTGGGCTTTTGGTCTTTTTTCTAGGACATATAATACAGATTAATATTTTACTTAATCCACTAGAAATGTTGAATTTTCTGTGTTTTTAACTCATCTTAAACAATATAAACTAGGTGGTGAGAGTCAGGATAATTTCTTGTCTGGGCATGAAGCTGGTAAACAGTAAAGTTGAAGCCACCTTTGATGTGGATCTGGGCATTAAATCTACCTCGGTAATAATTAATGTCAGATAACTTGCATTTTTTTTTTATAAATAACTACTGTGAGTGACAGTTCGAGTCAAGAGGAGAAGACAGATTAAAAGGCAGTAGAAGAAGGTTTACTAATTACTACTGACTGTTTGGTAGAAGGCAATGGCACCCCAACTCCAGTACTCTTGCCTGGAAAATCCCATGGATGGAGGAGCCTGGTGGCTGCAGTCCATGGGGTCGCTAAGAGTCGGACACGACTGAGCGACATCACTTTCACTTTCCACTTTCATGCATTGGAGAAGGAAATGGCAACCCACTCCAGTGTTCTTGCCTGGAGAATCCCAGGGACGGGATAGCCTGGTGGGCTGCTGTCTATGGGGTCGCACAGAGTCAGACACGACTGAAGCGACTTAGCAGCAGCAGCAGCGGCAGCAGCAGCAACTGACTGTTCAGCACCATGGATAGGTCCCATACAGAAAGGCTGTTGTGGTGATTTCTATAAATGCTAGTATAGTCGTATATATCCCAAAATCGTAGTATATATCCCAAGTCTACTTATTTATTTGGTTTTTCTGTCCTCATACTGAAATTTTATTATTCTAATTTTTTTTTTTTTGCTTTCATAATGCTTAGCATGTCTTGTATAAGATGAGGAAACAATGCTCATGTTCTCAAGAACATTTTTTCTTTATCTTTTGTAAGAATTGATGCTTAACCTGAGAACACATATTCTCAATAAGACATGGAAAGGTGCATGCAATTATTTGTGTTAAACTTATGAACTTGTAGCAATGCCTGCTTTTTTTTCCCCCTAAATGATGCAATATCTTACTTTAGGATTGTAGTCAATTTTTCCTCTATGAAGTTGAAATTCTCAGTTTTTTTAGTCTATTATTTTAGTTTACCTTTAACTGTTTGAAATGATGTTTCTGTTTTTCTTTTTGTAATGATGATCACAAGAAAATATATATTTTTTAATGTAGAATTTTTCCTTAAATATTTAGTTTTCCCTAGCCAGCCCTCATTGTGCTAGGGTGACTAAAACTGTGCTTTACTGACATTAGCATATCTCTTCTCTCCAACGTCTTTGTAATCTGTCCATCTTACCTTTGCTGTCCAGAATAGTTTTCTGTAATGTATTTCACTGTCATTTTGTGCCTCCTTTACCAAAGTGAACAGAAATATGAGGATTTTAAATCTTAAGTGTTCTCGTTTTGCAATCAGAAGAGCACAGGTAATTCACTTTTGCAGTGCAAAGTAATCAAAGCACACACCTGGGTTTTAAGTTGTCTCCTGTCTCTTTGACCAAGTTAACAGCTGCTTCAAACCACTGGCCTGTAGCTTTAGACACAATGTGGAAAAGTTATCTCCTAAGAAAACTTTTGTATCGTGACCTTTTTGCAACTGAGATATTCTTGTGGTCAAACCCATAGTGACCACAATCTCAAACCACTTCTGCTTATGCCTATACATATTGCCTCAAAAAAAAAGTTTCTTATTTAATAATATTTTGTTGCATATTTGACAGTTGTTAAGAGAGCAGATTTTAAAAGTTTTCATCACAAGAAAAAATGTTTCCTAATTATGTTTGGAGATGGAAAATGACTAAACTTATTGTGGTGTTCATTTCACAATATATACAAATATTGAGTCATTGTGTTGTATACTGGAAATTAATATAATGTTATAGATCAATCACATGTGTCAGCTAAGAAACTTGAAAAAAAAATCGTATTTCTTTCTAAACCTTTGTGTATTATCAGAAAAAAACTGAACTTCTTTCATAGGGTTAAAGATTGCCATGTTTTTTCTCTTACCATAGTCAAAATAAACCTATTTGGCACTAATTTGATGAAAACCTTCACAAATGATGGCTTCCTATTTTTCCAGGAAATATTTTTCAGGTTCAAACTGCTATCAGAAAGGAAATAAAACATACTCTATTCACATGTCAGTGTTTCTGAGGTTTTCCTGGTTGAATGCATATTACATTGTATATACTCTTGATTTTCTTCACATAAGGCCAATAGTTTGGTTGCTATAGTCTGATATGGGCCTGAAAGTTGCCACTGACTGTATTCCTATAAGTTATGGTATTTAAAGGGGGTTAACAGAGAAAAATATTATATACAGTGATGTGTCAAGAATTGCATATGGTTTGGTAATAGAAAAATAATCCATATTTTGTTCTAGTGAACAAGAAATAATCATCACTTAGCATGTTTCATATATCATAGAATACAAATGTTTTATTTAGAAAAACAGGAAGTAGTATATTTTAGTACTTGCTATATGCCTGCTCTTGTGGAGGTTGACTTATACACAACAACTGATACACCCTTGTAATTCAGTATTCTTGTTTAATTATTTTCCTATATCATTTATATAAAGTGCTGAAATTGCACTTTTAGGTTAATTTAGGTCCCACTCAGAGAGGTTAAATGTCTAAGGATCACTCAGATAGTAAATGGGGTTGCTTCAATGCAAACCTAGGTCAGTCGATACTGCTGCTTGTTTGAGAATAGTTAACTTAACAATGGAATGGGACGTTTATAGTGAATGGCCGGCATACCTGTCCTGTACTGTTTGATCAATCAATATATATCAACTGTAAAATAATATTGGAAACTCTTTATTAGTCCCTCTGCTACATGTTACAGTTGCCTCAGAATTTAATGGGGGTGGAAGTTCAGAAATTTTCCCTCCACTGTCTCATTATTTGTCACTTATCTTCTTATTCTTTTTTAAAACATTTTTTTTTTCCGGTGAGGAAAACTTCACAGTTTCATAAACTTTATGAAGATCAGGTTGGGAGATATTTGAGAGCTTGTATCCAGCTTGAAAGTGTAGATACTACGCCAGGATACTAGTTTTCTCTAAATTTATATTATCTGCAGCACATAAGATTTCTTGCCTTCTATCTGTCTTAGTTTTAGTTTTTTTTATCCAATTAAGTGAATAAAACAATGCTATAATTTATTTTACTAAAGATAAATTTTGCATAGGTTGTTTAGGTTTAAGAGCAAATTTTTATGAGTCAAATACTTGTTGCCTATGCTGGTTTCCATAGGCATGATGGAACAATGATGAAGCTTTTCTCATTAAAGAGTATATTTGTTTGGGGGGGGGGGGCTTGTGTAATAAAAAATAAGATGGTAGAGGGAAAGTTTCTGGCTTCTTTCTTTCTTTTTAGACTATTAGTGCCTTCAACATCAGGTACACACATTGCTGGGATAATCAATAGTGAATAGGGTGCTACCCAAGCTAAAAGCTCTCAGATAATTTTAAATAATTGTTAGGAATTATGCTTTCATCACTAAGTTACATTTACATAATTCTTTACTTAGTGCTTTCACATAAATAACAATTATGGTAATGAATGTGTTTAAAACAGTGAAGGTAGTTTGAAAAATTCATCTCAGCTTTCTTTTCACCAGATAGTCATCAACTTCTATGAGAAGTTGATGGTATATATTTGGACATGCTCTCCAAGTCCAATTTGTGGTTTATTCTGGATGTATTACCTTTAAAAAGAACCATTTTTCCTAATAGCTTAAAAATTAGAGCTTGGTAGTACTGAGAATTAAAGCCCATTTTAGTCCAAATTAGCTAAAAAAATTTAATTGTATTATTTTCTACCCTCTCCAGGTTTCCAGTAAGCTTTAGGATGAATGCAAAAATTCAGTGTAGTATGTTAAGTAGTTGAATAAGCTTCCATTCTACGAAAATGCTTCAGAACTCCCATTTCACTTTCCATAGGTATTTCAGCATGCCTGATATGGTTTTACACCATTTATGAATGTGAAATAGCAATAACTTTGATTTTTCCCGTTCTTTCCTCATCTTTGTCTCTCTCCCTCTTTCCGTTTTGTTTAACTCTTAGAAATAATAATAATAATAATAAAGCAGTGTTCCCAGCTAAGGAATCTCTATTAATGCATTGCTCCTAGATTCCTTTTACTCGCTGTGCAGTGTCTCTTTGCATTTGCACAGGCAGTGCCATAAGATGCAATGTGAGGTAGTGAATACAGCCAGTGAGACCCTTGTTCATAGATTTGCTTGGTAAGGCATTTATCTTTTCAAGAAATTGGTTTCTGAAAATAAGCCTTTCCTTGTGGTTCATTGCCTATCTCAAAATATACTTTCCTGTATAGCATATTACGTGTTATTGAAAAGTTTCATATCTCTTTCCATACAAAAGAGGAAAAAGTCCTTTAAAATCATACTCCAGCATGAGCACAAATCAAAAAACAGCAATTGAACTTGATACTCAGATCCTATACCGTCTGTAGAAAACTATTTGGCTCACAAAATCTGTTACCCTAGCAAGACAGTATAAACCAAGGCTGCCCAAGGTGATTAAACTGACTTGCATATCACAGGCAGCCTAGTGCCAGATACAGGCTTTAGGAGAAGAAATCGAGGTGTGTTCATATCACAGTGTCACTTTCCTGCAAACACAGTGGCTTCAGCACCTTTAGGTTCTGCTCCAGATAAAAGTAGGGGATGCCATAAATTAAGCTCGAATTGCTTTTATTCTTTTGACCTAACACTTGACTGTCCAATGGTATCAGCCTTAACCACGTTCACCTTCCCTTATCTTTCTTACTGGGCCCTTGACCAAAATCTGAGTGCTACTCCACTGTGTGTGGAGTAGCTGACGTGACCTAATGGACTGTAGCTCACCAGACTCTGTCAAAAGAATTTTTCAGGCAAGAATACTAGAGCAGATTACCATTTCCTACTCCAGCCTACCACTCTAAACTGTTAAAAAGTAATAGGAAAAAATTTTCACATTACCATTTTAGCAGATGAAGAAAAGTCATTCTTGAACTTCTGATCATGAATTTTTTCTAAGAATGAAATCCCATAATATCATAGAAGCTTTCCAAATGCTCAAGAATAATGTTCATGTCAGTTAAAATTCATACTAAAATAATAAATCTCTTCAATTAGAAACGAATGATAGAGACAAGCATTCTTCAATAAATGAGAATTTCTGAAATATTTAGTAATTAAACTTTATGAAATATTTATGCACCATTTCCCTTTTATTAAGAAAAAACTTCCTCAAACCACTTTAAAGTATGTTTATGTTTTGCTCAGAGTGAGAAATTGGTTCATTTACTTTTTAAAATTATATTTGGGAGGTAGGGTTGGCAAGAGTAAGCAAACCACAAATTGCTAATAATGCACTCTTTTTAAAAATGTTTAGCATTCAAAAAATAAACACTTTTATTCATTTTTAAACCAACAAAGTAGGCAATTTAAAGGAACTTGAGGATAATACACAGTGTCAAATATTAGAAGTATTAAATATTTAACTCAGCTTTATTTATTTTCAAAATGAACTTTCACACATGATATAGTTACCTGATTTATACCAGGAGAATGATTTTGAGAACAGTTTTAATAGTAAGAAATTCTGTTACAGATGTTTAAAAATATCCTCAGATTGATTTTTCGTGCAAAGTATATAGTGGCATATTTCTTAGATTACTTAAAAAAAATCTCAAAATATTTCCATTCCAAACATGCAACATATTTTAAAATGAAATAAAGAAATGGAGATTTTCAGTATGTTCTCATTGATTTCCTATAAGTTATCAGCTGGTTGGTGCTGTTTCAAACTATATCAAAAGGGAGGGGATATATGAATACCTATGGCTGATTCATGTTGAGGTTTGACAGAAAACAGCAAAATTCTGTAAAGCAATTATCCTTCAATAAAAATAATTTTTTTTAAAAAAGGGGAAAAAAAAGATAACCACAGAGAAGTTGAGAAGGTTATTGTGACATAGCTGATGTTAATTGGAATATTATTTTGTACGGATTTTGAACTTGTTTTCCACCCATTTTTGTTCTTAGAGTTAAAAGGTCATTCAGGATGAACAAAAATGATAATGAAACCTTACCTAATCATGAAAGTGAAAGTTTCTCAGTAGTGTCTGACTCTTTGAGATCCCATGGACTATACAGTCCATGGAATTCTTCAGACCAGAAGACTGGAGTGGGTAGCCTTTCCCTTCTCCAGGGGATCTTCCCAACCCAGGGATTGAAACTAGGTCTCCTACATTGCAGGCAAATTCTTTACCAGCTGAGCCACAAGGGAAGCCCAAGAATAATGGAGTGGGTAGCCTATCCCTTCTCCAACGGATCTTCCCGACCCAGGAATCTAAACGGGGTGTCCTGCACTGCAGGTGGATTCATTACCAACTGAGCTATCAGGGAACCCCTAATAATGAGTATCATCTAAATTGCATATGAAAAAAATATATACTGGAAAATATCTTGAAATTTAATTGAATGCAGAGTGTTTGTAAATATAGTATATGCCATTGCCATGTAGAAAAACTTCTGGTAATTTTTTCCCTCTGTATATTCAGATACTGAAGATACATGTTTTTAAGTTTGAGATAAAAGTCTTTGTGAACATGTTGTAATGAGATTAAAATCCAAGAAAATGCTGCATTTCTATGCTTATGATCTCTAATATGGCTTTCTGCCTTGTAAATTGTGAATGTACTTAATAAGGCAGAAAACATCATTTCCAACTGATAAAAATTTCCTTTTCCCTCTTAACCAAACTTTAAGTATGTAAAATTTTGTATTGCTTTTACCAAAACAAAATCAAAGTTTAATACAAAGCATCAACAAGATATAATAACCTACACACTAAATAAAGACAGAAAATGAAATTTAACAGTCTTCTTTCCTCAGTCGTAATCTACCTACTGCTTTGCCTCTTTGTAATTCCAGCTTTTCTTGTTGCATCTCTTTATAGCGAAAGTTGTGAAGGATGAGCATTTGACTCATTTATGTTACCTGTTTTTCCCTTCCTTTTCTTTGAAACTAGTATTACTATATTTATTCTTGTATTTCTTGCGTTCATAACTTCAAATGATATATTTAAAGCTGTATTTTGTGAGCAACCAACTGTTAACAGTGTCTCTTGCCTCTCTGCTATGAAGCATCAGGAAATCCTTCCTAGGGTCTCTTTCTCTTCCAGTCCCCAGTCAGTACAGGCCAGCTCAACTGAAAACAAATAAGGCCTCTTCATCATATTCAGCAGAAGATCCAAGATCAACAGCATGACTCACAAAAGCTTATGTCCATTATCAGACCCCAGGCTTCCCCTTAGACCTCTTCTCCTACCTGTTTTTTCTCTTCTCTGGCCTTGGACTTCTTGCCAAAACTCAAACACAGTCAACCAGTACCTGAGGCACTTGCCACTGGATGCATTCCCTGGAGTGCTCACCCTGAGAACTGATGTATGGCTTGTTTCCACTTGGAGCGCCCTCACTTTATTAAATAGCTATAAACATTATTCCTCTTTGCTAGTCTACCCTGGTTAACTTTATACTATGCTTGTGTTTGCTCAGTCATCTCTGACCCTTCGCAACCCCATGGACTGGAGCCCTCCAGGCTCCTCTGTCCATGGAATTTTCCAGGCAAAAATACTGCAGTGGATTGCCATTTATTATTCCAGGGTATCTTCTCTGCCCAGTGATTGAACTCACATCTCTTGTGTCTCCTGCATTGGCAGATGGGTTCTTTACCACTGTGCCACCTGGGAAGCCCATTGTATACCATATCAGTTACCATTATCTCAATTGCCACTAAATATGTATTGCTGTCTTGATTATTTTTCCCCTCAGTTTAAGCTTGAGGAGGTCAGTCATTTTGTCTATTTTTGTTGTTAAAGCCACATTTATTAGAGCAGTACCTGGCATAAAGTAGACACTTAGATTTGTTGAAAGAATTAATTTGCATGGTTTATTAAATTTGCATACTGTTCTACACTATTAAAAAACCTCTTCTAGTTCTTTGTCTATAAGTTTTTTACATAAATTTAAAACCATCAAGTAGTGTTTATAATATTATGACTGTATAAATATCATGTATTGAGGAATCCATCAGTGTGTCTGGGTGTTCAGGGAACCATAACCCATAGTTAATATGTGCTGCTTAAAGGAGAATGTTATAGGCATCAAGGTCAAAGTCCCTTCTTTAATAATACATCAGTTGCTCAAAACAATAGCATGCTTTCTTTTTTATATTTCTTTTATGATTATATTGTCAGCTTTTATTTCACATTGAATTTTCAACTGCATTTCATTTATTCTGACAGATGAAGTGTGTGTGGTATTCAACTGTATCTCTAACATGAACTGGTTCCTAATTATCTCGCTTGTCATATTTCCTAAGGTGGGGAGGGAAACTTCTTAAAGCAAGCTCAAAGTTGCTATCATTGATTTCTTTCTATTGAATTCCAAAATTACATATTCTGCTTGGATCCCACCAGTTTCTCTTTGTTGGATCATTTCTTTGTTTTATTTTGCCAGAGTGCTCATGTGGTATGCTTTGAGTACAAATACATCCAATCATGCCTCTATTTCGCCCTGGTACATGGTTTGCTTAGGTGTAGATTATGTGTTGAAATCCTTTGCCTCTGGATATATTGTTCATTTTCATTAGGCGTCTTCTGTAGCAAATGAAAAGTCTGACACCAATCAGGCTCTTGTCCCTGTGGAGGATTTTGTACCCTATACTCTGTAACTTTTTGCTCATTTTATCTTTGATATTTCCTGAACATGTTTCTAACTGTAGATTTTTGTTTGTTTGTTTCTGTGCTCTATCCATTCTTTTATTATGTGTGACTTCTTTTTTCTTCAGGACAAAGGATTTCTTTTATTTTATAATTTTTTTTCTTTTGATTTCCTTATTTTCTCCTTCTTGACTTTTCTCATTGATTAGATGAGGTAACTTTGGACAGTCCTGGACTGATCCTCTATCTTGCTAAATAATTCAACTTAAAAAAAAAATGGTTGTGCCCTACCTTCTAAGAAAAGTCCTCTTACTTGTTCATTTATTCGCTTATTCATGGTTCTTGTAAATTTCAACAGTTATGTAGTTAACTTTCAAAAATCCTTCCCCCCTCTTACTCCTTCCCTTCTTTTCCTCCTTCTCCTCCCTTTCCCCTTCCCTCACCCTCTTCCTGCTCTCTCTCCCACTTCTCTGAATGCAGTGGAATCAGTGGTTATATATCTTGGCTTATAGTTGAAGCTCAGCTATTCCCTCAATGGAGCATTCAGTGTGGGGGAGCAGGTTCCTGATATATTTCTGTGACTCACAGGGAGTTGTGCTATACTTGAACAACGAGGAGAACTGAAAAGTTAAACATCTCATCACAACTTTTAATTGGGGCCAAACAGAATATCCAGCAGACCATGAGAATTGAATGTTCAGCCAGGAGCTTGAAAAAGTCAAGGAGTTAATTAGAACTCAGGGAAGATTGGCTCAAGAGAACGAGCCCAGGAGGACACCGTGGACTTTCCTGTGCATGAGAAAATACTGACCCAGAGATTTCAAAGCTAACATCGTGCAGCCAGGATTGAGAACTATAAGCTGGCACGTTTACCCATGGATAATAAATTAAGTTCAAATGAAAGAAAGATAAACTCAAGGAGGGATTAAAATATGAAAAATAGCTTGTGAGAAAAGATCAAGTCCCAGCCTATGTATGTGTGTGTGCTTTACTCAGTAGCTCAGTTGTATTTGACTCTTTGCAACCCCATGGACTATAGCCCACCAGGCTCCTATGTTCATGGAATTTTCCAGGCAAGAATAATGGAGTTGGTTGCCATTTCCACTCCAGGGGATCTTCCCAACCCAGGAATTGAACCTGTGTCTCCTGCACTGGCAGGTGGATTGTTTACCACAACATCACCTATGTATAAATATATCCATTTAGCTTTCATTTTACAGAATAGAAAAGGGAAGGGATAGGGGCTACCCATGGTTGTGAAAAACAACCACACTTTTTAATCCATGTGATAACAGTGTACAGAATGTCTCTGTTTATAGACATATTTAAAGTATCATCTAATTAGATCTATAATCCAAAATTATTTCTCCATGTAATTTATTTTTATTTCTCCACTTTATTTTTCTACACATAATTATTATAAAATTATATAAGGAATATATTCTGTTGATTTTTTAAAAATTATATTTTGTCAACTTTAAGTATTTTTCCACAGAAGTCTTTAAAATGGATGATAGCTATATAAGCATAAGATCCTATGCTTTCTTGAGAAATTAAGCTCAATAAAATTATTTAAGCAAGTATATGAAAAATCTTATTCTATCGTTGTGGATGTATACAATGTACCTGCAGTTGAAAATTTATTTTCTCAATGTATATCTTTTCATTGTATTCATTGTATTGTTGCTAACAAGTGATAGCTTGTTACTACTGGTGGCTCAGTAGTAAAGAATCTGACTGCCAAGCAGGAGATGTGGGTTTTACCCTGGGTCAGAATTATCCCCTGGAGAAGGAAATGGCAGCCCACTCCAGTATTCTTGCCTGGAGATTCCCATGGACAGAGGAGCCCGGTGGACTACAGTCCATGGAGTCAAAAAAGAGTTGGACACAACTTAGTGACTAAGAACAACAAGAAAAAAATCAGTAAACAAGTGGAAATATGAAACAAATGTTTCGTATATATCACAGTTTTGTTTTCTTAAAGAAATCTTTCCCAATGACTTTTTAAAAAATAAATTTTTTCTAACTTACCTTTCTCTGTCATAACATATACTAAACTAGGTTATTATTTTATGGATATCAGGGAACAATGTGAAATGCACTCCTGAGAGTGAAAAAGAAAAGTCTATGAGAAAGCAGGAGCATCAACCTTATTTACCCAGTCACAATATTAACTGTCTTAAAAATCAAAAGAAAGACAAAAGGAAACATTTGAATGTACAAAGACTATAATGTTCTTAACACTGTAGCTACTCCAGGAAAGAAAAAAATGTGATGCATAGTTATAAATGTCAAGCTGTCCAACATGACATGCTTCTTTCTGTGTAGAAGGAAAGCACTTCAGTGTCTCTGTTTTATACTGAGGGTTTAACCCTGTATACATGCCAGTACATTATTTTATGATGGCTTACTATTACTGTATCTCTTACATCCATGAAAAATGCCAGTCTTTCTTAGAGCAAATTGTTTCCAGTCAAGGCAGGAGGACTTCAAAGCAGAATAAGTGAAAGCAGAAATAGAAGGGTGTTCTACAAGAACAGCCGTGGCCCCAGCATGATCAATCTGACATCAAGGCATCCAGAAAACTCCTGGGCTGCTTAAAATGGAGCCAAAGTGACTCTTGCTGCTGCTGTATGACTTTTAAAATGAGTTAAAGATTGGCTGGGAGTTTTCCTTTTTCAAGTAGAGAATTAATACATCTATCTCTTGGAGGTGAATGTATTCTTTGGGAAGTTTCAGGTTGACCTTACATTGTCCTTGTCATCTCAGCACTTTTGCTTGTGTATTACCAGTTTATCATCATCTTTGAAATCTAGAGTTCAATGAATAATTCAAAACCTTGATAGGAAGTACTAGATCCTTAAACCAATGTTTCCCCAAACTGAGGGTGTCATCAAGACTTCGGATACTTATAGCTACTCTATGACTCACCAGGTCATTTGCTTCAAAGGGACAATGGAAGGTCAAGACTATGTGGGACAAAGTAGTTATTAACATATTACCTAGATTTGAGTCATTATAACATGTGAATTAATGGTATTCATTTTTTATTGAACCTTTAAGGGGATATACAGAGATCAAACATAAGACAATTTTCACTTAGGCTGATTAGAAAAACAATTGCAAATGTTGGAAATTACAGACCAAGAAGGGAGTATTTTAAGAAGTTCACAAATACTAAGCAATGATTAAAGACCTTGAGAATTTCACTTACAAGGAAAGCTTATAAAATATGCTCGCTCCAGGGACATTTCTACGTACAAACCTAGCATTTCAATGAATAAACACAAAACCAAATCGGAGAGTCGGTTATTATAGTAAAAATGATATACCATAATGATTGAAATACATTCTGGAAACATGAATGAGTTCAATCAAAATATTTTGTTTTGTTTTGTCCTATTTTAATGGCAGATGAGAGAGTAGTAAAAATAACAATGTATGGCAAGGAAAAATTGGAAAATGCTACAGCAGTCTTAGAAATATTTGCTTGATGACATGAAATTTGTGTGTGTGTTGGTGGGGAGGTGTTCTGAAGAGTTATCCTTGAGTTTATGATATTTATGTAACAGATGAAAAGAAAATCTCCATTTTTAGCAGCCCACTGCTTAATGTCAGACAGATGTTGTTATAACCATGATTATAGGATTTTATTTGGAACAAAAGTATTTAGGTCTTATCTTGGCATGAGAGCTGGGTTTGTAATGATGTTTGAGCAAAGCTTAAACATTACACTCAACTAGCTATGAATGGTCAACCAAACAGAATACTTAAGTAGTCAATTATTTAAGGAATTTGGGCTTTAGGTATAGTTTTAAAAAATAGGTAATCCCTTGATTGTTTGGGCTTGAGCCCAACATTACCCGTATTTATTGATTTTTATGTTACAGATTCTCCTTAGTGCCCATCTGATTAAGTTACAGTCAGGTCCTTCTTTTTTCCTCATATAATGGACATATATATGGAAGTATCTAGATTCTTTTAGGATTCTGATATATCTTTATGTGTACATTTGAACCTGATATAAAAAATAAACCCCGCACTAAGATAGGATTATTTCTGTACAACTTTTTTTTGAGCCACAATACAAATTAAAAGCTGAATGAAAGATCACACTGTAATTCATGGAAATAGTATGTAAATGATTAGAGCAAGACTATCTTTAACAGTCTCTCAGACTTTGCCTTTTTCCTTTCTTAAAAAAAAAAAAACAACATAATTTAATACACATATCTTAACAGTGTTAGTTTTCATGACTGGGTTGTTCTGAAAAAAATTAAATTATTATTGTAATGTAATATAGAGCCACGTGTTCCCAAGATCACAGTATTTTTGTGCATTAGATTCTAAAGTGGGTGAAAGAGAAGAAAATAGTCAAACAAATCTAAAGAAAATAATTTTCCTTTGAAAAAAATTATCTTTCTGTATCCACCTTTCAAGAATATTTTAGCTCATGTTTCCCATACAGAGTAATTCCACAGAATGAAACTTAGTTAATGCATGGCCTAGATAAGCACTACCCAGAGTCTGCACACCGATGCTATTCCCCAAACCATTCCAGATTCATGAGGTGACGAGAACAGAAACCGAGAGAAAATGTTTAGAAACATTTATAGCAGTTTAACAGAGTCATTTTATGTCTGCTGATCTGATCTTTTTAAATGCCCTTGCATTTTATGTCTTTTTCCCTCCATTGTATCTTTATTGTATTTTACAAGTATAATATTGGTTTGTGACAGATCGGGGAAAAATTGATCCTTCAGCACAGAATACTTGAGAAGCAGTGAGCTCAATTCAAGGCAGCTAGCATGAGAGGAGAGGGAAGCTGTGAGCAATTTGCTGGATAGATGAGCCAGGATTGAATTAAGCAGTGATTCAGATAGTAATGCATACTGAGGATGAGAATTCCAGCACAGTCTCTACTAACCCATCTATATCTAATTGATGTTCACAATTCCCTCTGCAAATCACAATCACTAATCCCATGGCTTGCTGAATGCTTGCCAATATTGGGCTACTCTTCTGAAAACCTCTGCTTCCCACCAGTTTTTGCATACTTACTAAGAGTGACTTGTTTTTATTCCTGAATGAATGTTAGTTATAATATTCTAGTGCACGGGGACGACCCAGAGGGATGGTATGCGGAGGGAGGAGGGAGGAGGGTTCACGTATACCTGTGGCGGATTCATTTTGATATTTGGCAAAACTAATACAATTTTGTAAAGTTTAAAAATAAAATAAAATTTAAAAAAATAATATTCTTTAATTATGTAATTTAATTAAATGGTATGTAAACAAATGAACTATGAATACTTAAAAAATCTGTTTTTTCTATGATGACAGTATTTTGGGAAGACTCAATAAAGTCTAATAGCAAAGAATTAAAATTAAAAATCAACAACCCACTCCCTACCCCCCAAATGTAGAATTTGGTGCTGGTAGACAAATCTAAAACCTTGACGCTAAATGTGAAAGGATTATTGATGTGCACTCCTTTTTAAGTGTCTTTAACAGTATCTGCTTAAGGTGTCTGCTTCATCTTGAAGAATTGGAAGAGGAAATTGTAGGTACTGTAGTATTGATCTAGGTACTGTAGTATTGATGTAGATCCAGGTGGCACTAGTGGTAAAGAGCCCATCAGCCTGCCAATGCAGGAGATTTAAGATACATGGCATTTTGATCCCTCTGTCCAGAAGATCCCCTGGAGAAGGAAATGGCGACCAATTCCATCGATAGAGGAGCCTGGCAGGCTACAGTCTACAGGGCTGCAGAGTCGGACACAACTGAGCGCACACACACACACACACACACACACACATACACGCTCTAAGGAAAGACTATTCAGAACTGTAATATTAGACATCTACTTTAGCTTTTAAAATGCCTCTTGTACATTAAAAAATCAGGAAATTAATATTCATACTTTAAAAAAAATGTCCAGTTAGCCAACTTTTTCATTTATGTAACCAGTTTATATCCAATTGTATTCGTAAGACAATTCCACTATAATTGTACATAGGTTTTTGTATCATTTTCATACAACCATTCATCACATGTTTAACTTTAGTAAACTGTTTAGTTTTTTAATTACTTGCAAAACAGAATTAGGTAAAATCATGACAAATTCTCTCTTTTTGTTCGGTTAATCACTCCCATGGAAAGCCAGTTTGTTTAGATAAAGCCATAGATGTAGTTTAGTGTTTGTGATTTTGTAGTATCTGCAAGTATTGTGTTAGAAATAAAAAAAGGATTGTGGAGAAACTATTTGGCTGGACTACCACATTTAGAGAACACAGGAGGTAGTACCCATTCCATTGTTCATTCATTCAGTAGTGGAGTATTTGTCAGTTACTATAATTAGCCTTCATATATTTAAGCTTTTTGTCTTGAGGAGCTTATAGTTTAGTGGGAGAGACAAATTTGGTAATAATTAGAACAGTTTGTTAGCATATAATGTAAATAGCATTTCTTGGGAATATTCCTTGAAAGTACACAAAAGCAAGACAGCATTGCATCATTTGGGTGGTTTGTTGCCTACTCTAATGAAGTAGGTAAGAAGGTATGGAGAGTATTAGAGATGCATTCAGGAGCTATACATAAAACTTTTCTTCCACTTTTGTTTTTTATTTTCTCTTAACATTAGTCTCTTGGTGATAAGCTTACAGAGAATTTTAATTTTCTTCTTACCTATATTTTTAATTTCTTTTTAAAAACAAATGTCTATTATTTTAATAGGGAGAATTAGCTGAGGATGTTTCTTTGCAAATAAATATATTGTCCAGTTTGATGGATTTAGCAGCAGATCCAATGTAGTGTGGATTGTGTTTTAAGAAGAAATAGCTGGTGTATGAATGTCTCCAGGAATAAAACATCGAAACCAATACTTTTACCTCCCAAGAAATAGAAGAACATGGCCCCTGTGAAGACACTCTAGATTGTCATTGTTAACTATTCTTAAGATAAGCGTTTATCTTGAAGTTGAAATACCTACATTAATGACAGAAGGAAATCTTGCATCTTACAGTAGATGCTTTCCTTTTATTTCTTATTCTTTCTTTTTTAAATATGTAAAAATAATACATTTATGAACTATATTTTGTTAATTAATATTTTTGTTTTATTCTAGATGATCTAGTGTGAGAGATCCATATAGAATTGGGTTCTTTCCATTTATTTTGACAGCCTGTCTTTTACAGCTTTTGGTACAACTATATCAAGACAATCAGAAGCCTCTAGCCAGTAATTAAATCCTCCAAAGGAAATAAATATGGCATACAAAAGAAGAAGCAGGGTTTTTTTTGGAAGCAGTGTGTGATATGGCTAAAGTCTGATTTCTGTTAATTTTGACATTAGCTAGTATATGGCAACCTACTCCAGTGTTCTTGCCTGGAGAATCCCAGGGACGGGGGAGCCTGGTGGGCTGCCGTCTATGGGGTCGCACAGAGTCGGACACGACTGAAGTGACTTAGCAGTATATCTGAATATTAAACACAAAATATGGCTCATATCTTGCTGAAGAGCAAACGTGAACCACTTATATCACTCATTTAGCAGAAAGCCTTACAATTGCTTTGAACGTGTGGGTGAAAGTACCCTAAGCTCATTTCATGAGCGAGTTTTAATTCATTATTTAATTATTTACAAGTTTTCTCATAATCCAATAACATATTTGTGGGCACTTCTGTGTGTATATGTAAAATGTCCTGTTTTAAACACATACCACTAATCAGGCTAAGCCCATCATTTTTGTCTTGTTTTCATTTTCTTCTAAAATTTTAATATACCAGCGTATTTTTTTTAATTCCTGGGCTGTTTACGGCTGAGAGTCACATTTGCTTACCTTCAGCCCCTCAGGAAAGACAGCAGATACTGCAAATATCTCAAGTGATATTATTGTGCTCAGTTTATTAAATCTTCTTGTGCTACTCTTTAGGGAATTCTAGCGGCAATGGCTTTGGACTTTTTATCAACATTCGAAGGTTTAGCTGCTACCCTCTGATACTCACTTACTGAAGATTTTATTGCTGTTAAGTGACATTAAATCATGCCTTTTTATAAGTGCCCACTTCACTGCATGCATATGAATTTCTTTTCTCAAAATCTATTTGTCGCAAGCATTTTTGTCAGATATTACACGCTGTGCAGTTCTGCTAATGTCTTTGTTGTGATGCCAGATATTTTTTTTTTAATTTTATTTTATTTTTAAACTTTACAATATTGTATTAGTTTTGCCAAATATCGAAATGAATCTGCCACAGGTATACATGTGTTCCCCATCCTGAACCCTCCTCCCTCCTCCCTCCCCATACCATCCCTCTGGGTCGTCCCAGTGCACCAGCCCCAAGCATCCAGTATCGTGCATCGAACCTGGACTGGCGACTCGTTTCATACATGATATTATACATGTTTCAATGCCATTCTCCCAAATCTTCCCACCCTCTCCCTCTCCCACAGAGTCCATAAGACTGTTCTATACATCAGTGTCTCTTTTGCTGTCTCTTACACAGGGTTATTGTTAGCATCTTTCTAAATTCCATATATATGCGTTAGTATACTGTATTGGTGTTTTTCTTTCTGGCTTACTTCACTCTGTATAATAGACTCCAGTTTCATCCACCTCATTAGAACTGATTCAAATGTATTCAAATGTATTCAAATTTGATGCCAGATATTTAACCTGAGTTCTGCGCATGTGGGTGGTGTGCCTGTCCAGTAGACTCGCCACTTCAGTAAAAGATGCTGGTGACCTCATGGAAACGAGTCCCATTGCGGGAATACAACTTACAAACCAGTGGTGGAAATACATCCGTGTTGGCTTCATACTGGGATCACTGCTGACATTTGTGCTACTAATCTCAGAATACATCTTCAGGGCTAAGTCACCCCGGCCACACAATTACAAGGGGAAAAGCCAGTTTAAGTTTACGATTCTCTGATTCCAAAAACATTACTCTATATAGTATACTGAGGAATATCATGTCCATTAGCTGATTAAGTAGACTCAAGTCAGATATATAAATTGAGTAGGAAACTTATTTTGTAATTAGGAGAATCACTTCCTTTGCTATTTTAGCTTATTACTGTATAATTAAAATAAGTACTCCATAAAACAAGAAGGAAAGGAGGTTCTACAAGGTGGGTATATACATAATCAATCTCGCCTTTCTTCCAACGTAAAGTTTCTTGGATAGGTGAAATTTAATTAATCTTTAAAATACTATTCACATCCTCACTTCTTAACCTTTCCAAGACTTAATAACTTTCTGCGTGTGGCTGCTCTCTGCTTTATATCTGACTCACAGATATTGAGAACATCTGGTTAACACCCTCTTTGTAATAACCTTTCATATTTTCTTGATTTTAAAGTAGAATTAGGCATCATTCTTCTTGGAAAATGACATTTTTATATTGAAGTTCCTTTAGTTCCATGGCCGTTGAATATACACTTCTTCTTGGCTCTTAGGTATTTCCCTCTCAAGAGGTTTTTGTAATTCTGAAAACATTCCTTCTTTGTACTGAAATTCTGTTGTCAATGACTTTGTTTGTGCAGCTGAGCAGAATTTGTCTTAAAACAAAAACAGGAAATTCAGGAACAAATTTACGTTCTTAGGTGTTTAGTCTTCATTGGAACAAATACACCGTGTATTTCCACTGGTGATTTGGGTTCACTCAACAGTGAAGTGCTTAAGGTAAATAGTGTCACTGAAGTACCTTTCAGTATCAGGCCTACTTTGGAGGTGAGCTGTTTCACTTATCTAACCAAGAAGAGATACAGCCAACACTTAGTTGATTAAAAATCAGATTTCTACTGTGAAGAGCTAGCATATTTTCAGATTATTAACAGCATATATTAAAATAATAATTCAGGATTATAAATAAGTGTAATTGAAAGCACACTCAGAAAGGCTTTATAAATAAGATGCATAAGTTACACAGAGTTTATATAGCTTCCCCTTGCTTGTGAATTACCATTGGATATATATGCGTTCAATTTCTTTTTGAGTGCAAAGACTTAGGCTCAAGGACAGAATACTTTAATAAAAATAAAGAAGGGGGATTTGTGTGTGTGTGTAGATTCTTTTCTTGAATTTAGTTTGAATTACATGAACATCTTTGGAAGTAATTTAAAATTGATGTGCTTAAAGAAAATTATTTTAATACTCGAATAAAAGTAAATGTTCTAAATGCTGTAGTGAAATAAAAATGGATACTACTAAAAATTTTACATATGTCTAGAATTTGAAAGATAACACCTCTAGAGAACATTAAATAATACAAAAGTATCATGGTACAGAACATAGTCTTGGGAAATTTAGTTCATATATTTTATGAAATGTTATCTAGCCCGATTTGTAAGTAATCAAGCTTTCACAGACATCTCACCTTTTTCTGGTGAATTTGGTGAATATGACCTTTTTGGTTTGTACAGAAACCATTTTGTGATGTGTGTAGAAGAAGAAAGCAAATTTATGTTACTATAGAGAACTTCCTTATCTATTAAGAATGACCATCTATCAACTGGCAATTCCATAGGTTTGCATTCCAAATTATTTTATCATTTTTTCTTAAATATTGGTTATTCCTCAGATGTTTTTACTTATATAAACTAATTCTATATTTAACATTTCCCTAAGAAAATGTTTGATCAACATGAACAAGCCATGTTTCTTTAGTGTAAAGCTATCTAAAGAGTTTGGACCACTGTATTTTTATTGAATAATCGTCTCTACCTCTATAGCTTAAGGTAACTTTTTTCCTAATTGCTGCAAAGATGCTTATCATGCATGGGTAACTCAAGGACTGTTGAATGCCAGCAAGGTATAAATTAAAATTAAATACACTTTAAGATAAATAATATGAACATGCATTTCAATATTAAAGGTAAATTATGTTATAAACTACAAGTATTTCTGTTCATAGCTTGTTTATGTTTTTAGTTTTCCTGTGTTTACTTAAAATTATGCAGTTGCCTGAAAGCAGTAGTATACTTGAATCCATTACATATGAATGAAGTGCAGCTTTGGTGGCTGAGAAATTATAAGTATTTATCCTAGAGACAAGGAGTAAAGTCCTGTAAGTTCGGGTGACAAAATGATATACGTGAAGGGAGAGGTGGCGCTTAAACTCTGACTAAAGGTTTTCAAGATCTTGTGTAGGATAGAATGACCTTGAGTTTCTTGGATCAGTTTATAACTTCTTCAGTAGGATTTAAAACATCGTTTTATCCTAATGCACTTGCAAAGATCTCTAGAACGATACTACAGTAGGGTTGAATCCAAACATGTATGTCTTCCCATGTAAGTGTTTTGGTACCTATGAATTTTCTGTTTTCCTGTGTTAGACGTTCTTGGACTCTGCCTCATCTCTTAACCTCCTTTTGTTCCAGCAACCAGAGGAAGGTAGACTCAATGACAGCTTTTCTTGGTGGTACTGTTCCCCTCTAAGTTTCTGTCCCAGGCTGTCTCTGACAGCACTCTGGGACACTGGCAGGAAGTCTCCTCTAGTCTTACCTTTGCAAAGCCTGGAAACATGAAGGAATTCACATTCCTTAATAAGGGCAACCCTTCTTATGGGAATTAGTAAAGAAAGCCCCACAGCAACTTTCTGTCCCTTGATCAGACACTTTTAAGCATATTACACATGCTTCCTCAGAGGGTCGTGGCACAATCAAGCCTGAACTGGCCACTATGTTGACTGTGCAAACACCTCCTACTGATTTTCACTCTCTACGCATGCATGCGACCTCCCTCACCCTGGCTTCCTGGCATCACTTCCCGAATAAAATCCCTGCATGCTAGCTTATGTTGCAGGCACTGCTTTCCAGAGAGATTGGCACAGGAAAGAGACATGACTCACTCATTACTGAATACCGTCATCCTTGGTATCAGTGGGGCTTGGTGCCAGGACCTGCCACAAATATCAAAATCGGTGGATGCTTAAATCCCATAGTTGGCCCTCCTTGTCTACAATTCTGCCTCTGAGGATTCAACCAACCATGGAGTCAGTCAACCGCAGAAGGCATATTAAGTTTGGAATTCGTGGTTGGTTGAATCTGCAGGTGCAGAACTCACAGATACAGAAGACCAACTGTATGTTTACTGAAAAAACTCTGTATGTCAATGGACTCCACGGAGTTCAAACCCATGCCCTTGAAGGATCAACTGTACTCCATTCTCTCACGTCTGCATATAGCAGTACTTTCTCATACATGAAAACCCATAATTGAAATTTTTTTTTCCAATTTCATTATTAATCTATGTCTATTTGGGGGGCAATATTTTGCATGTTATTTAATTGCCACACTATCCTATGTTTTAATATGAAAGAATATGACTCCTCTCTCATTCTTTACCAAAATCATCTTGCTATTTTTTAAAATTTTTTTGTGTATGTATTATGTCAAAGTAAATTTGTCAGGGACATTGAGAAATCTTGAAATTTTGATTGGGATTACAATTAATTAATACATTAATACAAGAAGAAATGACATTTAATAATTTGCATTTTCTTAACCAAGAACATGGCATGTATCTTGGATTTCCCTCTTTGTAATTTATAATTTAATTTAATTCATATGAGGATTGCATACTATTCACTCACTTTCTTCTATGTTTCCTATCTTTGCTTTTCTGAGATATATTTCGCTAAAGCATTTTATAATTAGTGTTTGAAGTTTGGAAGGATATTTATTTTAAATACTTTCCTGGTACATCTAACAACTTTCTAGAATGAATTTTAGTTCTGACATTCTTGTAGTGTATTGTCTCGTATACCTAAAGAAGAAAATTGTATCATTTACTATTAATGATGGATTATATCTTCCTTTCTAACATTTAAATCTCTTATTTCCTATTCCTTTTTAATTTTGACTGAACCTTCTAGAATAATGGTAAATAACACAAATAATAACGTATTTTCTTATCTCTATTCATACTTCTTAATGGAATGCATTTTTTTTACTACTGTTATTTATTTGTGGCTCTGATTGCTACTCTTTATCAACAAAACTTACTCTATAACCTCAATACTCCACGTTCTGTTTCAGAAGAGCAGCATCACAGTCACCTGGGAATGTATTAGAAATGTAGGAATTCAAGTCCCACTCAGTCTTACCGACTCAGAACCAGCGTTGAGTGAATCCATAGGTGATGCATATCGTATTAAAGTGTAATAAGCACTGTTCTAGATAAATATATCTTTAGGTAAATGGTGAATATATAAGGCCGGGGAAAACAGGTTTTCACTAATGTTGAATCTGAGTACCATTGTTAAAATATAAGTGAAAGGTCAAGCCTACATTCACACTGAAAGCTTACTATACTTGGTTTGTTGAAACTGACTCTAATGTTTTAATTTTTATTTCCGATTTGAGTGTAACCAAGTTGCAAAACAAATATGTAAGTGTGGAAATAAAGTATGTCTGAAAGCCCTTGAATGTAATTAGAATATTATGGAAATAACTTCACAGTAGGTAATCCTTACCACTGAGGTCTTTAAAAGAAGGAGAAAAAGATCTTTGTAGAATGAGTATCTGTGGTGAAAAATCTCATCATCTGTTAGACATATGCTAAATAGTTCTTGGGGTAGCTTTTATAAAATGATGCTGCTTCAGTGCAATTTATGGAAAACTGCTATTATTATTAAAAACTACAACTTTATTTACTTTTAGAAGAGCTGATTAAAGTGAAACTAGAGAAGGAATGAATTATTAGAATTTCTAGTTTGTTCAGACCTACATCTTCTTTATCCATAAAGAGGGCAAAATGCAAACAAGAATTTACAGATGAGATTAATGAAATAAAGGAAGTGTCTAGCACTAATTAAAATTAAAAAGGATGAACAGATGGTCTTAACACAGCTGGAAGTATTCAGATGAAATTCTGCCCATGTGTTTACTAAGGCATCTCTGTTGCAAGAAAACACACCTGTTTACTTTTCTAAGAGCAAAAATATTATTAAATATGGTTTTTATTCACTGCCATTTTGGCTGCTAAATCATTCCATAGTCTTTCAGTCTTGTCGTATGCAGAGATAATCAGCTTTAAGTAATATATTAGTATATATAAAATGTGTGTGCTCCCTTGAGTACAATAATTTCAGTCATGACTTCTAATGGCAAAATAATCCTTTGGTACTTAAGTTTTTGGTTTTTGACTGTGGGTCAAAAAACACTCATGGAGTGGGTAACGAAGAAAAATAAATATAAGGCTCTGAGTTCATTTTAATAGATTCTAAATAAAGTTTCAATTTCTTTTTTTTTTTTTAATTTTTTTATTTGCAAAAGATAAATTTATTGTTCATAGAAAATCACATCTAAGAAAATTAGATACAAAGGATATTTATCTAGTTTATGTAGTTGTTGTCCAACCTAATCTTTAAAACCAGTGGTAGGTAAGAATTTATTTTTTATAAGGTTATAAATCTTTAATAGCAAGAGTTTAACTAAAGGAAAGAAAAATATAAAAACATGAATTTGTTCATCTTTGCCATACTCTTTTTTTTTTTTCTTTTTTTTCTTCTACTTGCACTACTGCTGCTCTCAATTTCTTTAATATTTAAGATCATTTACCAAGCCGTTGTTCATTATTCAATGTCTTGGAATTTGTAACAACATATACAACTGATATTTATTCATCATTCCTCTGATGGCTCTAGGGCAGAGTCTCTTCCATATTTTTTTCATGATTCTATTGGTGCTGGCAATCCTTGGCATTCTTTGCCCTCTAGTCTCCACCTCTGTCTTCACATGGCCATCTACCTATGTGTATCTGCGTTTGTGTCTCTTTTCCTTTTCTTATAAGGATACTAGTTAGATTAACCCCCTGCTAAGTCGCTTCAGTCGTGTCCGACTCTGTGCGACCCCACAGACAGCCACCCACTAGGTTCCCCTGTCCCTGGGATTCTCCAGGCAAGAACACTGGAGTGGGTTGCCATTTCCTTCTCCAATTCATGAAAGTAAGAAGTGAAAGTGAAGTCGCTCAGTCATGTCTGACTCCTAGCGACCCCATGGACTGCAGCCTACCAGGCTCCTCTGTCCATGGGATTTTCCAGGCAAGAATACTGGAGTGGGGTGGCATTGCCTTCTCCAATTAACCCCTTACCCTGCCAACTAATTAACTTGATTATATCTGCAAAGACCTCATTTCGAAAATAAAGTCTCATTCACAGGTAATGATCATTAACATTTCAATACATCTATTTCAAGGACACAATTCATCTCATAATATACATTTATATTTGGCAAGCAAACCCTGAACATTCATTGGAAGAACTGAAGATGAAGCTGACACTCCAATACTTTGGCCACCTGATGTGAAGAGATGACTCATTGGAAAAGACCCTGATGCTGGGAAAGATTGAGGGCATGAGGAAAAGGGGGCGACAGAGGATGAGGTGGTTGGATGACATCACCAACTCAATGAAGATGAATTTGAGCAAATTCCAGGAGATGGTGACGGTCAGGGAAGTTTGGAATGCTGCAGTCCATGGGGTCACAAAGAGGCAGACATGACTGAGCGACTAAAGAACAACAAAACACATTTAGCTCAACGGCAATAGTACTGGCGATTGTCTGCTTAGTATAAGAATGCTTTACTTTTTAAAAATCACTTAAGTCTTTTCCCTAATAACAGTTCTTTTTGGTAGGTAGAGCTGATATTGCTACTATTTTTACTGATGAAGAAACAATATGATTTATGAAAAGCCAAGCTTTTCCATGGAGCACTCAGAACCCAGTATGTGTGTTGCAATGTGCATCTTTCCTTTGGAAGACAGTTTTCAGTGTGGCTCCCAGCATGTCGTGTTCCATGGTGTTCACACTCTCGTGTAGTCTCTTCTCTTTGAGTGAGGTCTTCCCTGTTAACCGGCTTCTGATGGAAAGAATACAACAAATGTAACAGGATGTGATGTGATCACAAAGCCTATGATTCCAGGCTTTCTTGCTGGCCTTCTCTTCCTGGGAGGGAAGCCAGCTGCCATTTTGTGAGATAGTCCATGGAGAGTCAGGGACAAAGATTGGAGGGCAGTGTCCTGCCAACACCATGTGATGGAGTGAGGCATCATTCAGACCAGCTGCAAGGCACTAAGTCCTGCCAACAGCCTTGTGAGTGTGCTGGGAAGCGGATCCTTCCTGGTTGAGCATTCAGACGACTACAGCCTCTGAAAGACTAAAACCAGACTATCCAGCTAAGACACACTGGGATTTCTGATCTACAGAAAAGATGATGGGATAAATGTTGAGGTCGCCTCTGTGTTTCAGTGTCGCTTATTATGCAGCAACAGGTCACTAATGCATTTCCTCATCCACTCCTGCTGCTGTTTACCGCCAGGGGTCAACCAAGGCTTTTTGTAGGAAGGTGGTATTTTCCAGCTTTCTGTCTAAGCAGATTCCACTTTTTTCTAGTAATTCATGGGAAGATTGGAGAGAATGGTAAAGACAAAATTAGCAAGAAAACTTTCTATTCAGCTGTAAAAAATCCTAGAACTCCAATATTATGTGTTGATAATAAAGATTTCTCACTCTCTCCTTGGCAACCCAGATCACCCTAGGGTAAGAAAGAGCTATGCTGGGATGTTTCAATGGCTTGTTGCTGTTTAGTTGCTAAGTCATGTCTGACTCTTTGTGACCCATGGACTGTATGTAGCCCACCAGTCTTCTCTGTCCATGGGATTTTCCAGGCAAGAATACTGGAACGGGTTGCCATTTCCTTCTCCAGGGAATTTTCCTGACCCAGGGGTTGAACCTAGGTCTCCTGCATCGGCGGACAGTTTCTTTACTTCTGAGCCACCAAAGAAGTCCTCAGTGGTCTGTACTGCGTGCTGTGCTTAGTCACTCAGTCGCGTCTGACTCTTTGTGACCCCATGGCTTGTGGCCCGCCAGGCTCCTCTGTCCATGGTGTACTTGGGTTTAAATGCTGTGGGTGAAACCATGTACTTTGTGGGCAAAGATATCCTTATGAAAAGTTAGGATTTTTCTTGGTGTATGGAGATACTTATAAGTAAATAATTATTCATTTTGAGAAGAATTTACCAATGGCAGTGCCCACACTGACTGCAAATTCCCCACTGGATTTTTTTTCCCAGTTGGAATAGAAGCTGCTTATAATAGATTTTGATTTGTGACACAGATAAACACTTTCAGTTTGAAGCTATATCACTTTAGAGGGAAAGGTGTTTCTAATGTTCTTTTTGATTCATCGTTTAAACAAAATTAAAATATATAATTTTATTCCTCTGAATTTGCTGTCACTCTTAAAAACAGCTATTGGTTGATCAGTGCTGGTGATAATCGCCCTAGTCAAATCATGCGCTTGAGATACTCAGTCACTTATGTCATATTTTCTAGTGGAAAGAGAAAACAATGAATTCTTCATCTTGTATTTTTGTTTTCAAGAGGAGTTTCTAAATAAAATCCCCAATGCAATTGAGAAGAAATTACATTTCTGCCATAATCTCAAAGACATCCATTTCTATCACCTGACTTTAATTTGGGATATAGTTTTCCATTGATTAATGACCAGATTTAAAGGTGATTTTGGAAATAAAGATTGAACATATCTTTTTTTTAATATTCTACTATATCTTTATTCCCTAGTACATTCTGCTATGCTTTTCAATAGAATTGAATTTATTTACACAGCATTCTGTGTCCTTGGTGTATCACTTTAAAGGTGCAATCACTCATTGATGTGTGATTCATCTTGATTTCATAGCAGTGTGATGAAAATCCATCCCTTAAAGATATTACACCTGTACAAATGAGAATGGTTTTATCCCTTTCTTCAGAATGTTCGCTCTTGTAATTCTCTCTGATTTAAGGTCCTGTAGAGACTAAGACTAATTGTATCTCCCTGAAACTTAGCATTAAAAATAGAAAATGACTTTTGTGCATTCAAAGGCAAGATTTGTTCAGTAATGATATAACCTATAGAGCTCTGTGCTGCGTCTCAAACGTGTGTTGTTTACCATTTTTCCTAAGGGAGTTTGATTTTGTCGTTTTATTGACCCTAAATTATGAAATTATCATAAAGAGTAGAATCAGGAATTGAAAGCTTGGTAAATTTTTGATAAAAAGTCTAATAGTAGAAGTGGAGCTAATATTCTTCGATGGGAGATTTGTGTGTGTGAGAGAGAGACAGAAAGATAATGAGTGATCTGTTTTCTGATGCTCCTTGTGAATTTTGACTCGACTGTTACAAGGCCTTAAACCAGACATTTCAAAGGCCAAGATACTTACTATGGAACAGCCACTTACTAAGAAACACCCTTTGGCTTGCAGACTAGTACTTGCTCTTTAGGAGCAAAATTGGAGGCCAAAAGAGCCAGAGGAATGCTACTCAGCCTTTCTAATGTGCTATGTCAAGGCCTCTCTGCCTGGTGAGGATCTGACCATTTCATCCCAATGTGGTTATAGTTTATCACAACCCTGTATGTACAAATTATCAGTGACGATTATCAGAGTCATCAAATCATTGCACTTTATGCTTCTCCCTTGTCCTAATTAATTTGTGAGCAAAGCTTCTAAAATGTGCTTAATCAGTTATTTCTTTTTAAAATCAGACATTATTTTGATATTTGGCAAAACTAATACAATTATGTAAAGTTTAAAAATAAAATAAAATTAAAAAAAAATCAGACATTAGTAAGATACAAAAAAATAAAAATCAGTGTTTTCCATGGATGTACTATTCAATAACTTAATTAATAGTGAGATAATTACTTTCAAAACCAAAACAGCACTCCATTCCATTTATTTAGATAATCAACCAAATCAGCACATTTTTAGCCAGTAGAAAATATAAATGAATTTAAAAATCAGGATGCATTAATTGAATGCACTCAATTATAATTTAAGTTCCTAACTGAAGTTTTCCGTCTTTAGATTTGGGTATTCCAGGCTACCCTTTACTTCATGGATGCTAATATTAATAGATGAACTTAGAAGCAAAATCAAGACCTTATCCATCTATCTATCTGCATGTGCTTTACAAACAAATGCCCTAACAAACAAATGCCCATTTGTGGAGGCTATTTATTTTTCTTCATGTGGCTTTATTTGAACTCTCTCATTCCTGTGTGGGATACAGTGACATATTTATGTCCTTGCATTCATGTCAGACCTTTAAGAGTTTCTCCCCTATTCCTACCAGACTGTTTTAAAAAGCTCTTTGTCAGTTTCAGTTCTCGGCCATAAACTTGGCTTAGAGTTTCCACCTTGTTTAAAACTCCTGGGCCAATAACCTCTGTAACCCGAACCAGATGGGGAAAAGTTCACCCAAACAATGTTGAAACATATTGACCTTGACCACATATTATAGAGTGGAGGTTTAGAGAACCTCATATGAAGTCCTATTTTTCTTTCCTTTGGGTATGTCAAAGAAGATTCCTTAAAGCTTCCAAGGTCACATATTTGCCTGTTTGCAGATTTATAGCATCTCCTCTTTCCTCCTTTTTTCCCCTACACCTGCTTTAGTTCCTTGGGAGCATTCAGTGGCCTCCAGCCTCCCAACTTTTCAAGGGTGGCTAATCGGATGACCTGCCTCCTACCAGAATTATTTCTGTTGTTGGCAAAACCATTTCTTCCCTGTCATGATCCCCACATGATGGTCTCCATCTTTCTATTTATCAGGAGTCACACTCTTACATATGAGGACAACGACCCTCTTCCGCCGGAGAAGCTTTGATCTGACGCTTCCTCATTAACCTTCTCCCTCTTAGAGGTCCTTGGACCTGGAATTAACTTTTCTTTCAGACTAACATTGATGAGAGAAAAGTCTTGTCTGTGGAATCAAATTGGAGCTGATATGTTGATGTTTTTATTTAGAAAATACTCCTTTTATCTACTGGATTATGTTTGACTGAATCTTGGGGATAGGGTTTTAGGGAACAATCATTTACCAACACAGGAACGCTAAAAAAGGACAAGACTTTTACCTGCCAGCGTGCTGGTTCATTCTGCAGAGCACCTGAGACAGTTACTGTAATCAGGGAAACACGGCTTTGAAAATAATTGTAATAATATCTTCTGCTAAATTATACTGCTTGTACCATGTAAAGATGAAATCTTTCGATATGAACTCCAAGAATTGTAAAAGAGCATCAGCTAATCACTGGCTGCAGATTATTGCTTTTTTTCCCCATTTTTCTAGTTCTTTTTCCAGAGGTCTTAGAACACATGCTTTCCTGAATCAGCCCGCATTTCATCTCCCCCATTTGCCCTAATCTGGGCCTCAGCATCTGCTGCCTGACCCTCTGTAAATAAATCTCCCAAGTGATCCAGCTTCCTCTCCTGCCCCCTACCTATTGGCCATGCTTCATAGAGCTGCTAAAGTGATCTTTACAGGGTGTGGCCAACTTTTTCTTAAAGGGCCTGATAAAAAATATTTCAGGCATTTGGGCCACATTATCTTTGTCACGACCACTCAACTATAGTGTTGTAGGAAAAAAGCATGAAACCAGCCACAGACAATCGGTCAAAGAATGTGCATGACTGTGACCCAGTAAATTTGATTTACACAAACTAAAGGGAGGACCACTGAGCACAGTTTGCCAACTCCTGTCTTAAAACTATCAGAACCTGTCACTCTACTGCTGAGGTCCTCCTTTGTCTTCCCACTATAGATGGGATAAAATCTGAATTTCTGGCGAAGCCTTACTGCCTTTTTTTTCTTTTTTTGAGACTTCAGTCTTAATATCTGCATAATTCTGCATCCTGTATACCTGGGTTAAGATCTTGTAACGGTGATGTCAGCCCTTTGCCGAGAGCCAATTTTATAAGTCATGTGCCCTTAATTTTTCTTTATTATTTTGGCCACACCACATGGCATGAGGGACCTTAGTTTCCTGCCCTGGGATTGAACCCCTGCCCCCTGCACTGGGAGCATGAAGTCTTATCCACTGGACCACCAGGGAAGTCCCAGCCTTGCCTCTCTTGACTCACTTCTTCACATCCCTAACCAGGCATCCTCCTCCTTGTATCCCTCACCAGCTCTAACTACTCTGGTCCTCTTGCTGTAACTCACAGTAATGGGCTATCTCCTCCCCTAAAACTCTCTTCACTCCCATAAACACTTGGCTGGTGTGTTTTTGGTTTTATTTTTAACCAGTTGGGATTTACTTCAAGTTCATTTCTGCAGAGACGCTTCCCTGCCTGACCATCCTGTGAAAAATATTGCTCACCTCGTCCCTATACCGCTTTCTTATCCCTTTCACAGATTTACTTTATTCAGAGTTCATAATTTTTTACCTTATTTACTTTAATTGGAAGATAACTACTTTACAATATTGTGGATGGTTTCTGCCATATGTCCACGTGTCGGCCACAGGTATACTAGTGCGCCTCCGACCCTGAACCCCGCCTCCCACTTCCCTCCCCACCCTGTGTTGTTCCGGAGCGCTGGGTTTGGGTGCCCTGCTTGATGCTTCAAATTTGCACTGGCATCTATTTCACATCTGGTAATGCACATTTTTCTATGCTGTTCTCTCTAATCACCCCACCCTCGCCTCCTCCCACAATCCAAAAGTCTGTTCTTTATGTCTGTGTCTCTTTTGCTGCCCTGCATGTAGGAATGTTGGTACTATCTTTCTAAATTCCATATACATGCATGAATATACAGTATTTGTCTTTCTCTAACTTAGTTCACTTTGTATAATAGGCTCCAGGTTCTTCCACTTCATTAGAACTGACTCAAATGTGTTTCTTTTTACAGCTGAATGGTATTCCATTGTGTAATATGTACCACAACTTCCTTATCCATTCATCTGCCAGTGGACATCTAGGTTGCTTCCATGTCCTAGCTATTGTAAACAGTGCTGCGATGAACATTGGTGTACATGTATCTCTCTCAAATTATCTTATTTTGTGTATTATGTATTTTGTGTTATACTACTAGAACATAAAGTCTAGGAAGGCATGGATTTTGCTTTCCATGAATCATAATTAGTCCACAATTAATGTATGCTGAATGGATATATTAATAGATGAGTATAGTTTGTTTACTTTTAGTATACATTTTAACTATGAACTATTAGTAGAGGAAAAAGAATAATTCCCTAAAAGCATGATTGAGCCAGAATAAGGACATGATATGGAATTGCTTACATCTTACTTGCTGTATTAACAGTAGTAGAAGCAGAGGTTTGAGTAGTCTAGAGTTTCCTGTCCCCTTCACTCTGTGCTGTTTACCATACATCCAGAGGAAAATTCTGAGGGCTATGTTCTATAAGGACATTGAGACTCTGGACCCACCCAGGAGAGAACTCTCAGAGCACACTCTCAAAAGAGCAGCTGACAATCTGTTTGCTCAAACTAGAGAAGATTCATAGTACTAGGAACTCAATATTGACATATAGCTTTATAAAATACCATGGCTCAAATATTCAAATACCAATGAAATTATCAAAAGATTCATGAATTCATTAGTCGTCAGAGAAATGTCAGTGAAACCCACAGTGAAGGTACTACTGTATACTAATTAGAATAGCTTACATGAGAAAGATAGTATTAATACCCAGAGTTGACAAGGATGAGAAGCAACTGGAATTCCCAATTTACAGCAAAGAATAAATGGGTGTGATCATTAGGAAAACTGTGATCATTACGACAGGATCTACTAAAATGAAAAGATAACCTACTGATTGGGAGAAGATATTTTCTAATGATATGACCAATAAGGGATTACTATCCAACACGGTTGTCCGTGTTGGATACAACTCATACAATTCAATATCCACACACACACACAAACAATCCAATCACATAATAGGCAGAATAACTGAATAGATACTTTTTCGAAGAGGAAATGTAAATGACCAACAGGCACATGAAAAGATTCTCAACATTCCTAATCATCAGGCTTTCCTGGTGGCTCACACGGTAAAGAATCTGCCTGCAATGCAGGAGACTCAGGTTTGATCCCCTGGAGAAGGAAATGGCCACCCACTCCAGTATTCTTGCCTGAAGCATCCCATGGACAAAGAAGCCTGGCAGGCTACAGCCAATGGGGTCACAAATAATCAGACATGACTGAGCCACTAAGCACATCAGGGAAATGCAAGTCAAAATCCCATGAGATATCACCTCACATCTGTCAGAATGGTTATTATCAAAAAGAACACAAATAACAAGGTTGAAGAGGCTATAGAGGATACATACATGTACGGAATACTACTCAACCATAAAAAAGAATGAAATTTTGCCATTTGCAGCAACATCAATTGACTTGGAGGGCATTATGCTAAGTGAAATAAGACAGAGAGAGAAAGGTAAATACTGTATATCAGTTATGTGTGGAACGTAAAAAACATAGCAAACTAGCGAATGTAACAAAAAAGAAGCAGACTCACAGATGTAAACACAACCTAGTGATCACCTGTGGGAAGAGGGAAATGGGGAGAGGCAATATAGAAGTAGGGGGTTAAAAGGGGCCATTATGCAGTTATATGAATTCGTGTGTGTGAAATTTGAAAATTGTAAGGAATTACAGAATGTAAAGTCTTTTCATTCAAGCAAAGTGTGAGAAAAAAATAAAACTGAACACAGGCATGTCTTTGACTCAATTAAATATTTTCATTTCTAAATATTTGCCCCGACAGAAGTGTATCCACATGTGTCCTAAAAGTTGTACACATGAAAATTCATGACAGCACTATTCAGAATAACCCAAACTGGAGCAACCCAAAGTAAAATGTAGTGTGTTCATGTAATGGATACTGTGCAACAATTGCTACACTTGATAAATCTGGTATGTCTCATAAATATAACGGTGAACATAAGAACCACAGTGAAGAACCCATTCTGTGAGTTTATACATACAAGTTAAAAACTAGTATCTGTTAAAAGTCCCTTGATAATTGGTAAGGGAGCTTTTGTGGTGCTACTAATGGTTCTATTTCTTACATCCTGTCCATGGATGTGATCTTTTCTTTATATAGGATATACAATAATAACATGTTTACCTAATTAGATGTTGCTTCTTGGTTTCCTTCATCATCTTAAGACAAAGCCCTCATTCCTGCCTTTGGTTTTCCTCCCAAAAGTTTTATACCAGGTGTTCTGTAAGTTCAAGTGGCAGCATTCTTAGGATGAATAAGATAGGTGGATATATTAGGGAATGTTCCAGCTGCCTTATGAATTGACCTAGATGGAAAAAATAACAGTCTTACTTTAATAAATCACACTCTACGTCTCACTTGGTTTCCAGTTTCAGCATAAAATTTCGAAACTATCCCAATCTCCTTGATGCCATTTCTTTGCAGATTTGATCCTGGATGGATTTTTTTGCTAATCCTGTGCTCTCCCGGCTGAGATCTTACCCAGCACCGTCATCACCCAGAGCCTACCCCCTGCTTGGTGCCATTTGTTGTAACTAATTGGCCTCCACGGCATGAGATCCCATTTAACAAAACACTTGATGGCTCCTCTGGTTGATACATGCCTCGGAAAGCTCCCCGAGTGTCTAAGGTTTTCATTAGTTGTTAGAGCACACTGAGTTAATTATATTGTGCAGTAGGTTTTCAGGTTGAACAGTCAACGAACGAAAGGAGTAAACAGGCAGATGTTGGAAAGGAGTAAACCTTTTCTGATTTTGGCAGCCTTCAACATTACCCTCAGAAGTTAAAAATCTTTCACAGAGGCCTTTCTCTAGGCAAAAGTTGATGACCCGGGAGTGACTTAGTAGATCCAGGTGGTCCTTAGAAGAAATAAAATGGGACCTCACCCCTTGCTGGAATGTGCAATTTGTGGTAAGACTGGAGGGGCCCATAACAATCTGTTGACAGCATTCCTCCTTGAAAGGTCAGGACAAAAGGAAGGAGAAAGAGGCAAGCCCAGTTAAATCCTCCTTTACTCTGGAGTCCACATGCTGTGTAGGGGGAGACAAGGAAGGGAGGGGGTTGCTGGAGAGCAGTGATGTTCATTGTCTGTATGACATCAGCGGGTAGAAAATGAGGCCCATTTCGCTTATAATCAGTCTCAGTACCAGCACTGACATTAGCTTTATGATCAGTTCTGGGTCTGAATTCTTATGCTGAACAGGAAAGCAGGAGCCATGCTACATTGTGAAGCTCTTCAGAGTTTTTGCAATATTGTCAGATACACTGCTCGTCACAGCAGTGGTGTATATGAGAAGAACTCGAAGGAACTCACATGACTCTTAGCCCTGAATGGAGTCCCCAGTTTCTGGATGTAAATCTGGTTGTCATGAAGCATTCTCTTATTGCTGGAAAATAGCTCATGCTCGAACCCAGCAGAGTATTTGGATTCTATTTACAAGACTTTTCAGGTTTGCATCTATCCTAAGAATATTTATTATACCTAGTTTTTGACTATACCAGGGGCAAGAATTATTGCAGTATTTCTTCTTTTGTCATGTATATGTGGTGCAGACTTTAAGTATGGACTAGATATACATATATGTATGGGTCTCAATTACAGGCATAGATATGGCTGTGAATATAGACTATAAATATGAATATTCATTATAATGAATATGGTATAGTCACATAAAGGAAACCAAGATATAGAGTGAAGAAAGAGCTATCCATATATTAGGAGATGCTGATGCTTTTAAAACAGATCTGCCTCTTCTTATCAGTCTTTAAGATCAATTTTAAATATCTAAGTATTTGAGAAAAAAAAAATCGCCTTTACATATAAATAATAATGAAAGTGATCGAAGTGTGAGATCCCGAAGGCATAGATAACATATTTTTTGTCTCCATATCCCTAACCCCTTTCACCTAATTGATGGTATATGGTTGGTGAATGAATAAATGAAAACAGAAAAAAATGACATATCTCAACCCATTCTAAATAAAGTTAATAATAATAATAATAAAATCAACTTCTAAACATGTCCCCTCCACACCGAGATGATGCATATCTGGCTTCTTACTCTAAGGAAAAAGGTGAAAATTTGCACCTTTCCTATCCTATGATTTCCCAAAGTAATGCCTAGATGTCTCTATAAGTTTCTTTTTTTTATTTTGGCGGTCATATTTTTAATTTCTAAGAACTGCAGTTTTTCATTTCTGCCTTTAACAAGTTTAGTTATCCCTTTATTTTTGGCTGTGCTGGATCTTCGTTGCAGGCTGTTCTCAGCTTGCAGTGAGCGGGGAGGGCTGCTGTCTGCCTGTGGTGTGCAGGCTTCTCGCTGTGGTGGCCAGGGTTTCAGTGATTACAGCCCAGTTGCAGCTCCTGGGCTCTAGCGCACAGGCTCAATAGTTGTGGTCCATGGTTCTAGTAAAGAATCTGCCTGCAATGCAGGAGACCTGAGTTCCATCAGTGGGTTGGGAAGATCCCCTGGAGGGGTCATGACAACCTACTCCAGTATGCTCGCCTGGAGAATCCCATGGACAGAGGAGCCTGGTGGGCTACAGTCCACGGGGTCCCAAAGAGTCGGACATGACTGAGCGATTAAGCACGACACACATGAACTTAGTTGCTCCACGGCATGTGGGATCTTCCTGAACCAGGGATCGAACCCGTGTCTCCTTCACTGGCAGGTGGATTCTTTACCACTGAGCCACCTGGGAACCTCCCTGCCCCCGCCACCATCAGTTTCTTTGGGAGAGGGGATGTGCAGCTCACTGCTCCAGCACCGGAGCAACTTCAGCTGTGTGCAGGGAAGATAAACAGAGGTTGACAGCAGGGGTTTGTAGCTGAAAACACTATCAACCACTGTAGCTTATTAAGACCACCAGCACAAGAAAACAAATACTCGAGATGCATATAAGACAGATGATTTTGTTTATCTCAAGTGAAAAAGACAAGCAATGAGACCCCTGGGATCCCTGAAATGCGAAACTTCTAAAGCTAATTGAGATATGATTAAAAAGATTGCTGCACGTTATTGCCAGCAGTCATGGAGTTTTGTCATTAGGTTCCCCAGTGTTGGAGCAATCACACTAGTTATGGCTTTAGCAAGCAGCCGACTTCAGTGTACACATTTTCTTGTAAAACGATAACTTATTAAGGGTAGTGGAATTTTTGAAACAAATTCAATAAATGTATCTTAAGAAATTTCTCTCTCTGGTATTTGTTCGACTCAGACGTATCACTTGAATTCTATCTTTCTATATCGCAATGCTGTCCAGTGTAAATACAATGTAAGTCACATGTGTAATTTTAAATTTTCTTGTAACCACATTACAAAATGCAAAAAGAAGCAAGAGAAATTACATTTAATGATATTTTCATTTAACTTAATATATCTAATATCATTTCAACATGACTCAATATACAAAAATATTAATGAGATATTCTGCATTATTTTTTCTGTACTGTCTTTGAAATTAAGTGTGTGTTTTATATTTATGAATCATCTCAGTTTTGTCCAGCTGTGTCATGCTTCATGACTGGTGGCTACTATATTGAACTGGGCAAGACTATAGCTTTTTTTTCTGCATAATTATTGTATGAAATATGTTAGGCTATAGTTATGCCACTTGAAAATTTCAGGACTGCACCTTTTTAGTGGTGTTAGAAAAATCTCCCTTTCTGCACTAATCTTTCCATGAATCTTCTAGTATATGAAAGAGTGATCTGATCATAAAAAGCATCTCATCAAAATATTTATAAGTAATATTATTGATTTAATTATATATTGAGCATACCCCTAATTATTCTTCAAGGCTAAATTTCTGGATATAAACTTTTATACACAGTTCATAGCAAGGTGTTACAAGTTGGAAACTCCACTGAAGAAGAACAGGACCACCATTCACAAGATCGTCTTGAGAAAAATGTCGCTATGTGCTAGGAAAGGCTCTTTTGTCTTGATATACATGGCAGAAATCTAACACAAGTAGATTATTAAGCTTATTTGAGAATAGAAGGTTTTCTATATAGTTTGATTTCTTATCTCCAACTTCCATATACCGTAGTTGTTTTTCATAGTGTATTCAAAAGGTCTTGAGCTATTTTTAGCAATCAAGAAACCAGACTTGGGGACAAGAGAGAACAGTTGGAGGGCTGAGTGTCAGGGCATTTCTACTTGCCAATTGTGTGTAGAACTGCTGGTGCATTTGCCCAATAGGAAAGGGCTCTCTTAGCTTCTTACCCTGGCTCTCTAATTCCTCTTTTCTTTCCTTCTGTCTGCTCTACCTGATCCTTTCTCCCTCTGCCTTTTCCCAGTTGTGAGGCCTACAGATGTGTAGCAACAGCTGAAGGACAAAAGATGCTTAGCCCAAGTGTGAAATAGTGTCATCCATATAGTGTGTTTGGGCATAAAGCATTCAAGGAATTTGATCTATCACCCCATTACCCATGGGACTTCTATGGAGAGGAAAAAAAAATCCTGAGGGGGGAAAATGTCTTAGTTATCCTTGAAGAGTTGTTTGAAATGGTGCAAAGACTGGGGGTATCTCTTATAATACCATTAAATTCAGTGATTCTGCTTCTCAGGAGTATTTCTGCTGAGTGCATAGACAGAGCAAAAGAACAAAGAAGAAATAATGGCAGCCAAACAGCCATGGTGACAGACTGAAATAGAAAATCCACTGTGTGGCATTGGTGGTGAGAGGGAGAAAAGGTATAAACAGCTGTTGAAGAGACATGTCTGCTATCCTTAGGAACTGATAAAATTATGAGGGTAGTTCTTCTTGGGTCTTCTTCTTAGTCGACTTTGATAGTTAATCAAAATCCCCGTTTTTGTGTCTGCAATATTAAGACTTCAACACTCACATAATGTAATGGCCTCTAGCCAACATTGGAGAAGGAAATGGCAACCCACTCCAGTGTTCTTGCCTGGAGAATCCCAGGGATGGGGGAGCCTGGTGGGCTGCCATCTATGGGGTCACACAGAGTCGGACACGACTGAAGCAACTTAGCAGCAGCAGCAGCAGCCAACATTAAAATTTAGCCAGGTTAAGTTGTTCTTAGTGTTGTGTTAAACTCAGAACTATTGTCCCTTTGGCTTCTACAGAAATGGAAGATCGGATTCTGCATTTTCAGCCCAAGAAAAGACAAGTTGAAAATGAAAATGTTGTTTTAGTACAAAATAAAAAGCATCCTGAAGGCTTGGATTCCCACAAATAAGCCACAAACTATATTAAACATGAATGAACCATAAAGAGCTCTTCAGAACTCAAATTTGGAGTCATTAAAGTCGCTTTGAATTTGCACTACTTTTGTTGATAATTAAAACATGTTCACAGAATCTCGCAAGTGGGAACAATTACAGAGTTATTGTTTCACAATGAAGTTAGCAAATCATTTAAACAAAAACTGAAAAAGAGGAAGACTTGGTGGAACCTGAGTGTTATGAATGGTGGATCTATCTGTTCTATGTATTTGTATGAGTGAATAGCATTTAAAAGTCATCCACCCTTTTGAAAAACTGAAATTTCACCCCTTGCTCCATCACTAAGGTACTTAAAATTCAGAAATATTTCCTTCGAGGATAAGATTTTCATTGTTTTTTAATCAAAGCAAAATTTAGGTTTATATGTTTTTAATAAATTATCTGAGTAATTTCAAATATAGACTATGTTTATTTAAAATCAACAAATTCTGCATGGTAATATGGTAAATGTAAAAATAGTAAGCCAAAATAAGTGTGTGTGTGTGTGTGTGTGTGTGTGTGTGTGTGTGTGTATCCCAAAATAGGCACATGAAAATTAGTTTGGGTACTATTAACTTTTTAAAAAATAATCAATTGCCTGATTATTAAATATCACAAATGTTTCCCTTTCCTATTCTTCTCTTGTGAAAAACAAACAGCAACAAGCTTGCAAGACAAACCATGCAAACTGATAATTAGTAATGGTTGATAGTGGGTTACAAGCCATCTGAAATCTTCCCTAGATTATAATGTATAATAAATAAATAAAGCATTAAATTATATCAGCTTAAAGCTCAGATTTTATTTACCATAGCATATTTAGTGGATAGTTCTTACATTTTATACTAAAATTTAAGACTAGTATATAATCTGTTCCTTGGCCATGTTTAGTCCATGTACATATGTGTGCTCAGTCACCTTAGTCATGTCTGACTTCATATAATTTGTCCTTTTACCAACAAATGACAATAGGTGATAATGATTTATGCTTTAATAAAAAATATTTGCTGTTGTACACTTTCCACTATAAAATAAAAAGACTGATTATAATAACTCAAGGGAAAACACTGAACTATTCCATGCATACATGCATCCAGGACTCTGAAGACTCCTGTGAGTTAGAGGACCAAGGATTCAGACAGAATGATGAGGGAATGAGGACAGACTTATCAAGTTGATCATGAATGTGGTTCACCTGAAAAGCTGGATGGATTTCCACTTTCCCTTCTTTTTCCAAAAGAAAAAGAAGGTCCTTCTTTGACCAAGTTGAATGCTTGGCCAATTTGGGAAAATAAAATAATAATCACTGTTGTTACCAGGGCTGCTCTGGTACTTTTCAGGGACATCATTGTATTTATTATAGCCTATATCAGTGGCTTGGGCTTCCCGGGTGGTCCAGTGGGTAAAAAATCCACCTTCAACACAGGAGTCATAGGAAACTTGGGTTTGATGGCTGGGAGGGAAAGATCCCCTGGAGGAGGGCATGGCAGCCCACTCCAGTATCCTTGCCTGGGGAATCCCCATGGACAGAGGCACCTGGTGGGCTACAGTGCATAGGGTCACAAAGAGCCAGACTCGACTAAAGCTACTGCACACACATGGCAGTGGCTAGAGCTGTAAAGCGGAGAAGGTGATGGCACCCCACTCCAGTACTCTTGCCTGGAGAATCCCATGGATGGAGGAGCCTGATGGGCTGCAGTCCATGGGGTTGCTAGACTCGGACAGGACTGAATGACTTCCCTTTCACTTTTCACTTTCATGCTTGGAGAAGGAAACGGCAACCCACTCCAGTGTTCTTGCCTGGAGAATCCCAGGGACGGTGGAGCCTGGTGGGCTGCCATCTATGGGGTCGCACAGAGTCGGACACGACTGAAGCGACTTAGCAACAGCAGCAGCAGCAGCAGCAGAGTTGTCAAGTGCACATTCTGTACTGCTTGCCAGGTGAACCTGGTCTGTGGCTACATCTCCTGGATATTTATCTCTATTCCTTGCCTGATAACTGTTCAGAAGTAGGTAATTTTTTGTTGTTATACATACTCAGTTCTGTCCAACTCTTTGCGGCCCCGTGGATTGTAGCCCACTAGTCTCGCCCATCCATGGGATTCTCCAGGCAAGAATACTGGAGTGGGTTGCCATTTCCTCCTCCAGGGGTTCTTTCTGACCCAGTTAACTAACCCACGACTCCCAGGTCTACTAAACTGCAAGTGGATTCTTTTAGTGCTGAGCCATCAGGGAAGTTTTACTGGAGTTCAGTGGCTTGCCTCTCAATCTGTTTTTTTTTGCCTACAGGAGTGACAGCCAGTATTTCTGTGCTACTCCAACATCACCCTAAAATGGAGGTTGAAAGAAAAAGTCTACATCCTGAAATGGATTTGATTAGAAAGTGGGTGCTAAGCTCTTGGCATTCCCAGCTTCAAGACTGCATTTGGATTTAGAAGAGTTTATCATCCCTCTATGCCAAAAAGGACACATACCGTATTATCAAGGGCTCTCAGGGACCCAGACACACTTACATGAATCTAACTAGACCCTTAGGAGGCTGAAAGCTCTTTTGAAACTAGAGATGAATGTGAGGAATTTCAAAATAGCTATATATGAAAACTTTAGATCGGTGGGAAACTTTTGCAGCAATTTGTAATCTAAATATGTGTGACAGCAATACTGACATCTTTGAACTGTGAGTAATAGGATTGCTATTATGTCTCGTTGCCATATACATACATCTATTTTTAATATGCTACAATATAATTTTCAGTTCAAGATAATGCATGCCACTGCTCTTTAATGGTAGTGATGAATAGAGTATTGATTAGCAAACAGTCTAAATAACAGGTAATTGATAGAGGTGAGGGAGATGGTGCACTTCAGCTTAATTTTTACATAATAACTGTAGATTTCTCAGTCACAATGATATGTATATATCAGGTACAATCAAGAGAATGCAATATGTGAATTAATTTTTAACTAAAATGTGTGGTGCTTAAAGGAGACATAATCTGATGCTATAATTTGGAAGTACAAATGAATTTGATACATTTACCAGTTGAAGGAAAAAAATACCATTTGCATAGAGAGAAAGAAGATACCAGTTTATGACAAGACATTTAAATCTGTTTTTAAACTCACTCCTTGGATGGAAAGTACCAGTATTTGTGAAATCATGATATTTACAAAAGGCATCCTTAAGATTCTTATTTACACTGATGTATGTTAAAGGGACTAATACTATGGGAAATGGCTAATCCTGTTAAATACAGAGAGGCACAACACTTGCTGTTGAAGTTCGCATCATTTTCTGAGAAAGCAAAGATAAAGGGAATGAGGAAATGAGCAAGATACACTCATCTCCATTTCCCAAAATATTGTCATAGGCATTCTTTATAAATCTGACTTTTCTTCCCTGAACCATAGTTGTCTCTTTTCTTCTTTACTGCTGTTTGCTTTGAATGAGTGCATAAGAGGGCTCTGTTTCTATGGACCTCGTACAAGGACTGGCTCCCATGAGTTAACCAAAACACTATTTGTAGAACTAGAATCCTGGTCAACATGGGTTTCTTTCAAATCAGAAGACTGCAATAGTCTCTTAATGGATTTTTAGAGGCCTTAAAAGACTTTTAAAATATGAAGCCTTATTACTCATCTAAGTAAGGCTTTGTGAAAGGGCATGAACTTTTTCCTATGTGTGCCACATTTTCTAATCTTCTAAAGGATATAAAATCCTGGAATGAGAAGTCAAGTGGACCTTACGAAGCATCACTACAAACAAAGCTAGTGGAGGTGATGGAATTCCAGTTGAGCTATTTCAGATCCTAAGATGATGCTGTGAAAGTGCTGCACTCAATACGCCAGCAAATTTGGAAAACTCAGCAGTGGCCACAGGACTGGAAAAGGTCAGTTTTCATTCCAATCCCAAAGAAAGGTAATGCCAAGGAATGCTCAAACTACCACACAGTTGCACTCATCTCACACTCTAGCAAAGTAATACTCAAAATTCTCCAAGAAAGGCCCCAACAATATGTGAACTATGAAATTCCAGATGTTCCAGCTGGTTTTAGAAAAGGCAGAGGAACCAGAGATCAAATTGCCAACATCCCTTGGATCATAGAAAGAGCAAGAGAGTTCCAGAAAAACATCTAATTCTGCTTTGATGACTATGCCAAAGCTCTTGACTGTGTGGATCACAATAAAGTGTGGAAAATTCTTCAAGAGATGGGAATACCAGACCACCATACCTGCCTCCTGAGATATCTATATGCTGGTCAAGAACCAACAGTTAGAACTGGACATGCAACAACACAGACTGGTTCCAAATTGGGAAAGGAGTACATCAAGGCTGTATTTTGTCATCCTGCTTGTTTAACTTATAGGCAGGTACATCATGTGAAATGCTGGGCTGGATGAAGCATGAGCTGGAATCAAGACTGCAGGAGAAATATCAATAACATCAGACATGAAGATGACACCACCCAGATGGCAGAAAGTGAAGAACTTAAGAGCCTCTTGATGAAAGTAAAAAACCTAGTTTAATGCTCAGTATTCAAAAACAAAGATCATGGCATCTGATCCCATCACTTCCTGGCAAATAGATGGGGAAACAATGGAAATAGTGACATACTTTATTTTCTTGGGCTCCAACGTCACTGCAGATGGTGACTGCAGCCATGAAATTAAAAGATGCTTGCTCCTTGGAAGAAAAGCTATGACAAGCCTAGACAATGTATTAAAAAGCAGAGACATTACTTTGCCAACAAAGTTCTGTCTAGTCAAAGCTATGGTTTTTCCAGTAGTCATGTATGGCTGTGAGACCTTTATGGTTGGACCATAAAGAAAACTGAGCACCGAAGAATTGATGCTTTTGAACTGTGGTGTTGTAGAAGACTCTTGAGAGTCCCTTGCACTGCCAGGAAATCAAACCAGTCAATCTAAAGGAAATCAACCTGAATATTCATTGGAAGGACTGATGCTAAAGCTAAAGCTCCAATACTTTGGCCACCTGATGCGAAGAGCTGACTGATTAGAAAAGACCCTGATGCTGAGAAAGACTGAAGGCAGGAGGAGGAGGGGAAGACAGAGGACAAGATGGTTGGATGGCATCACCAACTCAATGGACGTGAGTTTGAGCAAGCTCCGGGAGATGGTGGAGGACACAGGGAAGCCTGACATGCTGCAGTCTGTGGAGTTGAAAGAGTTGGACATGACTGAGCAACTGAACAACAACAATGTAGCTTTTCTCAAGCTACTTTTACAACAAAATTAAAATCCATTATAACCACTTCATCTATTTACTTAGAAATGACTTTAAAACAGCACTAGAGAGATTGCCAGCAGTTTTTCATCCTGAGTACGGTACTCATGACTACGCATTTCTATCATCAACACTTCCCATTATAAAAAGTGATTCTCCAAGGTCAAGGAGTGGGAAGGGGTGTAGGAGAGAGAGAAGGGAAAATCAAGCACTTCTCAGGAGGAGGCTTGTCAGAGTTTCAGGTTATGGGCTGGACAGTTGGAAAGAGAGGAAAGCACCTGTAGAGTCTAGGGACTCTGATATTCCTAATAAAAGGGCTATTCTTGCTTCTTCCCCATACTCTACTTTCAGTCACTGTTGTAGGAATCTTCCAGTTCATTAAACCCTGCTTTTATTTGTCTCTCCTCCACAAGATCTCCCAATGAGAATTTAAACCCTCCAGTAATACTTTGTGTTATATATATATATACACACACATATATAGACCTACACATATACATATATATGTATTTTTATATGTATTTCAGTAGCAATACAATGACATCATTCTGACCATTTACCCAATCTGTAGGTCAGAGGTGAGGTGGAGCAGAAGGAAACTGCAGTTAGAAACCCCTTTACATAACTAGGTATGAGAAAGGTAAGGTCCACCCTGCTTTTCCCATGAGTTGAAATGTGCATAAGTCTATGGACGGTTCTTTTTTTCACTTGGACAGCAGCTGAGATGTAAATTTGTCAGGTGTGAGTTTTGTCCCTCTGTAAGCAAAACAAATGTGGTTTCCCTACTGTACCCTTGAAAATTACATTTGAAAAATAAAGAAACAGAGTTGTTCTTGCCTCTATTAAATTCAAAAGAAACTTGATGATAGTTAGTGCCTTTTTATTTATTAATTCCCAAATACACATTGAGTGTCTACCGTGTGCCAGGCACCTTTCCGGGTTCTAAGAACACAGCTGAAATTGAAGCCCTCAGGAAATCCTTGTCTTCATGGCATTTACAATCATGCAGGGGGTGTAGGGAGTGAAGTCAGAGAGTAAAGCCACTAGGTAAGCAGTTTGTTAGATGGTGAGACCTTTCTTAAAGAGAAATAAAATGAAGAAAAGCGTTGGTTGCTCAGTCGTGTTATACTCTTTCGGATCCTATGGACTGTAACCCCAGGCTTCTCTGTCCATGGAATTCTCCAGACAATACTGAAGCGGGTATCCATTCACTTCTCCAGGATATCTTCCTGACCCAGGGATAGAACCTGGGCCTCCTGCACTGCAGGTGAATTCTTTACCTTCTGAGCCACCAGAAGAGAAGGGATAGGGAATGTTGGGAGAGGAGCTAGCAATGTATGGAGCGGAAGAGCAGACCACATTGAATTTGAATTAAAGACCTAAAGAAAAGGAAATGAATTATGTTATTGCCCCCTCTTTAAGACTTTCACTGTCTCCAAATTGCAATTGACCCAAGTCGTTGAATAATTGTGTTCAATAACTAATGAAACAGTTGTAAAGAACCTTTAAAATTATAAATTGCTAGACAGTGCTATAGACATGAGACATGGTTATACTCTACTACAGTCTAGTTTTAATTATACTTATAATTCATTGTTGATGTGCATTTTAAATAAAATGTCCTCATCAAACCATGTGCAGGAAAATGATACCCGATGAGAGTGTGTAAAAGAGTAACCACCTAAACAAAACATGTAGCTGAAGCTAAATTATTTACTTTATAAACATTTTAAATGTCAGAGTGTGATTCAGTGGACAAGTGTTTTCTTAAAGCAGTGGGTGGCAATTAAGATATAAAGACTTAGAAAAGTCAAGGTCAAGAAGCAGCATTCTGCAATTAGGACAGAGTTAGGGCAGCTCTTTGCAAGGAGGAATTCATAAGCTGATCAGAATGATAAGTGGGGCTGAAATTGATAAACAGTTTAATATAACAATCGCTTTGTTGTAGTCTCACAGTATCAAATTTGCTAAACAATGCAAAGCCTTTCTGAGATAGAAAATCTCCTGATCATATTTCAAAGCTCTTAATAGAAAGCAAGTGACAGATAAGGTTGCAAGATAGATTAGATGAATTTAGTACTAATGCCACAGAACAAAGATCTAAAATGATTGAAAAATGTATTTAACTTCAAAAATACTCGATACAGAACTTAAAATATTACATTTCCAATTACAATCTGGGATACTGTGGCCAAATTTGAGGCAGAGATTCAAAAAGTCATTTATTTTATGGGGAAAACTATCTCTTTTAAAAGAAAAAAATAATGATGTTAACATGAATGGTGGTGGGCTTCCTGGGTGGCTCAGTGGTAAAGAATCTGTCTGGCAATGCAGGAGATGCAGGTTCCATCCCTAGGGAAGATATCCTGGATAAGAAAATGGCAACCCACTCTTGTTCTCTTACCTGGGAAATTTCATGGACAGAGGAGCCTGGCAGGCTACAGTTCATGGGGTTGCAAAGAATCAGACATAACTTAGCGATTAAGCAACAACACAATAAAAACATGAATGGTGCTGGGAAACCAATGGGCTTTTTTTTTTTAATTTTAAGTTTAGAATTAGAATTTGAAGTTATCAATTTTATAATTATTTATAAACCTAAATATGTAATATATATAGCATATAAAATTAGTTTTTCTATTTTGTTTGGACTTACATAGGATATGGATATTTTTATCTGGAATCTTCTTAATCGTCCTATAAGACTTGCAGCCAGAGATTAGAATCCAGCCTCTCTTCATTCACACACCAGTCCCACATGTTTTTATTTGTCATTACTTCTTTTGCAACTTAGAGTCTATGAACTTCTGTCCAACATAAACAGCATAAGCCCATAGAATTTCATTTGTATTACATTGATCCTCCATGTCTGCATTTGGCTTCTATAAATTCTCTGTGTCTTTTCTTGCAGAAATACTGTTACTGATGGACAAAGGAAGGAAATGAAATTTGGGGTCACATGTGTATTTTACTTTTAGTCCTAATTTTCTCCATAAATCAATCAGTGTACTCTCCTCACACTCTTGCTCTGCTTAACCTGCTTGTGGCTATAGACTGTATGTATAACCACATGTTGACTTGCCATTGTTTTATGCTTTTTTTTTAATTAAAGTATAGTTTACTTACAATATATTAGTTTTAGATATACAACATACTGATTTGATATTTTAATAGGTTATACTCCATATTAAGTTATAAAATATTCGCTAATTTCCTTGTGCTGTACATTACGTCTTACGTCTTATTTATTTTACTAATAGTTGCTGCTACTGCTGCTGCTAAGTCGCTTCAGTTCTGTCTTACTCTGTGTGACCCCAGAGACAGCAGCCCACCAGGCTCCCCCGTCCCTGGGATTCTCCAGGCAAGAATACTGGAGTGGGTTGCCATTTCCTTCTCCAATGCATGAAAGTGAAAAGTCAAAGTGAAGTCACTCAGTCGTGTCCGACTCTTAGCAACCCCATGGACTGCAGCCTACCAGGCTCCTCCGTCCATGGGATTTTCCAGGCGAGAGTACTTGGTACCTCTTAATCCCCTATCTCAAACACTCCCCTCCCCTATCCTTCTTCCTCCTGATGACCACTAGTTTGTCCTCTGTATCTATGAGTCTGCTTCTATTTTGTTATATTTGTTGGCCTATTTTACTTTTTTACATTCCACATATAAGTGAAAACATATGGTCTTTGTCTTGCTCCATCCAACTTATTTCACTGAGTATGATACATACCCTCCAGTTCTGTCCATGTTGTTGCAAATGCCAACATTTCATTCTTTTTTTTTTTTTTATACTTTACTAGATGTCCAGATTTCCTGGCTAGTTTTCTCATCTTATATTGTTTCATCAAGTTATGATTCCTCATAACGTTGTAGTCTCCATCACTTGAACAGCACTATATTTGCTATGGTAGTATTTCCGTATCAATAAGAACAAAGTCAGAAAATGAAAGAGAACAAAATAAATATGCAATGTGATTGCAGAAAGAATATGACAAGTGCCAAATTTTCTTGAGAGCTGCTGGATTAGCATATCCTATGTAAGGATTAATTGGCCCTCTGCAAGTCCCAGAGTGGATTCCAGTGATTGATTGTGTTGTAAGAAAGAACATGTACTAAGTTTGACATTTGACATAAATAAATACTCTGTGGTGTCTGTTTCTATTTGTAGAGATTTGCCTTCAAACTGAAGGTTTAGAGGGAAATCTCAAAGTGGGAAAGACGTGGAGATAAAATGATTCCACTATGTGTGCCAAATGTTCTCCACTTAAATATGAAGAGGGTTGATTTTAACTCATTCCATGCTGGCCTTGCTTGCATTTTGGTGATCTCTCTTAATAAGCAGAAACCCTATGCACTCAGGTGGTTCATTGGCAGGTAGGGAATTGGAGAAAGCTGGGCCAAAAATGTAGATTTTTAAATTAATGATCTGTGTTCTTTTGTTTGTCTTATGGTTTAAGGAAAGGTTGCTAACATTGTGTAATTAGAAATTTTGCAAGCATTTTTCAAGTATCTCATGATAATCTTGGGAACAAGATGAATGAATGTGAGCCAGATGACAAGACAGACAAGTGTATTTGTGGCTGACTGAACAGTAGAACCCTGGTGGTTGATGAACATATTGGTATTAATGTAGAGGTTGACGTCTACTGTTATTCCTCAGAGTGCTCTTCTTGGCAATTTTTTCTAGTTCATCACTTTTATCAAAGATCTGCAAATGACAGGAAGCATGTTCATGAAATTTGCTAATGATGCCAGGTAAATTGGATAAATCTGGATAAAATCAATATACTGGTGACAGAATCAATATCCAAGTGCTTTCAACTGGCTAGAGCTATGGGTGCAAACAAATGAGATATATGTTGTCAACAAAATAATGGCACTCAGCACTGGGGTCTCGAGCACTTGTGTACACAGCAGGAAAGACCAAGACCTGATTTTAGTGCCTCGGAATGGGTGGGCAGGTCTGAATGGAAGAAGTTTTAGGGAACACATGCAGAATTCCACAGAGAATATGAAGATGCTTTGAGGCTACAAAAATGGAGGTACAGAAATGAACCAAAGTCATGCCAGCAGTGGTTGAGGGAAATGGTGGATCATGGAGAGAATAATTTCTAAGTGGCTGCTCTGGGCAGCAGGGCTGAGACTTCCACAGTCCCATGCAATAGAGACTGCAGGTGGTAAAGATGTGCTGGGAAAGAGAGGAACTTACTTTTGGACTTTAAAGTTCTTTATTTGGTGAGACAACCCAGTGTAGGTCAGACAGATGTAAATACAGCAGAACATGTAGTGTAGGAAAAACACTAAAACTAAGGTGTCCAAAACCTGGGCTCAAATTCTATTTCCAGTGCTTACACTAAATGTTAGAACTTAATCCTCCCAGGTTTCAGGTTTTGTAACTCTTAAGTGTGGCTGATATTTTTATTGTGATGGATAAAATCAATCATTAATTAGATGGAAACAAATTAATTAGCTTAAATCGCTCATGTTAGCTTAACATTTTCCTCATAATTTTCAGTATTTTTTATGGTGGCTCTTACATTTACTTCTCCCAATTTTCCCTGTTTATAGGTTTTTGCTTTTAAAAAAAAACACTTTAATTTGCCTGAGATTTGTCGGTTTTATTAGACCCTTGAGTGAGCCAACTCTTTGTTTACATTGTCCTGATGTTAATAGTTTTAATAGATTTATTGCTCCTTTCATCTTTATTATTTCCTTCCTAACCAAGATCTGAAGATCTGTGCTTAACTCTCTTATTCTTATTTTCAACGTTTTGCTTTCAAGTAATAGAAATTTTTAACATTGTGAATATCTCTGTCTCCTGTTTTGACCAGTATGTAATATCCAATGCTTCTATTAGTAGTTTTTTTAAGTTTATTTCTATCCTGACCAAGTTCATACTTAGAAACACTCACTGAGTCTTGTAAGATTTTTGCTGATACTTAATGGCATTTATTTCTTTATTTTATTGACTTCAATGAAATTAACATATCTAACTTGATTTTTTATTGTGTTTTGTTTCTCTGCTTAATATATAAAAAATTATTTGAGGGTACAAATAATCAGTCCTTATGGTGACACAGACAATAGAGAATCCACCTGCAATACAGGAGATCCAGATTGATCCCTGGGTGGGGAAGATCCCCTGGAGAAGGGCATGGCAACCCACTCCAGTATTCTTGCTTGGAGAATTTCATGGAGAGAGGAGCTGGTGGGCTACAGTCCCATAGGATTGCAAAGAGTTGGACATGACTGAGCGACTAACACTTTCACTTTCATTTTTTGCTGTTGTTTTGTTTTTTATTGGACTATATCGTTTCTTTACAATGTTGTGTTAGTTTCTGCTGTACAGTGAAGTAAATCTGCTGTATGTACACCTGTATCCCCTCCTTCTTATACCTCCCTCCCACCACCACCCCCATCCCACCTCTCTAGGTCAACTGAGCTAAACTCTACTGTGCTATGCAGCATGTTCCCACTAGGCTATCTAGCTTATACATGGCGGTGGTGGTGGTGTAGACACTAAGTCGTGTCCAACTCTTGCGACCCCGTGGACTGCTCTGCCAGGCTCCTCTGTCCATGGGATTCTCCAGGCAAGAGTACTGGAGTGGGCTGCCATTACCTTCTTAGGGTTATACATGGTAGTATGTGTGTATATATATATACACATCAATCCCAATCTCCCAGTTGATCCCCCACACCCCTAACCCCGCTGTGTGCACATCCGTTGTCTACATCTGCATCGCTATCCTGCCCTGCAGATAGGTGTGTCTGTATCATTTTTGTAGGTTCTACCTATTTTATACTGCGCTTCTCTGCATCCTATACTGTGCCTAGCTTTCGCTTCTGTGTCTGCTGTTAGTTTTGTGGGGTTTTTCCCCTCCTGTGACATTTACCCTGCTGATCCATCCACAGGAAAGGTCTGCACTGCTTTCACTTGTCTGGCCAAGCTGTTTCCTGATCTCTTACTTCTCTGAACATTGTTTCTTTTCTTTCTTTTCAACTCCATCCTTAAAACCACGGGCACTATCTCTTGCTGGGACGCCTGCCTTCTGCCTGCTTTTCTCATCCACTCCCAAGAGTTTTGTCACCTCCTAAACTCTGCTGATTTTACTTCACTTCTCAGTACCCACTTCTGACCCTTCTAAGGTCTCCCCTCCCTGGATTCTTACCAGGGCCTTCAACTCAGAGGGTCCAAACTAAACTCAAAGTCTTCCCCAAACTACTTTCCTGAGTCTCTTCTTTCTGTTGCTCAATTACTGGGCAAAACCAATCCTAGGCTCCTAGTTCTCCACAGAGTAAGGATCAAACTACTTAGCATTACTTACCTCATTTGTCTTTTCATAATTAGTATCTTTTTTTGCCTTCCAGACACAAGTGTCATAATTCCTCTTGCTCTGAATACTCCATGCTCCAAAACTGCTCACCGTTGAGCTGTTCTCCCAAGTCGTTTGGCTTTTTTTTTTTTTTTTTTGGTATGCCTGGACTGTCTCCCCATTTGGCCTCCAACTAGCCTAGAGAGTTCTCACTATTTTCTAGATTACTCTCTAGGTATCTTCACCTGTGATCCTCTCTAATACTCCCGCCTCTCTTTATCTTGTAATTTAAATCACTGACTGCATATCCTTCATCTTGCACATGCTTTATAATATTTCTATTACAGCATTTGCCAAGTTTTACTGAACTTATCTTTCTGAATTCCTTCTTCTCTCTCTCTGGTATATTTTTAGCATTGGAAATGGGTCTTAATTCACATTCATATTCACAGCGCTTCAGTATAGTGCCTGGCTCTTAGTATAACTTGATAATGTAAAAATAAAAGGTGTGAAAGTATATTTTATGGATGAAACTAGGATGTTATGATTTCCTTACGATTGATTATTTTGCATAATTGTATGGTCATTTTCTTTCATCTAATGTTGTACTCACTGTCTTCAATTTTGCTTTGATTGATATTACCAACCATATGATTCTTTTCCTCAGATTTGATTGATCTTTGTTGAATATCCTATTTTTAGCCTTTTAAATGACATAGTGGTTTGTAAGCAGCCAATTATTGAACAATGTTAATAGTATTAGAATCCCTGCCTTTAAAATGAGGCAAGGAAGACAATTTCATGCTGATGTAATAAATTCTATTTTTTTATCTCTTTCTACTTATCTAGTTTTGTGTGTGTAGATTTTGTAGTAATTTAAGATTTCTCATTGCTCATAGTCTGACACGACTAAGTGATTGAACTGAAGATTTCTCGTTGCTCATTTTTTAAAAATTTTTGTGGAATTTGCCATTAACTCATTTAAATGAGTTAAAATTTATCACTCAATTTTTAATCATAAATGCCTATTTTATTATAGTTTGCAAACTTTTTAATTCTGTATTTTCTCATTTTTCATAAACAACAAAGAACTTTGCTGCTTTTTGGCTTTGTATGCCACTCTCATTCCATATCTTCTTCCATTCGTAATTAACCTGGATTTAACAATTATTTAAATAACTTAATATTATTAACAGTAATGAGCATCCTCTTTTTTGCTTACATATTCAAATAGTAGGGTTTACTCTGGTAATTAGTATATTTGGTATAAATTTTTCTAGCAGAGTAAATATCTTTGTTTAGTAAATTGTCTAAGTCTTTCAAGAATGTCTTGTTTTCATTCATGAGTGAAAACCAATAATATCCTTGGTTCAATTTTTTTTATGTTTTTGCTTTTTCATAAACAACAAAAAATTTGATTTATATTCTATAATAGCTTATCTACATGTTCTTCTTAAAAGCACACAGAAATATTGTTCTCTGTTTTGTATTATTTCTTTAAAATTAGATTCCTGAGTTAGATTCAGTTTCTGGTTGTTATATATTATATAAGAATTAAAGATATTATTTCTATTTCTGTTTATTTTTCAGTTCTGATGTCTTTAATTCATCATGCATTTTTTTCAAAATTATTATTGCACACTGAATTTCATCATCTATTATTCAGATATCTCAATTTCTTATATACTTTTCCTGTTGTTTGTATTTTAGGTCCTTGGTTTTTATTTTAAAACAGGTTTTGTCTTGATTGTTTTGATCTTAAATTCCTATTAATAATATATTGCAATTCACATTTATCCAATCTATTTATCTCTTTAATGTGACATTTCAATACTATAATTTCAATTTAAATCACTTAGAGATGGCCAATTTTAGATTTTATTCCAAGAAATTTACCTTCTTCTACTGTTTTGTGGTAGGAAATTTTTTCTTTGGTTTTGTTTATTTACTCTCCTTGAGTTTTAGCTGCTCATCTTTGACTTTTTCTCCTTCTTTTATTTAGTAATCTTTTCTAAGGATGTGTTTCTTGAAATCTAATGCCTCATCATATTTAGAGTCTCATTTTGTTTTCAAACAGATTATACTTAAACAATAAAGTAGTATTACAAAATATTAAACAGTGTAATATGTGTAGCATACACAAAGAGATAAGATTTCCATTTTATGTGGAAACTTCTACAAATATATTAATTATAAAAGATGGCATCCTCAAGGGAAAAAAGACTAAGGCCTTAAACTAGTATTGCCCCTGAAAAAAGTCAGGATGCCAATATCCCATAGAAATTCTTTGACCCCACTCCTAGTAAAAGAAATGAAAAGTAAGGCAACAAAAGTATAATTCTGTTTCTAACAAATTGCAATAGTTTAAACTCACTCCATTTTGGAGACAATATGAAAAAATTGGCATTTATAAACACTATTATTGAGGTGTTCTAATTTTCTTAATTGCAAATTTGGGTAATAATATAGAATTATTTGTAGACATATCTGAATTTTCCAACTTTCCTGTAATAAAGTACAGAAAGTTGTAGAAAAAAATAAAAGATATCTTAAGCCTAATAATAAATGATGAAGACTCTCAGGAGAGAGAAAAATGTATCTGGTGAAATAGCTAGGGACAACATCCTAGAATAAACAGATTTTAAGCAGTGTCTTTAAGAATTGATGATATTTGTCAATGGAGATAATGGAGGAAATGGGGCCACTTTGGGGTAAGAAGAAGGAATTAGCAAAAATAAAAAATCAAAGTGCTTAAATACTTGAAAATTTTTGAGAGAGTAGATCTTAAATGTTGTCAACACACACACAACAAGTTGTAATTATGTGAAGGGATGGAGATGGTGATTTTTTTGTTGTATGTATATATCTAATTGTTTTCCTGTGGCTCAGCGGTAACAAATGCACCTGCAATTCAGGAGCCACAAGAGATGGAGGTAGCCTGGCAGGCTAGTCCATAGAGTTGCAAAGAGTTGGACATGACTGAAGCGACTTAGCATGCAGGCATGCACACATGTCTCTAATCCTCATATTGTACACTTTAAAGTTACATATAGTATTGTCAATAATGTCTCAATAAAACTGGAAAAAATAAATATAAACACATTGGGGAATTTCAGATTGATATGCCATATTTAAAATACATAACTCACAAGGATCTACTGCAAAAATATATAAATAAGTTGTTAAAAAATAAGAAAAATATATATTTAGTCAACAACAACAGCAAAAAATACTGATGAGCAAAATCTTAAGAGGAAAAAATAAAGGAAACTACTGACAGTATTTCCATTGATAATATTTGTGCTTTCAAGCAAAAAATTTAAAAAATTGGAAAACTTGGCTTCACCACTGTGAGCCTGACAGCATCCCAATACGTTTCCTGTCAGACTGGTGGTGATATGGACACGTGTGACTTTTAGGTACTACACAATACCGATGTCATCATTTAGAAGTTTGACATAACACAGTGCTTCCCCAGTAGCTCAGGATAAAGAATCCACCTGCAGGGCAAGAGACACGGGTTTGATCCCTGTGTCAGGAAGATGCCCTGGAGGAGGAAATGGCAACCCATTCCAGTATTCTTGCCTGGGAAATCCCTTAGACAAAGAAGCTTGACAGGCTGCAGTCCAAAGAGTTGGACATGACTTATCCACTGAACAACAACAGATAATACAGGACACCAGTGTCTTTCAAATGACTGATACATGGTGATACAGGATCATGATTGCTTAAGTGATCTATTCAAAGTGAGAAACCAACAAATATTAATATAGCAGAGTACAAAAAGTTCACTGATATTGTTTCAGATCTTTAGTGTTACTACTGTTTGAAAAAAATCTCTTGATATTTTATAGTATCAAAGAGGAATATTCATACTTATATGAAGTCTGTTAAAATAGCTTCCACTGTCCCAAAGGCATTTCTGTGTACCGTTCCTTCATAAACTTTAACTAAAAAACATATTGCAACAGAGTCAATGCAAAAGTAGATATGAGAAGCCAGCTATCTTTCATTAAGACAGATTATAAACATTTCAAAAATAGAAAACAAGTTTTCTCACTAGCTTGCCTCTATTTTGAAATATATAATTACTTTCCATAAAAATAAAATAAATATCAAAAAAAAACCAAAACAGGATTCTTAGGAAAGCTCCAAGACAATTTGTTGACCAGAGAACTGGAATGAAGTGGACTCATAGTGAGAAATAATAAACACACTTTTTCCCTTATGGTGAAAAATATGAATATTAAAACTACTATTACAATAAGATAATGGACAATGACATATAAAAATTAATAAATAGAGCATGCTACCCTAGCTTGGGAAAAATTTCTTCAGCGCTATATTTTCACAATTAAAAACTTACTGTATAGTGGTTGATAATTTCTATTTGAAACCAATTTATAGTTAAATATGTTCTCTCTGAAGCAGATAGAGATATATTCAGTGTTAAAGATATTACAGTTGAGATAACAACAAAAAATAAGCATAGCCTACATGTTCTTAAGAGATTAGCTTAAAGACCAATACATTGGTTTGTGTTATTGGCTATAAAACCAGAACTAGAAACAAGCTTGGTACTAGCCAGGCTTTAATGACTGCAGCTAACCATTTCTCCAAGCCCCTGGTGCTCTGGATGGTTTTAGCTGATTGGGTGCTTGGGCAGCAGGCCAGGCACATGGTACCTTCTCAGTTAAGGACTCAATTTGCTTGTTTCTGAAATGCTACTATGGTGACTCCAAGGAGAATCCAACACAATTTGACCTGTAGGTAGTGGTTCATAGCATGTACTGCAGTGATGTCTCTAGATGGCAGAGGACATGCAGGGACTTCTCTTTTGGAGACAAAGGCCATGTGCAAAAGCAGGAAGGAAGGGAAGCAGAAAGACTATTTAACTTCTCTCTCTTTGCCACTGAAACTCCTAATCTTTGGATCCTCGCTTGCAGAGTGAGAACTGCAAAGTTGGCAACCTTTCAAGACTACAGTGTTGTTTTGCACGTTACAGGTTTTCAGTTACTACCAAAAGAAAGGATAAAATGCCTAGACGTCACAGAAAGTAAAGCTGGAAGGGGCTAAGGCAGACAAGGGGCTCATTTGCAGTATTCTTCATGTGAACCCAGAGGATGGGAGGGTATGTGGTCTGACCGCCAATGGCCCATGGATGATGTAATCTATTTTACTGTGTTCATCATTGGGCTTCGAGTTCTGAGAATAAACTATTTTGATTGACTTTCATAGTCTGTTTCCAACTATTGCTCAGAAGAGCTTCTTCGCTAGATTTTTCAGAAATAGACAATGTCTGCTTTGTTCCCATGGGTATAGTCCTCTCCAGTTTTAGCAGGAGAATTTCTCTCCCCTTCAGTTCTTTTTCTAGCCCCTCCCTTTTCTATCATTTCCACTCTGTCCTGTCACTTAAATTCTAGCCATGCGTTTCCGGCTTATGTGGTCTGGTGTCAGTGTGGGTTTGACATGCTCTCTAATAATTCTCTCCGGCTCTATTTTCTCTGACAGTACTTCTAATATAATATTAATCAGTTCTATTGTTTCTGATCAGCAGGCTGAGCCTAAGGGGCCAGAATAACAGATTAATTGGCATTTCGATTGGAATGATGTGATTTGGGCTCTGTGGGTAAGTCTGTTCTGAACAAGTGTAGTACCACACAGACTTTTTTCGTTTGTTTGTTTTCCAATCTCTCTGAGGTCAGAAGACCCTGCTAGGTCCTTAGAGTGAGGTAAACAAGCCATTTTATAAAATGTGATGATTTTTCCGAGCTAATGTTCATCTGCAATGTGCACTTTGCACAGTATATTAGACACGCCACGTTCGGAGCTCAGCGGGGCTCTCTTGATGCCAGCCAAGGCTGAGAAGTTTCCCATTTCATGTCAGACAAATGCTGTGCTCTTCACACGAGAGATGAGCTGTTACTTTTCTATGTGTTTTGAATTTTTTTTTTTAAAGTGCAGTACAGTTGTAACCTACCACCTCTGGCTACTTGATAATTTGAGCTGCTGAAAAGCCCTACAAGCTAATTGATATCCTTGGGAAAGGTCTGATGGCCGCGCTGTCAATGGAGAGCTGAACTGACCGTCCAGTGCAGAGCTGCAGTCGTGAAAGGGCACCCGTCAGTGTGGGTGAAGAGTTCCAGAAATGTGTTCTCTCCTGTCATCCCCACAGGACCCATGGACCTATGGGCCTGACTCATGCCAGTGACGGCTGTGACATTTATGGGCCAGCCTGCATATCTTTTATGGAGAGACAATTACCGGGGTAATGCTGAGGCATGAGTGAGCCTCTGGGCACAGGAGCTGTCACACCTACTGCTGAGGTGTGTGAATTAATGATCAGATGGATACAGCAGGTTGTACAACATTAACTTTAAATTGTCAGCTCCACTGTGAATGTCTGACAGTCTTCCTTTTATATGCTTGCTTTCATTCTGGGTCTGAGTTGCAAAGAATAAACACTTGCTTCCTTGTGTTTAAGTGACTTAAGAGTCTGAGCAGGAATATTGGGAGTTCTTTTCGCTTGCTGGTGGCTTTGGTGATGGCACATATGGAACATGATGGAACATTCCTTGACTTGACTTCTTTGTGACCGAAATAGTAAAAGCCCCCGTTACCTCGCCAACCACGGTGTCACACTACAATCTACACGCCTGTAGAATGTGATCTATGTCACCTTCCTGAGTATTTATATAGCTCCATTTTGAGCTTAGTAGTAATATAACTTGCTAAATGCTGTCATTAGTTTTTTCTCATTTTTAAACAATCAACAAGGTTTATTATTAGAATGAATGAAGTTGTGCAGGGCAAAGATGCTTGTCTTTTGTAACACAGCAGTAAGTGGAATATGCTTTGGTGTCATGGGCTGAAGAAATCCAAGAAGACTGAGCTCGTAATAGGAGAAGAATGACAGGCTGATGGGCTACTTGTAGGCTTTGGGGCTTCCTCAGAAGCCAGCAGGTTCTGTTAAACATCAAGCAAAACTTCTTGTATTTTTAGCCTTAATGTTCTTGTGACTAATTAATTTATATGACAGGAGGCTCCTATTTTCCACTATTTCCAGCAAATATAATTTTTGGAGGAAAAGATCATGTTTTATTTTAACATGGAATCTTAATCAGTTTGACATATTCATATTAGACTCAAGGGGGTGTATTAGTGACTCTAAGAACGTTTGTTAGTTTGGGGTTAGCCATCTAATTCAGAATTTTGGCCATTAGATCAGCCGTTTGCATTCCCTTCTTCACCAGTACAATTTTCCTATACCCACGCATTGTGACACTTGCCAACATGCCTGGAACCCTTCCTCTGCATTGCCCTTAGAATGAAAACAACTTCCCCAGCTAAGAGAGATGAATAATTAATCACTTAGTCCCACTGGGAGAAAATGACACATATGGCTGATTAGCGGGGGGCATTAAGAAAAAGAGCTGTCAAAGGGTGCCCTTTCTTCCCAAATGTTAAAGAATGCTATTTTTCTCTGTACTTAGAATCAGAGTCTCAGCAGGTAGTGATAGGAGCAAAACCAATGATGGTATTAAATAGAAGGATGTCTAAAAAGGCAGAGAGCACAACTAATTTTCGATTTAAAAAAACTGCCATCAGGATAACTGTTGTTCCTAGAAATAATTAATTATATGCTCATTTGGATTTCTGTTCCTTGATTTAAGTTAATGTTACCAACCTCTGAGGATGCACTTGGCTACTACAAAGCCTAGTCATGCGTCTAGCATGAGCCCATGATACAGATCTCCAGAAGCTCCAGAATTGAGTCCAAGAATTGGGCTGCAATTCATAAGTGTAGCCTGCTACACTTGTCCACAGTATGAAAAAAATCTTATTTCACTCACATATGTGCTGGCATTCAAATGCAAACAGGTGGTGTTGTAATGGATAAATTATAGAATTATTTGATTTGTTTTAGATGTGGGATAGCTTTTTGTTTTTTTTTTTTTTGATACTTGGTTTCAAAAACAATCCTAAAAGTACAGCTCATGGGGTCCAAATTTTGTTTTTGCCATTTGAGAAGGTCCTCATATACCAGAAGGTTGGGACCCACCACTATATAGAAGATTTGGAAACAGACTTCAGGTAGTAGGGCCATGCACCTTAACAACCAGAACTAGACTGTCCCAGGAAGCAGCAGCTACTTTCTGTGGAACTGCATCTCTACTTGATCATCATGGGCCATAATGCAAACAAACACATCATTTTGCCGCCTATAGAAGAAACTATATTTCTAGTAATGCAGACTAAGTCAATATGGATTATGTGGCCAAAATTCTCAAGCCCTGGAAAGGCTCTGGTGTCATTTGAAATACTTCTCACTCACTGAAATTTACTCTAACTCAAGAATTAGAATTTACTCTAACTCAAGAATTGTGCTCTGTTAAAACAGATACCCTTGGGAGAGATGAATGCTTCTTGTCTGTATCATTGTTTATTTCTCGATGTCCACAGTGGGTTTCAGAACCTTGACATTTGAAGTGGAGGAATGATACCTGCCCAAAGGGGCAAAGAGAATAGGAGACCCTCAGCCCTGTGAGGAGAGTTTATTTGCTGTGAATTTGGGTCTTATATGTTGCTCTTTCATAAGTTAAGCTATCAGCATTTGCAAAGAAACAATCATTTGTATGTGAAAATAAGAGTTTGGGGTGGGCATACAATATGCATCATTCAACAATATGCTTTGGAGAACAAGATTGTGATTTTAAGTCTTATTTCATATCAGAGCATTTCTGTGTAACACAAGGAGATGTGCTGGAGTAATTCTCTAGTGATTTCTTTTGTTCCACCTATAACTTTATCTCTGAAATTGATTTCCTCTGTGGTAGAGAAAAAAGGCTTACATTTCTAGTGGAAGAAAGACAGGTATGTGTTTACCGACATTCTATCTCCATAGTTTTTTTTTTTTTTTTTTTGCATTCCTAGTAAGTTTCAAGGAGGTTAAACTTGGCAGCAGTATTCATGGAAGAGGTCGGTGGGGGGTTCACCTAGGTTTCACCCTGGCTGCGGACAGCATTCTGTGGAGGTGCTCTTGATGTTTGGGGTAAGGATGCTGGGAAAGATTGAAGACAGGAGGGAAGGGGACAAAAAGGATGAGATGGTTGGATGGCATCCCCGACTCAATGGACATGAGTTTGCACAAACTCCAGGAGATAGTGGAGGACAGGGAAGCCTGTCCATGTGACAGGCACACCACAGTCCATGAGGTTGCAAAGAGCCATACACAGCTTAGTGACTGAGCAACAGCAGCAATCCTTCTTCATGCCAGACTGAATGGCACATTTCAGGATGTTGGTGCCCTGGCCACTAAATTTGAGAAGGAACTTGTAGTTATCCTGACTACCAAAAATAAAATACACCTCTGCCCATTTCCATATACCTCAGAGATGAGTTCCACCCCTGCTTGAAAATCATAATGTGACCCTTTCTCCAAAGCAGAAACGTGCTTGGAGGCATCTGGGCAAACGTGGGCTGTGCTGTGTGCTCAGCCGTGTCCGACTCTCTGAGACCCCCGTGGACTGTAGCCTGCCAGGCTCCTCTGTCTATGGAATTTTCTAGGTGGCATACTGGAGTGGGTTGCCCTTTTCCTACTCAAGGAGATCTTCCTGACCCAAGGACGGAACCCATGTTTCTTGTGTCTCCTGCATTGGCGGGTGGGTTCTTTACCAGGGCGCCACCTGAACATCCCCAAACCTAGATCACTTTCTTCCAGTGATTACAGGTTGGCATCTCTGTAACTCTTTTCCTGAAACCATCAGGTCTTCATTCATTGACTACCTTTAGTTTCAAAATATGTGTGTGAGGTAGATAAAGCTGGAGTGTTTGGCTGGTTTTTATTTTTTGCGGGGTGGTGGGGGGAGAAGGTAAGATTACATTTATTTTCTAGTATGCTGCTGCTGCTGCTAAGTCGCTTCAGTCGTGTCCGACTCTGTGCGACCCCAGAGACGGCAGCCCACCAGGCTCCCCCGTCCCTGGGATTCTCTAGGCAAGAACACTGGAGTGGGTTGCCATTTCCTTCTCCAGTGCATGGAAGTGAAAGTGAAGTTGCTCAGTCATGTCTGACTCCTAGCGACTCTCTGGACTGCAGCCCACCAGGCTCCTCCGTCCATGGGATTTTCCAGGTGAGAGAACTGGAGTGGGGTGCCACTGCCTACTTTTCATTTTTCCTCAGTTAATACTATTGCCTTTTCTAGTTGTTGAGTTTTTGTTTGTTTGTTTGTTTTTAACTGGAACATTATTGCTTTACACTATCATGTTGGTTTCTGCTGTGCTTAGTCGCTCAGTCATGTCCGACTCTTTGCAGTCCCACAGACTGTATCTTGCCAGGCTCTTCTGTCCATGGGGATTCTCCAGGCAAGAACTGGAGTGAGTGCCATGCCCTCCTCCAAGGATCTTTCTAACCCAGGGATCAAACCCAGGTCTCCCACATTGCAGGCAGATTCTTTACCATCTGAGCCACCAGGGAAGCCCTGGTTTCTTTGGTACAACATCATGAATCAGCCATAAGTATACGTATATTTCCTCTCTCTTGAGCCTCCGTCCCTCTCTCCCATTCCACCCCTCTAGGTCAGCTCCCTGTTTTGCTTGTGTTTTTTTTTTTTTTTTTTCGTTTGTTTGTTAATGAGGTTTCACCAAATACCAAGGCAGTGAGATGAGGATACCACTTAATTTTATCCTGGGCATCTCCCGTCTTGCAGTGATGTATATGTAGAACCCGCTCCTCCCATCGTTGAGGACCTAAGATATACTGTGCTGAGAAATGGATCACTTTTGTTTTGCTTTGTTTAAACTTCCCAATCTTTTCAGCTGTACTTGGGCTTTCAAGGTGCCACTGATAAGCTGACAGTTTTGTTTTAGGGGCTTGATAGGGAGAAGGGGATTAAATACTGCTAGCTGTGAGCACTAACACTATCCCTAGGCAAATAAACAAGAGTACTTCTGACAGGATGTAAGATAGCTTTCCAGGCTCACAACTGGTTTAATAGAGCTTGTAAAAATATACATTAATTGCTCTGTGGCTCTTTTTCACATTGCAGAGATTCTCCTTCAAACATTTTATGACTCCCTTGTTCTACAGGTAGTTGCTTATATTATGACTGATACCTCTAATTAGCTAAACGAGAAAACCCTACCAAATCATTCCCCACACTGAAATTAAGCCTCCTGGACCATGCTCTCAATGCCATCACTTTAATTTCTATATTGTTTCTGATTCTCCACGTTAAGTCCATGTACCTTTATGAATACACGTGTGTGTGTGCTAAGTCGCTTCAGTCATGCCTGACTCTTTGCAATCCTATGGACCATGGCCTGCCAGGCTCCTCTGTCCATGGGATTATCCAGCCAAGAATACTGGGGTGGGCAGCCATTCCCTTCTCCAGGGGATCTTTCCAACCCAAGGACTGGACCCAAGTCTCTTACATCTCCTGCATTGGCAGGTGAGTTCTTTACTGCTAGGGTCACTCTAGGTGAGAGTAATGCTGTGTTATATCCATACAGCTCTCCAGGCCAGCTCCTCAGCTCCTAGTCTTTTCTGTGTCCAGAAGAAGTGGGAGCATCTTTGGAGCTTTTGAATGAAGTTTCACTATGGAATTTCTGCTAAATGCTGCTGTTTCTGCTGCCTAGGAACATTTCACATTAGGCTGGATTGGCTGGCTTTAGAAATGCAGAATGTGTAATTTTAAAAGAAAAAAAAAACAACAGGAAATGGACAATGAAGATTTCTCTTTGAACATTAATATCTTTAGGGATTTAGGTTGGATAATTTCCAACACCCCCTCTAGGACTAAAGTTCTGTGACTCTAAACTAGACCCAGTCTCTAATCTAATAAGCAATAATTGCATCGAATATTTTCTCAGTTTCCCCCCATTTCTGGGCATTAATTTCCTGATCCTGAAATTCTGGGTTCATGCATACAATAGTTCAATCACACTAACTGAATTTGTTTCTGAAATTACTGATCTGCTCACATTGCATTTTTGGGTTCAATGGTCAGAGCTTCACATGATCTAACTTTGAGTTGACTTTGATTTTCAGACTCAGAAAGAAACAAAAAGAGGCCACAGGGCATCTAACTGAGTTGCAAGGGTTGTGAGGAAAAGAGAAGAGGATACAAAGGTCCCTAAGAAGGAAGTGGCCTTGAGGAACATGGTCTTACTAACGTATCTAGATTTCTTTCTTTCCCCAGTTTAACTTCTTGAGTACATATTTCTTCTCTCTCTGTCTTTAAATATAGAAACAAACATAAATATGTGTGTATATATATATATATATATATACACTTATGTGTGTGTATGTATATATATGTATATCTGTAGAATGTTATGGAAAAACCTGAATGAACGTTTTGGCCAACCCAATACTGATAAATATGTATATACAAACACATAACTTTATATGTATATAGCTTGATTCTGATTTATTTTATATATGATTCATTCTGTGTATGAAAATAAAATATATGATTATGTCTAAATCATACATTTTTAAATTAAAATATTAACATTTTAATATCTAGTAATTCTCCTTATGAGTTATTATAATAGTCAGGGAAAATGTATATTATATAGAGAATACTGACATCGAATACTATGTGTATAGATAAAGATGTATGGATATTAAAATATGTTAATATGTGTAACTTCTACATGTGAGTGGCTTCCCTTGTGGCTCAGCTGGTAAAGAATCCGCCTGCAATGTGGGAGACCTGGGTTCGATCCCTGGGTTGGGAAGATCCCCTGGAGAAGGGAAAGGCTACCCATTCCAGTATTCTGGCCTGGAGAATTCCATGGACTGTATAGTCCATAGGGTCACAAAGAGTCAGACATGGCTGAGCGACTTTCACTTTCTACATGTGAGTGGAAAATTCCCAAGTCATTAGGTGTATTTATCTACAGATATATAGGCCCTTTCTTCTTAAGGAGGCCAAGGGTTGTGTTTCATGTATTTCCCCCTGAGCATGAAAGGGTTTCCCTGAATACCTGCCCTTGTTCTTCGTATCCGTGGAAGTTGAGCACTGAACCGTTTGTTGCTGCAGTGCTAATGTTGATTTCCCTCCTTTGTAACCTACTGTCATTTCCTAATTGTGTCATCATTGTCTGATTTCCTGTGTTGTTGTGTGCGTGTTTAGTTTTTAATGTGAGTCTATGATCTGACTGCTGTGTTTCTTTCCCATCCCAGACCCCTCTTTCCCTTTCCATCTCTGACCCCTAAGATCTAGCCATTTTGAAACAGGTAGTGTTTCTCTTCTGTTTTCATAGGTTCTATCCTTCTTGTTTCTCTTTTATAGAAGAGCCACCTGCCTGAAGTTACATATTCTGCTCCCACTGATTTGCAGGATCAACTATCTCCTCCTCTGGGAGATAAGTTGTAAGTTTCACTTATCTTCCAGAGAGATGATCACACCCTTCTTTGTGCTAATGTTGTCCATTCTACATGTGTCCACTATAAGACATTTCAGGCTACTTTTTCGTCTGTTAAGCGTCTCTCCTTTTCTAGACTAATCAAGCTTTGTTCACTATTGTCCCTGTGTGTGTCTCTACTTGGGTCAGATGTGGCACATAATAGCTGTGTTTTAAAGCAAAGTGACTGGGGAAGAGACCAGCATTTCCATTGACAGTTGCAGTGTCAGCGTTGAAGGACATTATTATTTAACTTTTTATGGAGAACCTCACTAATGACTATTACTCTCAGCCACCATGGCAAGAATGCCTCAAGTTTGCATCAGTATAAATTATTATGCTGATAAGCAGTTTAGAATATGGTATGGGCCTATAAGAAAGATTTTATATCTGTGCTACAAAACTAATATAACTAATTGCTTTTCTTATGACCATGACTATTTTGTATCAGATTTCATGATTTAGTAAGAATGGTTTTGACTTTTAGACTCAGTGGTGGACCTAAAAAGAAAATCCTGGTTTGAAGTGGTCCAGATATTTTGCTAAAAATCTCATTTCTAGAATTTCCTTCTATTGAACTAAAGGCATTAAAAAAGTAAAGTCTTAATTTTCAGTTATGAGTTTGAAAGGGTCAAACTAACTCACTCAAAGCCAACTATACATTCCATTTGTGACAGGCAGGTCAGGTGCTATTGGGAAGGCAAGTCTAGAACCCAGAACTTTCTAATTCGAGGATCATTTTCCCACAAATAAAATATTAATTCTATCCTCTAGGAATATACTATCAAGTGTAAAGATAAAATATCAGAAGTGTTGCTGGTGATAAATACCCTCTTTAAGTAATGATCCCACTTCCAACCTGACAGAGAGATAAAAGAGAAAAGATCTGGGATAACATTTAATAACAGCTGGCACCTGTTGAGCTATTTTATGTGCCAGATCACTGGATATGTATCATACAGGTATTAATTAAATTGATTTTATAGAGCCCTAAAAATAGATGGTATCATTCCCATTTGATTCATGAGAATGCTGAGTCTTAGAGCTAGTCAGTTAATGGCGAGGAGCAGAGGGTCAAAAATAGGACCAAGTCACTGAGTGTTAAGTCCTTGCCCTTGACTGCCATGTTTGTGTTTCCTCTTGGGATGGTAGAATTTGCAAAAGGCATCTTGCTACTAGTAAGTGTTAGTTATACTCCAAGCATATCTGAAGACAAGAGGCCAGCAGAACACCCTTGCTTCTTGAGTAACAGAAGACTTGACTTAGCAATGGACTAGAAAGTAAACCATATGTGAACTTGCCTTCTGGGAGACTAGCTTGATCTCAGGCACCTCAGAGCTTCAGAGCTCCAAGAAGTCATCTTGAACATGAGTTGTATAGAACACAGAGTAGACTGTGGGCTGAGAAAGGCCTGGCCTCTCTCCTAGACCTAAATACCTAAAAAGATCATGCTTTATTTACGATTCAACATACAATGTATAACATGTTGGCTACAGTTAATAATATCATACTGTATAAATGAAATTTGTTAAGATAATAGAAACTTAATTGTTCTCTCAAAAAAAAAAAAAAAGTCATGAATGTGTTAATTATCTCAGTAGGGGGAATCCTTTCATAATGTTCAGTTCAGTTCAGTTCAGTCACTCAGTCGTGTCTGACTCTTTGCCACCCCATGAATCGCAGCACGCCAGGCCTCCCTGTCCATCACCAGCTCCCAGAGTTCACCCAGACTCACGTCCATCGAGTCAGTGATGCCATCCAGCCATCTCATCCTCTGTCGTCCCCTTCTCCTCCTGCCCCCAATCCCTCCCAGCATCAGAGTCTTTTCCAATGAGTCAACTCTTCGCATGAGGTGGCCAAAGTACTGGAGTTTCAGCTTTAGCTCATCACATTGTACACCTTAAATATCCTACAATTTTATGTGTCAATTATACCCCCATAAAGCTAGGGGAAAGGTCATGTAAATCATATTCTCAGCAGGGCCCAGGTTACCACCCCCAAATCTTATCCCTTAATAAAAAATACTGTATATATGCATGCAGTATACTGTATATGCATGTTGTATATTGTATTTATGCATGCTGAAGTAAATTGATATGCCAACTTTTAATAGGCTTTCTTGGCATTCACCTCAAAATTCCAGCAAATGATTGCCTGTTTATTTCCTCACTGGATTTAAAACCTGCTTTTTTGTTCCTCAAGTTACATATGCTTTTGAGTTGAAATTGCTCAGCATCCTTTAAAGTTTGCAAAGCACCATGAAAAATCACTGAAATGAAAAGCACTAAAATATGTAAATTGTTGCTATTGTTCTTAAGTGCTTCTTCACATAGGATATGATCATTTCAAAGACAAAGTAAGATTTCTTTCATGTCAACAGTGATTATGTTTTACTGTATGGGATCAGTCTTCTCTATATGAGCATTATTATTCTTGTAAAGTTAAAAAAAGTTGCTTTAAACTTCTGGAATTTCTATTCTACTTTCATTAACCTCTTTTTTTGTCTTCCTGCCGTCTTTTTTTCCATGTATTTTTGAAGAAAACTAACAGTTTGAAGGTAGTTGCCTAGGCATGCAGTAGTATTAAAATGGTCAGTAAGTAATATTATATTAGACCCTGGTTTATAGACTCTCTGATTTAAAAGAAAAAAAAAGTTTAAGTTTCCTTTATAGTGTAAATATATCAACAAATATTGATTGTGGGGACGTGCACTCTGCTATGTAGTATGTAAGTGAAGAGTTTAAAAGTTAATTCCTTAATGTAGACAGATTATAAACCAGCACGAAGTGGAACATCTTCAATGTGCAGGAAAGTTATTTTTCTGACATTGAGGTCATGCATAAGACACTTCAGTTTTCCTATCCCTCCCTGGCTACATTTATTAGAGACAAAGGTTTATTGCCATAATGGTCAAACAATGACTCGAGATAAGTTTTAGAAATTAGAAATGATCTAACATACTTCTGCAGTCCCACAGACTTCTTAGTCTGAAAAATTTGTTGATTGTTGATGGTGTATTTTGGTATCTGCTTTGAAAACATAACTATTCTCTCAGGAATCTTTTGGTCAGAGTTACGACTGATGATGTGGGTCGATAAATGCCTCTTGATCTGTGGTCAGTGTAATAGCAAGGCTCTAGGGACACGGAATCTGCCCAGAATGGAGCTGTAAGTATGGATGCGGGAGGCCCTGGAAAAACATGCAGGTGAAGAGGAAAGGCTACCAAGAGCAGAGTGTAATTTATGGACTGGCAGGGAATTTAAAAGATTATGCTTGACTTAGCTGTTACTTTTAAGCAAAGAAACCAAGATTTTTTGAAAAAAAAAAAATTAAGAGAATGCAAAAGTGACCTAACCAGCATTTATGGATCAATATATATTATTGTTCTAAGTCAGGTCCTGATGTGCTGGTGTACAAATCAAATGCAGATCAACTGACTTGTTGCATGATGGGCGACCATGCTAATTGTGATTCATAACCGTCACCCACCATTTGTGATATTTGAGAGCAATTCTGATCGGAGGTAATTATGGTAGATTGCCCCGTGCCAGCAGACATTGCATAAATCCTTCAGCTGAGGTAAGACTGACAAGCTCTGAGTAATAGACTGCACCTTGGAAAAGATTTATATTTGAGGCCCAGTTAGCTAGAGTGCTTTATACTTTTCATTTCTCAATAACTTGACTGGAACTAAGGCAGTCAGTTATTTCCCAAATTCTCCATTTTCATGATAGGATAATCAATAAAGAGCAACTATTAATTTAGAGTCACTCTGATATACTAGGACTAGACAGTTTTACTACGATATTGATTACTTCTGTAATTTACCACTGGGTGTACATACTGTGATCCAGACACTTCAAAGGTCATTAGAAATAGGTTGCTTCTTAGTGAGGTAAGTTCACTTATTGGGAGGCAGGGGCCTTTGTTATTATAATCAGCTGGGCTTCTTGATCCTTCATTTAGGTCCAAGACCAAAGGAGCACAAGGTCATCAATCGTGTGTCACATGACACAGCCTAAAATAGAAGGCCAAAGTTTAGTGTTTTTTTTATGGAATTATGCTTCTCTTGTGGCTCAGCTGGTAAAGAATCTGCCTGCAACGCAGGAGACCTGGGTTTGATCCCTGGGTTGGGAAGATCCCCTGGAGAAGGGAAAGGCTACCCACTCCAGTATTCTGGCCTGGAGAATTCCATGGACTGTATAGTCCATGGGGTTGCAAAGAGTCAGACACGACTGAGTGACTTTCATTTCACTTTACTTCCAGAATGAAGTCCAGGAATGATTCTAGACTACTGCAGAATCTTGGGTGGCCCCCAGTGTTATCTTACACCCGATCATTCTTAGAAATATTTCCCATCACAACAAGATGTCATTCGAGGAGTTTTCAATAAACAAAGTTTTCTAAAATATAGTCTGCAAAGATCTTCTGGATCCTGTCTTCTCCAAAGTCCCATCATTTCCCATCTC
>NW_011494797.1:1697381-1727468 GCF_000754665.1 Bison bison bison | reverse complement strand
CTGGAGAAACTGTTGAACATATTTAATTTTTTTTGAATAAGATGTACAAGGATATAAATTTTATTCCCCGTAAAGAATCTGCATGCAATGTAGCAGACCTGGGTTCGATCTCTGGATCAGGAAAATCCCCTGGAGAAACTGTTGAACATATTTAATTTTTTTTGAATAAGATGTACAAGGATATAAATTTTATTCCCCGTAAAGAATCTGCATGCAATGTAGCAGACCTGGGTTCGATCTCTGGATCAGGAAAATCCCCTGGAGAAACTGTTGAACATATTTAATTTTTTTTGAATAAGATGTACAAGGATATAAATTTTATTCCCCTTACATTAATGTATGTTATTTAGATTGTAATTTTTTTTAGAAGCAAGATGAGTATAACCTACATTTCCACTCGTTTTTCTTGAAGAGGATAGAATCATATTGAGAAGACAAAGTCTTATTACTATATTAGTATGTGCTCAGGTTACATGCATCACTCTTAGCGTAGGTTAATCTTTAGGGGGCAATTATGGTACCATTTAAAAAAAATTCACAATGGTAACTTATATGGTACCTCAGAGAGACAGAGATACAGCACAATTAATGACTCCCAAAGGTATCTTACCTGATTTCAGTATCGACTTCATAAATGTGAAATCATTGCTGTTATCCCTGTTGGAAGCACTTTCAATTCATGGAACAGACCTGTGCCTCCAAGAATAACATGGTACTATTCTCAAGTCGTATCACTTTTCTTGCAAGCTAACTTCTTGATACGATAGAAAAAAGTCAGCATTTGTAAAAGTCAGCCACTTAGACCAAATGTAACTCTGTCTCCTACATGTGAGTGCCACATCAGTTCGGTGAGAAATGAGTCAGTATTAGCTGACACACAAACACCTGCCGTGAACCTTTGATGGCTCACTCAACCACACACAAAGGTTTGGGGTTAAGAGGGAAAAGCCTATGTTCTAAATTACTTTGGTGCTAGGGCAGGATTTCTGTTCCTATTCAACTCTTAAATTTGTAACAACTGCTTGCAGACCATCATGCAGCAAAAGTAGTGGATCATTAGAATCAAACTGTTCTTTTTTCCAGTGAAATTAACAAAATTGAAGGATATTTGTTGAAATCTACTAAGTACTTAGAAATCTGGCTGGACTATGGTGCATGTCATAATGGATTTTGCATATATACCTTGGGAGGCCATCTGAAACTTTTCCTTTGTTAAAAAGTGAAGATAAATAATTTAATTAAACCAGAAGATCATTTTTATACAATATTACATTATGTCCAAGAAAAATTATTTTCAGTGAACTTGAATCTGGGGAAGGAGAAGGAAAGATGATTCAAAGACATGTAAGCATTTTCATCATCAAATCACAATTAAAACTATTGAGATATTTGCCATAAGTATTATTACAAAATAAACACTTTGGGGACATTTTTAACACAGTCCTAACAACAGTGTTTCCTATGACCAACTTCATTCTCATAAAGCCAAGCTACATGCATTTATCTCTTTAAGCTTAGCTGAAGACCAAATAAATCTAATTGTTACCGGTGGCAAAAAGCATCAGCTCAGTGGACACCCCTGATGCATCAAAAAACAATACCCAATGTGCTTGGAAAAGACCCTGATGCTGGGAAAGATTGAGGGCAGGAGGAAAAGTGGGCAAAAGAGGGTGAGATGGTTGGATGGCATCCCTGACTCAATGGACATGAGTTGGAGCAAACTCCAGGAGATCGTGAAGGACAGGGAAGCCTCGTGTGCTGCAGTCCATGGGGTCGCAAAGGGTCAGAAAGGACTTGGAGACTGAACAACAAAGGGTGTACTATTTTTTTCCTCAGTGGTGACAACATTGGGTTTATTCTGCAGTGATTTGGCCTACGCTCCCTGGAACTAGTGTTGATATCATTTCTTGAACATTTATCCTCAGTGACATAATTGTTACTTTGTGTATAATCAGTATGCCAAGCATTATATGACTGGGAAGCGGCTGTCTGAAAAGTGATGTGCCGTAATGAAGGTACGCCTTCTGGAGATAATTTTGGCTGCTTATCAGAGCAGGAGCAGCTGTATTTTGGACTCAGAGTTTCCACTTAATACACCATGAAAAAGCAACAAGTGCTCCACCAGAAAATTGTATTTTGTTGAAAGAACTAAAGCAAAATGAGCTGCAGTTCTATACCAAGGAATATTAAAACACTGGGGGGAGAAACTAACTTGGGAGTGTATTTTTTTCAGTGTTCTGAGTCACTTTTTTTTTTAAGTTTGTATTTAGTGTATATTGCCTCAGAATAAAAATATTTTTGGAATCCTTATCAGTCAGAAAAATGTCTTCAATCAAAATTAGTTGGAGTCTGGAGCTAAAATAACTCCATTGGGCTCATTTGTGGAATGGCTGTGGAGGCTTTATTTTTACAAGCAAATGGCAAATGCCTGCTCCAATGTATCGCTGATACAAATTAAGTGTATACTCTATTTCATAAATGAAGGAAGAGTTATTGGAAACACTCTTTCCCTGATCACTAAAAACTGATTGCCATCAAAGAAGGGCCTGATTACTAACCACCAGCTTAGTGTTTAGCTGGAACATCTGGCCGCCTCAGAGGGGGAAATTTGCTGAGCTTAAAAAATGTTTATTCCAACTTTCAACTCATGCATGTATAGAACACAGATGAGGAATCATCTGATGTCCTTCAGATTTCTGTTGCTAAACAAATGTAACTCATCTTCAAGGGAAAATTTAGTAAACTCCTTTCCTCACTGATTTAGCTTCTTAAGCTCTTGGGTAACAAGAACTAGAGAAGAATAAAGAGCATAAGAAAACAAAGAGTGATTTGAGCCCTTAAAAATATAGCACAGGGAAATTCACTTAATGCACTGTGGTGACCTGAATGGGAAGGAAATGCGAGCAAGAGGGGATATATGTCTGTGTGGCTGATACACTTTGATGTACAGCAGAAACTAACTGCACTATAAAGCGGCTGTACTCAAAAATTAATTTAAAAAACAGGTATCTGAAGGATAGTTTTAATGTTTCTTCATATGCAGTTTGATCTAGGTGGACGTTGGCAATTCTATGTATTTTATAATAATTTTATTTATTTTGGCTGTGCTGGATCTTTGTCACTGCTTAGGCCTTTCTCAAGTTGCGGTGAGTGGGAGCTAGTCTAGTTGCTGTGTGTGGGCTTCTCATTTCGGTGGTTTCTCCTGTTGCAGAGCACGGGCTCTAGGGAACAGGGACTCAGTAGTTGCGGCTCCTGGGCTGTAGAGCACAAGCTCAATAGTAGGGGCCCACAGGTTTGGTTGCTTTGTGGCATGTGGGATCCCCCCCCGGACCAGGTATCAAACTCATGTCTCCTGCTTTGGCAAGGGGATTCTTTACCACTGACCCACCAGGGAAGTCCAGTTTTTGTTACTTTAATTCATCTCATGGTGTTGAGTGAATGCCTCGTCCACTGCACGAAGCTGAGTGCTCGGTGAAGACCATGACCTCAGGACCCACCAGTGCCTTGACTGCAAGACTGTTACTTGACATGTGCCCTGTCCATGGCCAGCACTGGTCTTCCCACCCCTAGGGCTTGGATTACTATTACTAACCTGCAAAACAATTGACTCTGCTTAAGTGTCACTTTCCCTGTGAATCCTTCCTTAACCATTTAAGATTAGGTCCTTAGAGCCATTACGTTTATCCACTCCTTAGCATGTAGAGGTGGCATCATGATTTCTTGTTCACTTACCAATCCTCCATCCCCAAGCCTGTGCACCTGATTCACTGACTGTGTTTTCATTCACCATTGTATTCCAGGCGCTAGAATTAAGCCTGACACATACCAGCTACTAAGTAAATGTTGATGATGGAATGAATGAATGAATGAATCAGATACCTCCTCTCTCCTCAGTGCACTTTAACTCTAGGGAACAGGACATGTGTTGCAAAAATGGTAATAAGGCAAAACAGAGGAAGGGACATGCTGAAAGAGTGATTCAATAAAAGGAGTGGTTATGGAAAATTTCTTTCAAAACAGGATGCTCTTACCAGATTCCAACCAGGCAGCTTCATACCTTACTTTTTTCACTACAATAGTGGTATTTAAGCCCTTAATTCTAAAAATATAGTAACTAGCTAAAATTAGCCTGGATTTAATGCTCTGGGTCAACTTAAAGTGACATGTGAACATCGGCAAAAAAAAAAAAAAATGTTTCTAAGTTCTATAAATCTCACTGGGAATTTTTCATTGGCTCATCTCATTAACAATCTTTTTCTCAGGGATAAGGTTTTCTAAGTCAATATTTTTCTAACAGCATGCCCTTTTGTCTTCCCCTAAATATGGTAATCTTTGTTTCTTCAGTGATCATGTGAGAACAGAAAGAAAATTTCTTCTCAGAGAAGACAGAGCAGAGGAGTATATATTTCTGGCCAAAGGTTATCACAGTTTAATAGTAGGAAGGAATGTACACGTCTGTAAACAGAACGTACTGTGCTTTCTGAGGTTAACACCATTTGTTTAGTCTTGTTAAATAGCTGGTAAAATAATCCAGGTTGTAGAGAAACGCAAACTGTAGTGACTGCTGCACATGGCAGATGAGGGACCCCAGAATGTCACAAAGGTTTCTGGGAGGAGAGATGTTCAGAGTCAGGTAGGACCCCTCCACCTCCCTGCTGCTTCTTGGTCCCTTGCCTACCAGCTGTTTTTTCCTCTCAGTCACCTTCACTTGATATCCGCTTGCCCACCAATTTCTCCAACCTCACCCCTTCCATATATTTTGTGTGTGTGTATGTAACAAAGTTTTATTAAAGTATAAAGGAGATAGAGAAACCTTCTGACATAGGTATCAGGAGGCAGAAAGAGTACCCCCCTGCTAGTCTTCAGCTGTATGTTATATAGTCACTAGCAGTCTGTTAATTAACATTTTTCTCTTGTATTCTGCACTTGCTTTTTTTTTTTTTTTTCAGGCTAGAATCATTGTCTTGGTCTCTACACTGACTTTGTTCAGGCTTGTGCTAAGTCACTTCAGTCATGTCTGACTCTTTGTGGACTCTGTGGACTCTAGTCCACCAGGATCCTCTGTCCATGGAATTTCCCAGGCAAGAGTACTGGAGTGGGTTGCCATTTTTTTGTCCAGCAAATCTTCCCAACCCAGGGATTGAACCCTGGTCTCTTACATTGCAGGCAGATTCTTTAGAGCTGAGCTCCCCAGGGAAGCCCTGTCTAGGCTTAACACAGACAATTTTTAAATAGGAAACCAGGTGAAATTCAGGAAACCAAAATATATTGATTTTTCTTAATTTAAGACATTAGCAACCAGGACATTATCAACATAAACACACATACTCACATACATTCTCAAATTCATTCCCTAGCTTCTGTCATGAGTTAAAGGAATCCAAAAAGGCAGTGCTCATGAAGGTTTCTTTACATCACTTATTTTCTGTTCTCTGAACACAGACTGGACATTGTCAGCAATCTCGAGCTGCAGCAAAGAAATGTTGCAAATTTCCTTTATTTTCTATTTCTAATGATCTGGCATTAGAAAGACTTTGTGCTCTCCAGAAATTAACTTGGATCTTTTCTGAGCTCAGTGAGCATTGTGGCAGGGGGTGGTGGGGGGAAACTATCTTGAAGGACCCCAAAAGGGACCCTAGGCAGCATTGCCCTTGCTTCCATGCTATAGTTATGTTAGGTGTGGTTTGGCACCTCCACCAGATGGAAGTTAAGTCACTTTTTTCCACCATTAGCATGACATGGGAAATGTAGTACAACCAAAAATGCTTAGCCTCTATCCTAGACTTTCAGGAGCTTAGATTTTTGAATATACTAGATAAGTAGCTGAAAACAACTTAGTTTTGGCAGTAGGGAATGGTTGATCATTCTGAGGAATATCCCACACTGTATGCTAAATCCAAGACAGACCTTTGCAAACTGGAACAGTTGGTCACCTTATTTATTGGCAAAGACCAGAACCAAAACAAAGTCCATCTACTTTCTGTCTTTGAATCCTAATTGTTCTTTAAACACCCTACACTTGGGTGCCTGGATTTATCCCCAGGTTTTCTATCTTGTTCCACTGGTCTATATTTTGTTTTTGTGCCAGTACTATACAGTCTTGATGACTGTAGTTTTGTAATATAGTCTAAAGTCAGGAAGGTTGATTCCTCCAGTTCCCTTCTTTTCTCTCAAGATTGCTTTGACTATTTGGGATCTTCTGTGTTTCCATACAAATTGTGAAATTATTTATTCTGTTTCTGTAAAAAATACTGTTGGTAGTTTGATAAGGATTGCATTGAATGCATTGAAATATATATATTAAAATAGGCAGTCAGTGGGAGTTTGATGTATGATGAAGGGAACCCAAAGCTGTTGCTCTGTGACAACCTGGAGGGATGGGATGGGGAGGGAAGAGGGAGGGGTCACATGTATGCCTACGGCTGATTCATGCTGATGTATGGAGAGGCCATCACAATATTATAAAGTATTTATCCTCCAATTAAAATATATAAATATTTTTTTTAAAAAACTGCATCTGTATGGATATAAAATAAATAGATATATTACTTGCCTTTTTGATTATTCAGACATGCTTCAATTATGCCATGGGTAAAGACAAATAACAGCAGCCATCTTGGAACATTAACTTTAGAATTACATGAAATAAAATAGGTAAAGCACTTAATATAGTGCCTAATACTAAGTGGTCAATAAATATTAGCATTAATTCACTTTCTGTACGCCCACGGGTATTTCCTTCTTGGCTTCTTGAGATACTAATCTTTAGTAAAGGAGATTTTTCACTGGGCTACTAAGCTGGCAACTGGTCTGTTACATGCCATTATTTCTTTGAGCTGAGACATTAAATACCATATCCTCCAACCCATTTGCTAGTGTGCTAATGGAATTTGTTCTCTCTGCATTCCGAGGGTCTGCTCCTGGAGAAATGGGCCAGTTCAGCAGTTTTGTAGAGGCTTAGAGGTGGAGAAGGCAATGGCACCCCACTCCAGTGCTCTTGCCTGGAAAATCCCATGGACAGAGGAGCCTGGTAGGCTGCAGTCCGTGGGGTGGCTAAGAGTCGGACACGATTGAGCGACTTCACTTTCACTTTTCACTTTCATGCATTGGAGAAGGAAATGGCAACCCACTCCAGTGTTCTTGCCTGGAAAACCTCAGGGACGAGGGAGCCTGGTGGGCTGCTGGTCTATGGGGTCGCACAGAGTCGGACACGACTGAAGTGACTTAGCAGCAGCAGCAGAGATGCTACCCAGCAAGACACACATAGAAGCCAGGACTGCAGTGATGGCTTTTGAGAAAGCAAACAGCTTTACTCTTAGGTCCACCAGAAAGGAGACCAGAGACAGGGTTCAAATCAGTTTCCTCTATCCAGAGTTTCAGGTGAAATTTAAGGAGTTAAGGGGAAAATCAAAGTTGGAAGCTGATTGGCTAGTCTCAAATCAGTTCATACAAGCTACTGGTGTTACCGGAAGCCAGGTTCTCCTTATGGATGGGCTTTTCGCTTTGTCCAGCACACTAGTGGTGATGTTTCTATTCTCTGAGTTCCGTAGACTGAAGATTTTTGGTCCTGGGGTCCTCCTGGAGACATGCTTTCTGTTGTGTGTTTGCACAGTGCTGTCTTTGAAAATTAGCCCTAGTTTCTTGATTGATCAGCCACCTGTTTGAGAAGGCAACCAGGTTAAGATGGTGCTATTTCAATTTACCCGCCCCCCTTTTTCCACAACTTGACCTTAGAAGATCCTTAAGACATTCTTCAAAAAGTAAGAGCAGATGTTTGAGATGAAGAGGGGCCAGGAGGAGAGCACTTTGGTAATGGTGCTGAAGGCCATGGCTGTCTCAGGCCTTGGGCAGAAGGTATTCAACCTGGATATTGCTTAGGCACGTCGACTCATGCTTGTGTGATCACTTCTGTGGAGGTAAAATGTTTTGGCCATCTCCCAAGAAGGTAAGGGCTTCCCTGGTGGCTCAGTGGTAAATAATGAGCAGAACACATGGGTTCAATCCCTGGGTAGGAAGGAAGGAAATGACAACCCACTCCAGTATTTTTGCCTGGAGAATCCCATGGACAGAGGAGTCTGATGGGCCACAGTCATTGGGTTGGCGAAGGAGTCGGACACGACTTAGCTACTCAGCAACAATAACAACAGTAAGAGCAACAGGAAGGATAATCCTAATCACAGAAACAAATGAGGGCCTGAGTGTTTCAAGCTGTATTCTCCTGACTTCCTCTCTCAAGTTTAGCTGAGTCTCAGCCCCCTCAGTTTGCTTTCTTCAAGATGACCTTTTCACGCTCCTCCTCATCAAGTATGTTTTTCAAGGCAGTGAGACGGAGCCTGGACTCTCCTAGGCCCCTCTGCAATAAGCGCCTGCCCTCATCACGTGGGAGGAAACTGTTGGAACCTCCGACCAAACCGGGTACAGCCTTGAAACTGCTGGCATGGATCCCTTGCAGCCAGGTAGCGTGCATGGCTTTCAGGGTTCCCTAAGTGAACCCTCACATCCAAGCTGGTCATAGTCGACTGTTCTTTTTCCTCAGTGGCTTCTCCATAGAATACTTATAGCCAAGTTGTGGACAGTTAATATGGCATTTGCTTACTTCTTTCCAGAAACCTAACTAGGAGATGAAATTTGTCTCTGAATCCTAAGGCTCTTGCTTTCTCTTTTATGCCTCTTGAGGCTGTTTGAATTCTCTGCTTTTTGGGGGCAGTAGGGGGAGAGGGGGTGGAGGTATTGGTGAGGGAAAGCCATTTTCTAGAGATTTGTAATCTGTACACTGTTCTCAGCTCTTGGGTTTGAAACCTAAATATTGACTATGCTTCTGACTGGAGGCCTGCTTGCTCACGAGCTGTCTCCAAACATCCATCCTCAGAGGGACCGGCTAACCCCTCAGAACACCAGCTCTAAGGTGGAGAGAAGTTGGGTGGGACAGGGGAGCAGCTGCTATTGTACTCAGGAACTCTGTATAAAGGAACAAGGCATGCTCGGAGCCACAGATTGGCAAACCCTAGTGCTCGCTTTTCTCTTTCATGATCTTAAGGGTTTTCCAGGTGTAGCCGAGCTTCTGCCTCCCACAGACCTGGGGTTTCTGAGAAGACTGGTTGGCATCAAGTTGGCATCAGGCCAATCCGTGAAGGCTGGAAAGAGGCAGCAGACATCCTCTAAAGGCAGTGGTTACAGGCTCTTCCATGGTTCTGCTAACTAAGAAGTAAGCTATCTTGAGCCCTACATAGAGGAAACCCAGTCAGCCAACTGCAAAGCTCAGACTCCACTAAGGGCTTGCTTTTCTTCAGGGGATGGACTCCCAGATGAGGAACTCTTGGCTGCCCTTTCCTCACTGCGGGTACCACCTTTCCTCAGGTCAAGAGTGGACAAGTACAAGTAACGGGTTCACAAGGTGTGACCCTGATTAGGTTTTTTATGTTACTTTGCTGAATAAGGATTTAAAGGAAAGATGGAAAACTATGGTTCAGGAGGAGAACCTTCAGAAAAGCCCATCTTGCCTGAGTCAGAGCCTAACAGTGGTCTCAACTTACTGCAGTTTGCTCCTCCTTCAGTCCCTCCCGAGGTCCTCTGCCTTACAAAGGGGAGTCCTTGCCCAGGCTCCTCTGCCCACCATCCTCCTCTGGCCTCCTCTAGCCCTTGCTTCTCCACACTCTTCATAGCAGGAGTGGGATTCTATCTGCCTTCTTTCTGGGTTTTTCTGTGGAGTCTGATGATTTCTTTTTCAGTAGATATCTGTTCAGATATCCAACAACCGCTATTTGAAATTTGCTTGCCCAAGTCAGCTTTCCAACTTCTTAAGTTTTCTCAGCACTGCACCTTAAGGTTCTTAGTAGACAAAGACCCACTTCTACTGGAAAATAAATCCTTTATGCCCACATACTTTCTTGGTCAAATAAGGTTACAGTCTTATTTGACACTTACTTAAACAGCTCTCATCGTGAGCATGGTTTACAGTTTGCTGACTAATTAAAACACAAAACAAAGCACAACTCTCTAGGTACAAAAGGAGATACCTTGTAACCTCATTAAAGTACTCTTTGTCATCTTTTCCTCCCAGGCTTTGAAACTCATTTTTATTTTCAAACACCAACATCTTTGTTCATCACCAAGGTCTTTTGTACTAAACATAATAGTAACATATATCAAAGGACTGTTGGCATTGCCCCTGCCCAGGATAACCAAACATGTAATCTATAAATACAAGTTGTTTTCGTCTCTTCGATAGAAATGAAGCAGCCTACAAGGTCATAAAGTAAGTCAGGGAGCTGACTGGAAACACAACCCAAGATGACTGACCCCCAGATCTGTTCATTGCACTAAATCACGCTTCCTTCCTCGGTGAAAAAATTCCCACAGCAGGAAGAACCAGAGAGCTAGCCTCTAAATTATACATGACTCTTTGTCTCATTTTCCCTTCATGGCTAATTGAAGATGCAGGGCAGTGCTACTTTTTGGCGTTGTCTCCTGTATCATCTCATTGTCTCACAAGTGACAGGGAGTATCTGCTGCAATTTGGCTTCATTAAAGGCCAGACAGAAGTCCGTGGGCTTTGAAGAGTCTCAGGATGACAGGTTTGGTGTCTTGGTTCACACTTAGGCATGCGGTTCATTGTTTGTTTGTTTGTTTACCCTTTAGACTAAAACTGAGAAAGTGAAAGTTGCAAAGTCATGTCTGACTCTTTGCAACCCCATGGACTATACAGTCCATGGAATTTTCCAGGCCAGAATATTAGAGGAGGTAGCCTTTCCCTTCTCCAGGGGATCATCCCAACCCAGGGATTAAACCCAAGTCTCCTGTGTGGCAAGCAGATTCTTTGCCAGCTGAGTCACAAGGGAAGCCCAAGAATACTGGAGTGGGTAGCCTATCCCTTCTCCAGCAGATCTTCCCAACCCAGTGATCGTACCGGGGTCTCCTGCATTGCAGGCAGATTGTTTACCAACTGAGCTATCAAAATGCATAACTTTTAAAGGTCAACTACATGAGATGTTTAGTTGATAGGATGGGAATATGGGTTGCTGAATAAAAATCATCAAAATATTCAACTACCAAATAAGGAAAATATAAAAGTTCCCAATCCTTATGAATATTAAGCATGGGAGGCATCATACTTGGATTAGGGCTGACAATAGAAGTTCAGAGTTTCTTGCAGCCTGTTTAGTCTGAAAAAGATTAGGACTCTGGAGAGAGAGTGGAACCAAGTTGCCAAAACCACCGTTCTGCATGATCACTCACAAGTGATATTGTGGAGAGAGAATTCATACCACATCTCACAGTGTGCTTTTGGGTATTATCTTCATTGCATGTCCTTGTTCAGTGGTCTTTGAGACCTAAGTACCAAAGCTATTGCTGGAATATCACTAATAATAATAATAATAATAAGTAATGGTGTCAACTAATGCTCTATAACTGTAAGGTGAGTCCTTAGTTCTGTGTCCTTTTTTTTTTGTTCTTTACAAAGATACTGGTATTGCTTACGTTTTGGGCTTTCTCAATGTGTTCAAATTTGCAACAGCACAAGCCTATACCTCCTGCTTGTTCCCTTCTGTCTGGTGTATAGTGTAGTATTTGGCTTAATATGAAATCTGCACGGATAGAAATGAAGGATTTCAGTGGGAAGGCCTGACCTAGTACATCTGGTGGTGGGCAGCGAGGCACCATTTGAGAGCAGAGTGGAGTAAGGAGAGGTGTGTTTGGGGAATATTATAAAGGCAGTATGTACAGAAGGAAGACAAACAAGAAGAAAGAAGCTTGGGTAGACAGTCCTGTAACAATGGAATTTCAGGATGTCAGTCCTGCCCTGGCTTTGCCAGTCACGTCCTGCTCTTCACTCTTCAGGTGGGGACCCATCTCCTAAGCAGCAGAGGGGCACAGACCCCCTACCCACAGCATCGTACTGAGGGGTTGTATGATCCCACCCAGAAGCTGGAGTTCTTTTGACAGCCTCCTCCATCCTTTTTTTTATTAGAATCTGCTGTCTTTAGGAATGGCTAGAGTGCTAGGAAAAGGAGTCATGTCAAATATCAGAACCACTGCTTCCGTGGTGAGAAATTTTCCCTTTAATATCTTCCGTGATAGGGGATTCCCTGATGGTCCAGTGGTTAGGACTTGGTACTTTCACTGCCAGGAACCTAGGTTCAATTCCTGATCAGGGAACCAAGATCCCACAAGCCACACAGCATAGCCAATTAATAATAATAATATCTTCCATGATAGGACACTGTGTATCATTACAAATAAAGCACTTTTGCACAGAATTTAGCTAATAAATAATAAGAGAGGTAGAGAATAAGACATGAAGATAGTTTTAGAGTATTAAAATGTCACTCTCACTTGTGTATTTATTGAGCCTATGTATACAGTCCAACTACTTTATTTAGCTTCTATACTGCAAGAAATAGTTTCAAAATAGCCATTCATATTCCTGTGTCTCACTTACTGCTGTCTGTCTACAGAGATTCCCTGCACTCACCTGTCTGCCAAACTTCTTGGCTAATCAGAAGTAGGAGCAGCCTTCTCTTTCATGGTTTTCTCATCCTAGTCAGTCTCAATCTATGTCCTTTGATTAGTAAAAGTGAAAAAATGAAAGTGTTAGTCACTCAGCCATGTCTGACTCTTTGCAACTCCAGAGACTGTACCTGCCAGGCTCTTCTGTCCATGGAATTCTCCAGGCAAGAATACTGGAGAGGGTAGCCATTCTCTTCTCCTGGGGATCTTCCTAACCCAGGGATCAAACCCATATCTCCTGCACTGCAAGCAAATTCTTAACCATCTGGGTCACCAGGAATCATCTGTGATTTCTGAAACCATTCCCTGTCCTGCTTTGCCTGCTAGGTATCTTCTCAGCGACTGCTGAGCACTGAGTATTAAAAGTCTGTCCCTAATCAGCTCTGATTGCCATTACAAGATACTAAGACTGGGTGATTTAACCAACAGCAATGTATCACTCACATTTCTGGAGGCTAGAAATCCAAAGTCAAGGTCACAGATTCAATTCCTGGCAAGTGTCCTTTTCCTAACTTGCAGATGGCCACCTTCTCACTGTGTCTTCACATAGAGAGATAATGAGCTACTCTCTCTTCCTCTTCTATAAAGTCACTCATCCCATGATGGTGGCCCCACCTTTGGGACTTCATCTCAACCTAATTACCTCCCAGTGGTCCTGCCTGCAAATACCATCACATTGGGGGTTAGGGCTTCAGCATATGAATTTGAGAGGACATACACATTCAATCCCTAACAACTGCCCTTGACCTTAGATTCATTACAAAAATGTAAGATGGAAAGTGTGGACGCTTCAAGGATTCTCTTTAGGCGGAGGTCCTGTGGCCATTCAGAGAGCTGCACCAACCTCTTTTTGCCATGTGACAGACAGCTCAGAGGCAGGGAGGTAAGTTCAAATCCAGGAGACCTAAGAGCCACTTTGGCTTAGATGCCTCCTGGCCCAGAGCAGCCAGTGTTTCTGACAGACCACTGGGCACAGCTGTCCTTGTATAAATCAAGGGGCAGAAGAGACAGAAAAGTCAAGACATTCAGGGACACCCCAAGCTGGGAAGACTATCCCAGACTTTTATAACTTATTTCTAGTTCTTCCCAGACTAGACTTAATTTGTCAATCTGGGTCATTTTTCCTGTAGATATTATTCCTAAGTAACATAGTATATATGAGGTGACCAGGGGAACAGAGTGCTAGTACATTCATTGAAGGTCAAGTTATCATGAAAAAGAAGAAAGGAGGGCTGTTAACCCCTTCCCACTCTCCTAGACTATTGGTCACCTTCCCCTGTATCCCACTTCTTGGAGCCATTCCTAAGAGCACTGGAACATTTAGGGAAGTTATCACAAAGTGTCTTATATTTTGAACTTGATTAGGAGATAAGTTATGCTAATATAATACACTTTTCTCCAACCTCTCCTTAGCATATTACTTTTACCAGAATCCCAGACACTAATGACACACTCAATGCTATAATTAGTAAAAGTCATGTATAATGCCTTAGTGATGGATTAACTTTTTCAGGAACTCTCTTTAATAATGCTGTACTCTGAGCAACATCCTAATGCATAAATTTTAAAAGTGATTACAGAGGTACACTCCTCATAATCAGACTTGGTTCATCAATAAGCATTTATTTAGAAGTCCCAGTGAATCATGGCCTGTTCGGGCTCTGGAAATTCATGGTGAAAAAGAAAGAGAATGTCCCTCCTTTAAGGACCTTGCACTTGACTGCAAGAGGACCATCAGTTCAGTTCAGTTCAGTTCAGTTGCTCAGTCGTGTCCGACTCTTTGCAACCCCATGAATTGCAGCACACCAGGCCTCCCTGTCCATCAGCAACTCCCAGAGTTCACTAAAACTCACGTCCATTGAGTCGGTGATGCCATCCAGCCATCTCATCCTCTGTCGTCCCCTTTTCCTCCTGCCCCCAATCCCTTCCAGCATCAGAGTCTTTTTCAATGAGTCAACTCTTCACATGAGGTGGCCAAAGTACTGGAGTTTCAGCTTTAGCATCATTCCTTCCAAAGAACACCCAGGACTGATCTCCTTTAGAATGAATGGACTGGTTGGACCTCCTTGCAGTCCAAGGGACTCTCATCAACAGGTTTAAAAACTAAATACTTAATATAGTTTGTTACAATCAGGTAATACACTAAACCGAGGCACAGTGGACAGTGAGGTTGGGGCCAGTGTGGTGGGGAGATAAAGAACAGCTGCTTTAACCAGAAAGATTAGGATCAGCAAAAGCCCCTGTGGGAGGAGAAGCCATCTAATGTAAGACAGGAAAGGTTGAGAAAGGGATAGCCATAGAAAGCCGGAGGGAGGAACATTCCAAGAGAAGAAACAAAGGTGAATGTTCAGAGAAAGGAAATACTGGATATCACAACAACTCAACAACAATAAACAACACAACAACACTAAAAAACACAGTACAAAATCACAACAGTAAACAATTATATACCTATTGCCAATAATTTGGGGCTCACTCTGTGCTTGGCACTGTGTTACATCGTTTCTCAAACCACTTAACAAGACTTCACATGTGCAGAAACTACAGCCTCCAGAAGTGAGTTACCTGCTGAAAGTCACATGGAGTTCAGATTTCATGTCTGAGATTTGAACCCAGGTCCAAAGTCTAAATTCGAAAGCACTCTCCTCAACTTAAATCCTCAGTTTTCTAGAACCAGGTGGTTGTTGCTACCTTCTGGCCTCCTCTGCTTCTGAAATGCTGAGTGAGGCTACAAAAAAAAGATGATGCCAAGTGCGATCAGGGAGAAATGAAAAGCACATGTATCTGGCCAAGCAAGTATTACTTTGCAGTCTATTAGCTATGGTTAAATATTTAACACTTTTGAAAGCTCTGGGTTGATGACATTCTCAAATTGCCAGTTTCTATTTACTTTGGGGCAGACTGCAACATTGCTGTATTCAAGAACAGTCAGCCCAGCCTTGCTTTGCTAAAACTGAGTGGCTCGCTCTTAACACCCAAGGCAGAAGTTGGCGAACATTGTCTAAACAAACCAATTTCAACAGAATTTTAAAGTTACTAGAGATATATTGCTGTCAAAAAAAAAATTCTCTGAAAAGTCACAAAATTCTGCAGTATGACTCATTATTTGCTCACTGTTGGTGTGGGAAAATAATTGGCTTTTTAAAATGAAGTGCTGCAGCCAGAAACAATAAACCCCCTTTACAAAACACAATCCAGTTTCATTTGCCTCTAAAACCTTTTATTTTCTACATTTTCATTGAGCACTGGCCTGGAGAAACAACCAAACCTCTTTTGACAGAGAAGTATTTAAAAAAGGAAACACAATGTAAGTAATCTCTCAAAGCATTATTTTAAAGAATTAGGGGATTGAATTTTATTTTATTAATAATATTAACAGTAGTCATCATTTGTGTACTGGACCCTCACTTTGTGCAGGCAGGGTTTGGAGCACTTTAAGGCCAACTCTGAAATAGACACTACAAACATCCATATCTTACAGATGAAATACATGAGACCAGGACAGGTCAACCAACTCTCTTTTACTACCTCATTAAAGTTTCTTTAGAGAATGTGCATAGCATCTCTTTTGAGCCCCAGTGTCCCCAATATTGGGACAGAGAATTAATATCTGGATCTATTGGTCCATTTCTCTGATTGATCTTTCAAAGTATGTTCAATATATTCAGTGTACATTATTAAGACCAGCACACATTTGTAATTCTGCCCTTGGCTCCATTAAGAGCAAGTTTGGAAAACCCCAAACATGGTGGGCTGTTACTAAGTCAGTTGTGATGCTTGTGCCGTATATATGACATAAAAACCTTTTAATCATGCTCACTGTGTCCCTGTTAAACCGTTAAACCCATCCCTTCCCCCTGCTGACTTTTAGAAATGTCAAGTGCTATGGAGATGAGTGGGATTTGGGCCATTCTTCACCAAAAAATGACCAATGGATAGGACAGTTATGTTAATATTATGATGAAGCACATTTGCTCATATAACCAACCCCTATCTTGTTCCTTTATCCATAATGATACCTATAATAGTAAAGGCTAGGAATTAAACCCACATCTGGTTAAGTGGTCTTCCAAAAAAGATACATGTTTCATTTCCTTACTCTTCTGACCCTGGCCCAGTTGGTAGCTTTTGAGTTTAGCTTTCTAACTGGTACATGCTGTTATCATTGCACAGCCATGGGGAAAAGGATCCCACACGTGAGCTGGAATTTAGATGCTCAAACAAATGTCACTTTCCTCTCCCAGGCCCACTTTATTTGGAATGGAAAAATATTTTCTCCATTTCCCAGTGTTTATATTTCTTACATTCTGACACTTGCTTGTATTTCTTAACTCTTACATTATCTAAGATTGATACTTTCTACTAATATTAGATAAACCAAGCTAAACCTTTCCATTTGCACAGATTACTCCCCGAAAGCAGGCAAATCACATTCTAGCCTTTTATTTGGGCATTCCTGTATGTTCTGACATGATGTCTTTGTTGTCAATGAGGTTTTTATTGTTTGCTTAACAAAATTATCTCATTAAGCGAATGGCTTTAGGGATTCATTTGCTTTTATTTCATTACTAGCTTGGGAAAAAGATATACAACTTTTGTTAGGGGAGTATGTCAAAAAATAGGATCTGTACCTATACGGAGATTATTTTTATAATCTATCTCCCTGTATAGTAATAAAATTATTTTATAGGTTTACATTAATACATTTAATTGCTGCCTTGAGAATTCCAAAGCTAATATGTGCAATGGTACTGCTAAGGCCCATTGCATTCTATATACGTAAATCATACTCATTCATATATCTTTTCTTATAAATCTAAATGGGTTTCGCTGGTGGCTCAGACAGTAAAGAATCTGCCTGCAATGCAGAGACCTGTGTTCGATCCCTGGGTTGGGACGATCCCCTGGAGGAGGGCATGGCAAGCCACTCCAGTACTGCCTGGAGAATCCCTTGGACAGAGGAGCCTGGCAGGCTACAGACCTATTTGTGGTCACAAAGAGTCAGGACTAAGCACATATATTATTTATCTTTATCTATATCTATATATAGATTTATGTTTCTTAGGTTAGCTAAGAGTTGTCTGCCATCAAATATGGGTTACCATATTAAATAAAAACTACTTCAAATTAAAATATTTTAAGGGAAAGGCAAGTTATCAAGTCTACTAGACTTACATTTATAACACCAGAGGAACACTCAGTGTAAGTGAGATCTTGAAAGAAAAGTCAGAGGTGAGCTTTCTCAATGCTGGTAATTAATTCTTGCTTTGCATAGGCTAATTGAGGGCAGTCATCAAATACTGGATGTCATTTCATTTCCTAGCTGTCAATGGAACTACAATCTGCTTTCCCTGCTAAATCTGTTAACCCCTGTGCTTTTCTTTGCTGGTAGAGGCATGTTAAAGATAGAGGGGCACCAAGAGCTTTGTTTGGTTTTGTGAATGTCAATATTTTCCTTCAAGTGAATTGAAAGTTGTTCCTTTGTCAGATTTTTCTTTTCCTAACATCTCTGTTAAGTTGTTAAGTTATACTCACACACATACACAAACAGCAGTAAAGCAAAATATTGAAAAAAAAATGGAGGACCAAAATGAAGAGAGTGAACTGGAGGATATTTCTTAGATAGGCTGTCTTATGTTATAGAATAACTGGTGCTCCAATGCATGTGAGTATATTAAATAATTCACTCAGCAAATGGTGACTGTGTATGTAGTAACTGATAAGCATTGGGCTAAGTATTGGAGAATCCCTTGAACTGCAAGGAGATCCAACCAGTCCATCCTAAAGGACATCAGTCCTGGGTGTTCATTGGAAGGACTGTTGTTGAAGCTGAAACTCCAATACTTTGGGCACCTGATGTGAAGAACTGACTCATTGGAGAACTCTGATGCTGGGAAAGATTGAAGGCGGGAGGAGAAGGGGATGAGAGAGGATGAGATGGTTAGATGGCATCACCGACTCAATGGACATGGGTTTGGGTGGACTCCGGGAGTTGGTGATGGACAGGGAGGCCTGGCGTGCTGCGGTTCTTGGGTTGCAAAGAGTCAGACACGACTAAGCAACTAAAATATTGGAGAAGTGAGAGGAAAGGCAACAAAAGCAGCTCAGAGACTATTGTTGAGGTTGGGGTAACATCAGTATACGTGCTTGGATGTGGCCCTTGGGCATCACGGGTAATTTTCTTGGGGACCTGCGTATCTGTCCTAGAACAAGAACAACTTCTGTCACTCTCTGAAGTTTCCTCTGCTAACTGTCCTCCGTTTCTTAGCTCTTACCTCTGCCCAGAACAATCCCATTCCAAGCCAATGGCTTATTTGGCAATGATTGAGTCTACAGAGCCAAGTCTTCCCATGGGAAGATGTGCTTTGATGTGTGCTTTGAGTTTCTGGGTTGGCTGGATACATTTGCCTTGAAGTCCAGAGAGACTATGGCCATGTTTTACTCTATCAAATAACTCAAAGAACTGCAGCAAATCCAAGTTGAACAAATCACTTTTCTAAAAGACAATTGAGATAAACATTTCAGGGTTTTGTTTTGTTTTGTTCCCTTAAGTTCTTGATGATTTTGATCTCACTTATCTCACTCTATGTTTAGGCTTCGTATTTTACAGTTTTGTGTGTGTGTGTGTGTGTGTGTGTGTGTGTGTGTTTTGCAAATTTTATATTTACCTGCCAAATACAGTTTTCCATCTCATATTGTTTTCCATGCATAGTTTTGTATGTCCCTGGAGAAAAAGGACTGAGACTACCTCCTGGGAACCTGCTCAAAGCCAATTGTTGTACCGTCACAGTGGAGGAATTGAATACATTGAGCTGAATGAAATCCCATGGATGGAGGAGCCTGGTAGGCTGCAGTCCATGAGGTTGCTAAGAGTCGGACACAACTGAGTGACTTCACTTTCACCTTTCACTTTCATGCTTTGGAGAAGGAAATGGCAATGCACTCCAGTGTTCTTGCCTGGAGAATCCCAGGGATGGTGGAGCCTGGCGGGCTGCCATCAATGGGGTCACACAGAGTTGGACATGACTGAAGCGACTTAGCAGCAGCAGCAGCAATCAAGGTTCATTACAGTTTTTATATTAGCAGAATAATTTATATTCAAAATCGCCTTTTTTTAACTTGGGAAATAGATGGGGAAACAAGGGAAACAGTATCAGACTTTATTTTGGGGGGCTCCAAAATCACACAGATGGTGATTGCAGCCATGAAATTAAAAGACGCTTACTCCTTGGAAGGAAAATTATGACCAACCTAGACAGCATATTAAAAAACAGAGACATAACTTTGCCAACAAAGGTCCATCTAGTCAAGGCTATGGTTTTTCCAGTAGTCATGTATGGATGTGAGAGTTGGAATGTGAAGAAAGCTGAGTGCCAAAGAATTGATGCTTTTGAACTGTGGTATTGGAGAAGACTCTTGAGAGTCCCTTGGACTGCAAGGAGATCCAACCAGTCCATCCTAAAGGAGACCAATCCTAGATGTTCATTGGAAGGACTGATGGTGAAGCTGAAACGCCAATACTTTGGCCATCTCATGCAAAGAGTTAACTCATTGGAAAAGACCCTGATGCTGGGAGGGATTGGGGGCAGGAGGAGAAGGGGACAACAGAGGATGAGATGGCTGGATGGCATCACCCATTCGATGGACATGAGTTTGGGTAAAGTCCGGGAGTTGGTGATGGACAGGGAGGCCTGGCGTGCTGTGATTCATAGGGTTGCAAAAAGTCAGACCCAACTGAGAGACTGAACTGAACTGAACTGAACACGCTCAATGACATTCTACATCGGGTTTGCTCCTTCAGGTGTTTCTAGTGTCTGTCGTTAAAAATTACTGATCCCATGTTCATCACTCATATTAACTCTGGAGACAATTTGGAAAAACAATACAAAGCCTCAAAGTATTCGTGTAGCAGTAGTGTATATCACTTGCCTGAGGTTGCATTCATGCAACTATGTAGTGGATAGAGCCCCTATGTTTCATAAAGTCCATTACAATATGATGAGATCCAGCTTCTGTGGTTCCGTTTCAGAGAGATGATTTTATTGTCCCCCAAACCCCTAAATGGCTTAAGTTAATATAGTCTATGGTGTTTTGCCGCAGTGTTCCCTGTGTTCCTCTTTTTTGAGTGTGGTGGGAGCAATCCTTTATCCTTTTGCCAAACACAGATAAGGTGTTCCTTGCAACTGTGAATACAAAACTTGGAGACGGTTTCTTTCCCTGATTTCCCCAGGGCATCTTGCACTCACCTTAGAGCTCGATGTCAGAGAAACGACAAACTGTGTGGACTGATGAAAGGTGGGACTCTGCTACTCTATAGAGAAAGACACTTCTAGGCTTTTCTTCAGATTTTCCCAGTGTGTAGGTGTGATCTGCTGGATTGGAAAGGCTACACAAGTCTTTTCTGCTGGAATTTGTCATAAAGGGCTGCAAACAGGTTTGGTTTTTTTTTCCTTTATAAATCTAAGAATTACAGGTTATCTTCCAAAGAATAATACCTGGTACACATATAGAAGAGTACCAATATCAGGAGAAATAGGTAAGAATAAGGCAAAGGTTCTCCAATGGTGTTGTGTGTTTGTGTGTGTGTATATGTGTGTGTGTGTTAGTCTCTTGGTAGTGTCAACTCTTTGTGACCGCATAGACTGTAGCCCACCAGTCTCTAACCATGGAATTCTCCACACAAGAATACTGGAGTCGGTTGCCATCCCCTCTCCTCCAGGGGATCTGTCTGACCCAGAGATCTAACCCTGGTCTCCTGCATTGCAGGCAGACTCTTTACCATCTGAGCTACCAGGGAAGCCCAGTCCAATAGCATTGATTGGACATAAAGTCACTAAGAAGTAATTAAAAGGAAATTCAAGATTTAAAAAAATACATTAATTTTTTTTCTCAAAATGTGAAGAAAAGTTCTGTATCATCAACTTAAATGTGTGTATTTTCATTGTATATGTGTAGGGATATCAAACCCATTAAATTCTTTTGTCTTAAGACAAAAGAAAAACACAAAAAACATTTTTTCCAGAAAGGTGCATCACCATAGGCTGCTTATATAGTCAGTTACACCCCACCACATCAGATTCCATTGCTATTGTAAATAGTGAGCTCAGCCATCATTGTGAATTTATTTTTTCCAATCTCTCCGTATTTGAATGACCCCTGGCTTAGCTGAATTGTAAAACAAACAAACAAACAAAAAAAAAACAGCATATAAAACAACCCCTGAAGCCTTTTTTAAACTGGTACACAGCTTTCTTCATTATTAAACAGCTGGGCCTATAGCTATATGAAATTTTATTAAATTGACCTTAATGGCTTAGCACAAAAAAATAAATGTTTAAGTTGTAATTTTCAACCTTATCTAAGACCGCTCCTATTAAAGATTTGATATTGTGGATGTTTGAAGCAAGTCTTAGAGCAATTGAATAACCTACATTTTATCTGTATCTTTGAATCTTTATTTTGGAATCACCTTTATGTTTGTTATACTACTTCTTATTATCATAGTAAAAATTTATTAACACAAAATAACTGGATTTTGTTTGATATGCCAGAATTTTTATTTCTGTTTGATTGCGACCTTATCAACTAAAAGCTTGCAGTTTGATGACCTATGTGTGTGAAGCACTGTTATAGGCACAGCATAAAAATGTGCCCATAAAACAAACGAGCCTATTGTCAAGGGTTTTATAGGCTAAAAAAACATATAGTGATACTTTCTTCACTTGTTTCTTGTTTTTTTAATGAAAGACTTTCACACCTCTGAGGCCCTTGAGCATACAGAGGTAGAGAAATCTCCATTTTTGTAACACACCCCAGCTGAGTAGGCATTTTTCAGACCCCTTCCCCAAAACATGGAGTTATAGAGCCATCGATCTGCTTATGTTAACTTCTGACTAAAGCACATTCCTTTCAGCTTCTGTCTCAGATGTGGAAGTAAATTCCTAAAACCATGGTTTATTTTTTGTTCACTTGATCTGTTTCAGGATGACATTGCTAAAGTCTTTCCTATCCCTACTCCTTTTTTATTCCTCTTATCCCTAACAGAAGTGGCCCGTTTTATGTGCCTATGCTTAAAGAGACATTCTCAAAAGCTGTTTTAAATTCATTCTGGTATATCTTTGTAAACTGGAATTATAGTCAAATCAATATTTTTTCTATTGAAAAGTGTGGATGATTGTGTTATGATGCCTCAACCCAGATGCAAATAACCTTCATAGAGACATAGCTTGTGTCTGAATGATGCTTTTGAGGATGAGGGGAGGCCATTGAAAGTGCTAAGGCTATCTTTCAAGGAGGATGCCGATTTTGTATAATAAATATATTGAATTTAAGTGAAAATGGCAAGGTACCTGGAAAAACCTGAGCAAAGGCACAGAATTATAACAGGGCATATGTGTTTAAGAATAGCAGGTAATCCAATTCTCTTGAGGAGAGGATTTTATAGGTGTTAACGAGGTGCCTTAACTAACAAGATGTCATTAATATCTAGGAGTAAAAGAGTGCATTTCACTAGAAAGCCAGTGGTTAGAATGTTAAACTTAAGATCCAAGGTGACAAATCTGGCAGCATCAAAAGACTAGAAACCAGGGAATCATTTTTGATTATCCAGACATAAGGGATAAGGGCCTGGATTAGAGTAGAGGGAAAGAAATATATCATAGAGAATGCGATAAATGGAGTAGAAAGAAGGATATAGTCTTTCAAACATTTTTTATAAGTTTTGAAAACGTATCACACCGGTTCTCAAAATCTGGCATGTGTAAGTATCGTCTGGGGATTTGTTAAAATGGCTCATTGGTGTGGTACTGTTTCTCAGGTCCCAGGGTGGGACTTTGGAGTTGACATTTTAAGAGAATGACTCAATTGTTTCTGGCACAGGTGGTTCATAGATCACAATTTGAGAAGCACTAGCTTAATACGCGTTTGAGGCCGGAAAGAAAAGTCTACTGTACAAGTCTACAAGTCTACTGTACAAGTCTACAAGTTTACTGATTGTAAACTTTATTAACTAGACATTTGTTAATTTAATATTGTAGAGTAAATATAGGGGTATGTGTGCAAATGCTCAGCTGTGTCTGGCTCTTTGTGACCCCACAGACGGTAGCCAGGCTCCTCTGTCCATGGGATTTTTCAGGCAAGGATACTGGAGTGGGTTGCCACTTCCTACTCAAGGGATCTTCTTGTCCCAGGGATTGAACTTGTGTCTCCTGCATTGGCAGGAAGATTCTTTACCCCTGAGTCACCTGGGAAGTCCAAATACAGGAGACTCATGAATACATTTTGAAAAGGAAGATAGTGAAGGTAAACTCCACTGTTAAGATACATGAAAATATGCTAACAGTGGTGGAAGTGTCTGGCAAACATGGCATTACTGTCCTGCAGCTCCAGGGTGACTGCAGGCTGAGCATGTAGAGTTGGCGTCCGCTATTCAGAAGTTTCTGCCCAAACCATATGATTAGATGAAAGCTGATGAAAAGGAAGAAAAGTGCTGGAAACAAAAGAGTAGCAATCTCCCTAAAAGTGGAGAAAGGAGGAAAAAGATCAAGGGCAAAATACTCTAAACTGGAACTTTCCAACAACATCAGGACCCTCCTGTCCTGGGCAGCAAAGTTCAGGGAGGTTCACAACTCAGGCTAAACTCTTTTGTTTGTTTCTTATTTGAACACTCTGGGCTTTTTGATAAGTATAATATTTCACATCATTACAACAATTATCGTATTAAAATGGTACATTAAATAAGAAGAAAAGTAACTGATTGGCCATACGGGTATCTTTTCCAAGTGGTCATAATTACCGTATTCTCTCCCTGTTTTCACTACTGAAATGACATAAGCTATTAGGCACATAACACAGCTACTATACAATGTCAGCCACTGAGCTGTAAAATTTCATGCTGGAAAAAGAAATCATTTTGTGAACCATTAAAATACAATAAAGCATTTGAAGACTGAAAACTTTTGCTCAGTCAAACATAAAAGTTAATGAAATTATTTAAATACATGCAGTTCAAAAACAGTTTTAAAATCCCTTGCATGCTGTGTCTAAGCAACTGGAGTATGTTTGAGGGGAAAAAATCCACAAGCGGAAAATAAGAGGTTAAGAAAGATTGTCGATGAAACCTGAGCCCAACTTAGCAAGTGGCACCGGATTAGTCTGTGCATTTAGAAAAATGTGACATTACTTCCAACCTAGTGAGCCTATTATGTCTGCATCTCCTCAGATTTTTACATGGCCTTGAGCAATTTGGGCTTGAGCCAGATATAACATTTTTATTTCAGCAAATCACTTCCCTTTGTTGTACATTTTAAGGATGTACTGAAAGGTACTTTCAAGTCTGAAAATACCAACTTGATCATACAGCACTGATACCTCACTTACGGGGGCCTTTATATAAACCACAGTGTTTTCTTTAACAATTAAACTATCTCAGGAATAATAAAAATATGAGCTACTCTATTACCACATTTAAAAAAAAAAAAAACAACTTTTTTTAAAACAGTGCAGTTAACCTAACCCACGACTGAGTGTGCACGCACACACACACACACACACACACACACACAGCCAGGAGAGAAGTAACAAGAACAAGTGAACATTTTGGTTGTGATCTTAGGGATAAGAAGAAACACGCACTCCTTTCCCTCTATAGTTCTTATTTGGTTTGCCCACAGCTGATATGAAAGAAGGTAAAACTCTGAAAATGCATTTTAAGACCTTTTCTTTAAAGCAGCAAAAATATTTGGAATACATAAACATGTCTTGCAAAATCAATCATTGAAAATGCAACATGTATGACACTGTCTGTATATATCAATACTAAAAGCAAAAGTAGGCTTTAGGTTAAAGAAGGTGACATTACCATATTCAGTTTATCACTGGGTATTGGAACAAACTCTTAAAGGCAATAGTTAAAAATATGTAAGTTTTGCCCAGTTAGGAGTGGAAAGCTTGAGGCCTTTCTTAGGATTTTCAAACAAGATAATAGACATATGTATGTGTGTATTAAGTTACTCCAATCGTGTCCGACTCTTTGTGACCCTATGGACTATAGCTTGCCGGGCTCCTCTGTCCATGGGATTTTCCAGGCGTGAATACTGGAGTGGGTTGCCATGAGTATCATTCAATTCACAATCTTGAAAAAGAAGATTGTTTCCCATTTGGAAATCTGTATCATTTTTATAACACAGAGCATAATATTTTGGGGTTAATCTCTGTAGATGTGAGCACTACAGATCCCAGTATATTTTACATAGAAAAGATGTAAGTAGTCTAATCTCGAATTCTGAATAACTGGAAGCTTATAAGGAAAGCCTTAGGTTTGAGACTATCAGAAGAAAATATAGCAGGTATGTTATTAGTAATTCGGGTTTTAGTTATTAAGTATTAATGCATTATTTTTTAATTACATTAGTAATAGCACGTGTCTTTGGGTGTTTTTTCAGTTCACTTCAGTTGCTCAGTCATGTCCGACACTTTGAGACCCCATGGACTACAGCAGGCCAGGCCTCCCTGTCCATCACCAACTCCGGAAGCTTACTCAAACTCATGTCCATTGAGTTGGTGATGCCATCCAACCACCTCATCCTCTGTTATCCCCTTCTCCTCCAGCCTTCAATCTTTCCCAGCATCAGGGTTTTTTCCAATGAGTCAGTTCTTTGCATCAGGTAGCCAAAGTATTGGAGTTTCAGCTTTAGCATCAGTCCTTCCAATGAATATTCAGGACTGATTTCCTTTAGGATGGACTGGTTGCGTCTCCTTCCTGTCCAAGGGATGCTCAAGAGTCTTCTCCAACACCACAGTTCAAAAGCGTCAATTCTTCGGCCCTCAGCTGTCTTTATAGTCCAACTCTCACATCCATACATGACTACTGGAAAAACCATAGCTTTGACTAGACAGACCTTTGTTGGCAAAGTAATGTCTCTGCTTTTTAATATGCTGTCTAGGTTGGTCATAACTTTTCTTCCAAGGAGCAAGCGTCTTTTAATTTCATGGCTGCTATCACCATCTGCAGTGATTTTGGAGCCCCCAAAAACAGAGCCTTCTAATGCCATATATAAAATGCCCTTGGAAATCACAATTTTAAAAAGGTAGTTGAAGAAGAAAGACTTACACTATTTTCATGACTAAAACAGTGACAAATTTATTGATGGTTTTTGCAGCTGTAGTAATTCTGTTCATGAGGAAGTCAGAACATTTTTCCAGCAGACTGACCAGCCTAAAGCAAAGCATATCTGATATTTGTCCAGTGAGACTGAAATGTTCTACAGGATCTATTTTATATATATATATAACATTTTATACATATGTATGTTATATATAGCATATATATAGAATATTTATATATATAACATTTTATAAACATTTATATATTTAATATATATAAAAATTTACATAATTATAACATATATATAATATTCTATATATATACTTATATATAGAATGTGAAAAATTGGCTTCCCCTATGGCTCAGAGGTAAAGAATTCACCTGCAGTGCAGGAGACATGGGTTGGATCCCATGGTTGGGAAGACCACCTGGAGGAGGAGGAAATGGAAACTGGCTCCAGTATTCTTGCCTGGAAAATCTCATTGACAGGGGGGCCTGGCAGGCTACATTCCAAAGGGTTGCAAAGAGTTGGACATAACTGAGCAACTGAACACAGCAGTGTGAAAATGTGTCCCAGATCATTGATGATATTCTTGTGTCAAAAAACATGTCTATGAGAATTGTGTTGACTATTCAGGTTGTATTAAAAATATAAAGGCAGTTTAAGAAACTTGAATAATGATCATTTAAAAAAAAAACACTGTCAAAAAGTGTGCTGTACATTATTGCTTTCATCATAGACTGATCAAAGATCTTACTGATATCACAGCCTCTTTCCCTGAGTCATGGAAGTTTCCAAGGATAGACACTAGTGAGAAAAAGCTCTTGTATTTAGAACCAACAGGGAAATAGATGGGGAAACAGTGGAAACAGTGTCAGATTTTATTTTTCTGGGCTCCAAAATCACTACAGATGGTGACTGCAGCCATGAAATTAAAAGACGCTTACTCCTTGGAAGGAAGGTTATGACCAACCTAGATAGCGTATTGAAAAGCAGAGACATTACTTTGCCAACAAAGCTCCATCTAGTCAAGGCTATGGTTTTTCCTGTGGTCATGTATGGATGTGAGAGTTGGACTGTGAAGAAAGCTGAGCGCCAAAGAATTGGTGCTTTTGAACTGCAGTGTTGGAGAAGGCTCTTGAGAGTCCCTTGGACTGCAAGGAGATCCAACCAGTCCATTCTGAAGGAGATCAGCCCTGGGATTTCTTTGGAAGGAATGATGCTAAAGCTGAAACTCCAGTATTTTGGCCACCTCAGGCAAAGAGTTGACTCATTGGAAAAGACTCTGATGCTGGGAGGGATTGGGGGCAGGAGGAGAAGGGGACGACAGAGGATGAGATGGCTGGATGGCATCACTGACTCGATGGACATGAGTCTGGGTGAACTCCGGGAGTTGGTGATGGACAGGGAGGCCTGGTGTGCTGTGATTCATGGGGTCGCAAAGAGTCAGACACGACTGAGCGACTGATCTGATCTGATCTTCTCTTTGGGGTCAAGACTACAACTTTTATGTGGGGAAGGGATAGTTAGGGAGTTTGGGATGGACATGTGCACACTGCTATATTTAAAATGGATAAGCAGCAAAGTCCCACAGTATATCACAGGGAACTCTGTTCAATGTTATGTGGCAGCCTGGAGGGAGGGAATTTTGGGGGAGAATGCATACATGTTTAGGTATGGCTGAGTCACTTTGTTGTTGACCTGAAACTATCACAACATTGTTAATCACCTATACTCCAATATATAATAAAAAGTTTAAAAATAGAATACAGCTCACATCTATCCTTTCACTTCAATAGATGGCGTCAGTCCTCTAGTACTCTCCTTTTAATCCAATTTTATTAAATAAAATTTACCATATGATATATATATATATATATATGTATATGCTGTGCTGTGCTTAGTCTTGTCCTACTATTTTGGGACCCCATGGACTGTAACCCACCAGGCTCCTCTGTTCATTGGATTTCAAAGGGGTGGATGCTGGAGTGGATTGTCATTTCCCCTTCCAGGGGATCTTTCCAATCCAGGGATCGAACCCACATTTCTGGCATTGGCAAGTGGATCTTTACCACTGAGTCACCTGGGAACCCTATTTATATATTACACATACACACACACACACACACTCTTACACAGCCTTAGTTTAGGCAAAGAGAATACTAAGAATAGAAGAGACAGCATATAGTGTATTCACATTAGTTATAATGCAGCATTTAAAGTACAAAGAATGGAACAGCTGATTCTCAATGCAGAGTGAGACTGTCTGCCCAGTGGCAGATAGTGGAGCTGAGTCTTCATCTGTGGAAAGATTTTGCAAGTAGCAACAAAGAGCTACTTTTTTTTTTTTTTCAAAATTCAGTCACTCTTTATTTATTTATTTATTAAATTTTATTTTGTTTTTAAACTTTACATAATTGTATTAGTTTTGCCAAATATCAAAATGAATCCACCACAGGTATACATGTGCTCCCCATCCTGAACCCTCCTCCCTCCTCCCTCCCCATACCATCCCTCTGGGTCGTCCCAGTGCACTAGCCCGAGCATCCAGTATTGTGCATCGAACCTGGACTGGCATCTCGTTTCATACATGATATTTTACATGTTTCAATGCCATTCTCCCAAATCTTCCCACCCTCTCCCTCTCCCATAGAGTCCATAAGACTGTTCTATACATCAGTGTCTCTTTTGCTGTCTTGTACACAGGGTTATTGTTACCATCTTTCTAAATTCCATATATATGCGTTATTATACTGTATTGGTGTTTTTCCTTCTGGCTTACTTCACTCTGTATAATAGGCTCCAGTTTCATCCACCTCATTAGAACTGATTCAAATGTTTTCTTTTTAATGGCTGAGTAATACTCCATTGTGTATATGTACCATAGCTTTCTTATCCATTCATCTGCTGATGGACATCTAGGTTGCTTCCATGTCCTGGCTATTATAAACAGTGCTGCGATGAACATTGGGGTACATGTGTCTCTTTCCCTTCTGGGTTCCTCAGTGTGTATGCCCAGCAGTCGATTGCTGGATCATAAGGCAGTTCTATTTCCAGTTTTTTAAGGAATCTCCACACTGTTCTCCATAGTGGCTGTACTAGTTTGCATTCCCACCAACAGTGTAAGAGGGTTCCCTTTTCTCCACACCCTCTCCAGCATTTATTGCTTGTAGACTTTTGGATCGCAGCCATCTGACTGGTGTGAAATGGTACCTCATAGTGGTTTTGATTTGCATTTCTCTGATAATGAGTGATGTTGAGCATCTTTTCATGTGTTTGTTAGCCATCTGTATGTCTTCTTTGGAGAAATGTCTATTTAATTCTTTGGCCCATTTTTTGATTGGGTCATTTATTTTTCTGGAGTTGAGCTGTAGGAGTTGCTTGTATATTTTTGAGATTAGTTGTTTGTCCGTTGCTTCATTTGCTATTATTTTCTCCCATTCTGAAGGCTGCCTTTTCACCTTGCTAATAGTTT
>NW_011494797.1:1656337-1697281 GCF_000754665.1 Bison bison bison | reverse complement strand
ATCTGACTGGTGTGAAATGGTACCTCATAGTGGTTTTGATTTGCATTTCTCTGATAATGAGTGATGTTGAGCATCTTTTCATGTGTTTGTTAGCTCTCTGTATGTCTTCTTTGGAGAAATGTCTATTTAGTTCTTTGGCCCATTTTTTGATTGGGTCATTAATTTTTCTGGAGTTGAGCTGTAGGAGTTGGGAGAAAATAATAGCAAATGAAGCAACTGACAAACAACTAATCTCAAAAATATACAAGCAACTCCTACAAAGAGCTACTTTTAAAGATCATTCCAAGCATATGGGGGCTTCCCAGGTGGCTCAGCAGTAAAGCATCTGCCGGCCAATTGCAGGAGATGCAGGCTCGATCCCAGGGTCGGGAAGCTCCTCCGGAGGGGGAAATGGCAACCCATTCCAGTATTTTTTCCCGGAAAATCCCATGGACAGAGGAGCCTGAGCAAAGAGTCAGACACGACTGAGCAGGAGCACGCATGTACTCCAGGCGCAGGGGACAGCAAAGTGTTTGTTCTGAATTAAGCTGTTTCAGAGGGTAGTTATAAGAAATACTTAGTTTCTGTGAAGGGCAACTAGTGAGAAGCCTCATAACCCCTTGTGTTTCTGTTTCCAATAAAACTTAAAATGTTACTTCCACAAGTCGTGATCAATTCATTGACAAATGAGTGGTATTACCTGTTGCTTGTGACCTACAGTCACTGATACTCATTAATGCTTCTCAAGTCATCTGTGTACTTTATTCAAAAATAGTATGGGATGCTACTGTGTAACAGAAATTTGGCAGGCTAGGGTTGTAGAAATGTTGCCTGTCTTGTAGAAGCCTACAGTGCAATAAGAAACAAGTCTTTTCTTTTACTTTTTTCTTTCTTTCTTTCTTTTTAAATCAGGGCTGTTTAAAGAGAGGGCTTCCCAGGTGGCTCAGTGGTAAGTAATCCACCTTCAAGGCAGGAGACACAGGAGACATGGGTTCAGTCCCCAGGTCAGGAAGATCCCCTGGAGGAGGAAATAGCAGCCCACTCCAGTATTCTTGCCTGGAGAATACCATGGACAGAGGAGCCTGGTGGGCTACCATCCATGGGGTCACAGAGTCAGACATGACTGAGCGCCTGAGCATATTTAAAGAAGATTCAAATACTTCCTAGGAAGATGTCATTTTTTTTTCCTAAGGTCTATTAATTGAAATAGCATTTAAGTCAGCATCGCTATTGATGTTTTGAAGTGAAAGGCATATAGAGTTATTGTACACTTATTTTCAAAGAGATTTGGCAAGAAACAGTGTTTAACACCAGTGCTTACATTTTAAAACACTACTAAATAGTGTTAGATAGGAGCCTGACAAAAATAGTCTCATCACCCACTATCTTATTTTTTGTTCCCCAGCACATTAATTAAAATGTTAAGACATCTTGAAATATGTGACTCTTCTGTTTGTTTTGTTAGAAGAAAATATGAAAACCGCTGTTGACACACTGACAGTCTGTTGACAGGCTTAGCTTCCAGAATGTCTGAGAGACTGTTCCTGCACTGTGACAGTTAAAAAAAAGTTCAGGGGGATTGTAAACGTGTTTATATTGTGATATTGAAAACAACACAGGATGAAATTGGCCTTCTAACCATATCCAGTTAACATCACTGTCCCTTTCCTGGAGTAGTTGGAAATGAATTTTCCATCCAAAGTTCTATTCTCTAAGGATTCTACGCAGGAAATGAGACAAAACTGTGGTTTTATTTTATTGTCTTCAAAATGTTTTTTCTAAAGAATCACCTATGAAGTTTAGTGTCAGACAAATGTCATGTAGCAAACACAACCATGAAAAAGAGATCTCTTCTTTTAAACCATTTATGAAAAATTAACAAGGAGAGAAATTAACAATGAGAATTACAAATGAAAACTTAACAGTGGAGGGACTTCCCTGGTGGTCCAGTGGTTAAGACTACATGCACTTCCAATGCAGGGCACACAGGTCCCATCCCTGGTTGGGGAACTAAGAGTCCCACATGCCAAGCAGTATGGCCCAAAAGTAAAAATTAAAAAATAAATTAATAAAATATCATCTATTTAAATGGGAAAGAAATGAACAGTGGAGAAGCTCTGTCCTCTTTCTAGTGGTAGGGACCAGAAGAGAGAAAGCCCCTTCCAATAATGGCCTTTATTCAGGTAACACTCTGCCTTCTCAGCTTGGTCATATAGCTCCATCCTTAGTTTCTCTGACTTCTGACTTTAAGGGTAACATGTCAGTGATTTTCTTGTCTTCTCTGAAGCTTCACAGTCAGATCCACAGGGCTTGTCAAAGCTCTGCTTCCCACTTGCCAAGGGTAACTAGGCTGCATAATGATGAGGAAGCCTGGCAGGGGGAAGGTCTTCCTATTAATTCTTAAGTGCAGGAGGTGTGTAAATTCTGCTGGTGTGGCAGAGTACATCCTGAGGACTTCAGTACCCAGAGCAAACTAAAATCAGGAAAATGGGTGTATGGAGAGTAGAGGGGAGCTTCTCAGCACCCTCAGGCTTTGGAGGAAATTGAATGATATATGGCCTTTGATCAGGGAAAATCATATTGTCTGGCGTCAGGATACCTGTGTTGCTCCTTACCAGCCACGTGACCTTGATGATCCCCTTGACTCTTCAGCTTCTGAATTGTCTAGTGTTCACACCTCTTGTCTGTAAAATGGGGAACTCTATTGACTTGACAAGGTTATTGCTAAAATAATGTCTGAGAAGTTGGTTTGAAATGATAGCCTATTAAAATTGGAAGCATTCTACTCTGTTTGTGCTAGATCATGTCCTGAGCATCTTGGAGAGCCACAGATTCATTTTTGATGTGGACCCCATCCTTCTCCATGATGGGGTATATATCTCTAGACGTTTGTATTTGTTTTGATTGAATTGTTCAGCCAATCTCAACTGAGACCCTAAGTCATCCATTTAATGTAATAAATTAATTCTAGAATGGTTCTACTTGTGGACCATCCCTGGGAGAATTGCAAAAATAGTCCCTCAAATCCTGTTTTTATTCTCTGACTTTGATGCAACCTTTAATGAAAAAGGCTGTGAGATCGCAAACTACTCCATCTCTCTGAATGGAAAAGTTAAAGGAAACCAAGAGAGCCAATGAAAGATTTAAATATTTTATCCCCTTGCTTTAGAATTTCAGAAGGTTGCTATTGACTTTTTTGTATTGTGTGAATTCCTTGCTAAGAATATAAATGAACTTTTGAATTGCATCCCTTGTGTGTTTTGTATTGTGTTGAGGGTAGGAGCAGGGAAAGTATTGCTAATGTTAACAAGATGTATCTTATAATAATTATCATAGATCCAAGAACTTTTAATAATCCCTATTAACTTCTTTTATGATGGTGATGAAGATGATGGAGGACAAGAACTCTAAAATACTAGCAATTATTAAATAAAAAGAAATCTAAGCTCTAGGGATATTTCGCATTTCCAGATTACTTTCTTAATAAAGTGAGCAAATAAACTGATTCACATCTTTATGATAGGACTCCACAATTTTATTTTTATTTTGCTAAGAAATGTTCAACATCCATTCTCAGTTTATTAAGCCATTTTGCTCTGAATGCTGGCCAATATGAAAACAAATGTCTATGTATTTCTATTAATGTTTTCGTGCTTATTAAATATTGTCCATACATCCGGCATATGTGTGCATATGTGTGTATGGATTTCACTTAAGGATTATAATTTCCATACTTTACAAGAGAAATCTTGACAAATCAGGAGGCAAGAGATTATAGCCCACAGCTATGAATATCACATGGCAGTTAGTCTCATGCCCTTTCAACATTCATTTCTGACTTCAAATTTATTATGAATTTTATGAGCGTATAAGGTTCAAAGAGAAGCAGCAATTTAAAAGCTGCCTGGAGAAAAACCAAATAAGATTTTTATGAAATACTTCTCTGAACAATCATGGACTAGAAGATATGTACATAAAGTGATTCTGGAAGTGTGGTGCGGAACCGCAACATCAGCATCACCTGGAAGCTTGTTAGACAAGCCAGTTCTCTGGTCCCTCCACAGGTGTACACAGTCAGAAACTGGGTATGGTGTCTAGCAATCTGTTTGAAGCAACCCTACAAGTGATTCTGCTACACGCTCAGGTTTGAGAAGCAAGCTTCCAGTACAAGCTCTCACCCTCCTCACTTAAATGATCCCACATTCTGAGCTTTCCAGTTTAATACACACACACTGGCACTCTACACACCACATTCTGGGGAGGATTTGAAATATGACAAAGGGCTGCCAGTCCACATGGAGCACACAACTGTGATTCACTGACATTAGTGATTTAATGGGGAGAAGAGGGAGATGATGGACCTAAGAACTCACATTTCCAGCTGGAGTCATGATTGATCATGATCAACATCAGTGGGGATGTTGAGCACTCCTCATCACAGCTGCCTGTAACAGTAAGTTGGAAGTGTCACAGTATTCTAGGACCTAAATAGGGAAGATAAGATGTCATATGTAAAGCACTGAGTACCGCTGTAGATTCAGTAAGTATAAGCATGATGATGTCTATTCAATTCCAAGGTTCTTTAAAATACTTTATTTCCAAAATATTCATGGTATTATCTGTGCTCTTCAAGCACACTTTAAAAAATATATTGGCCTTTCCCGTCACTTCTGAGACTAGGTCACGCTGCACATGGTAGCCACTCTATGCCAAATGCTCCTGGCATACACATGGTGCCAGATTCTATTCAGAAATCTGAACAGAATTGCAGATTCTGTTTTACTTGGACCCTGCACAAAAAGTGGTATACATGTGAAAACTCTTCTACAAGCCATACCAGAGCAATCCCCACTCATTAGAAAGTAAGGGCTATTAAAAGACAAAATCTATCCCTAATAAATTTTAAAGATCTCATTGGCTTTATTGAATGATTCATGAATCAGGCAGCATCCCATCTGGCAAGCAAGAGGGAAGCTACAGAAAGGCAAGGGTTCTGAAAGGCAGGAGAAGGAAGTCAGAAACAAAAAAGGCAATTTCAGGCTTAGGTAAACAGGCTGTGGGGGAAGGAAGGAGTCTGTGTGGGAGCTTACTTCATCTTCCTTTGGGGGATGGAGAAGACCCATGTGATAGATTACCTCATTGGTGCCAACCAGAAAATTCTCGATTGATGGGCTAAGACTGAATTTCTAGGGGTGGTGAAAGCTTCAACAAGGTTAGGTATTAAGCCCTGGTTTAATGGCCTGGAATAAGTTGTTTTATTTCGGTCCTGTGGTTTTCTTTTTATCAAGACTAAGTACATTAATGAGGGCTTTCCTGGTGGCTCAGCATAAAGAATCCACCTTCGGGGCAGGAGACTTGGGTTTGATCCCTGTGTTGGGAAGATCCCTTGGAGAAGGAAATGGCAGCCCACCCCAGTATTCTTGCCTGGGAAATCCCATGGACAGAGGAGCCTGGCGGGCTACAATCCATGGGGTCACAAAAGAATCAGACACAACTTAACAACTAAACAAAAACAAACAAATACATTAACGAAAGGACAAGGATGATTGAAAACATGCAGTGTCTTAAAATCAGTAAGTTTGTTTTATTATCAACATTTGGCCAGGACATTTACAAGATAGAGATATTAAAAGAAAAAAAAAAAAAACATGTATACTGTTACCTACCATACATTTGCATTTAAAACATCTAGTTCTTAGGTAAGTAGGTATCATTCATGTTAATTGGGTTCAGGAAGGCTCTCCATTGCCAAAGACAAATCAATCATCTGCGGACAAGGCAGTGTATACTAATGACCTGTAGGTTGTGTTGGAATGTTAATGATTGTGAAAAGATTTTTGAAGACGATAAGAGCTCGATTTGGAAAGGCATCCAGAGAATTGATTTTAGATCATTCTTAGGGTCAAAAATCAAGGGGCTTTGTTTGGGGGGAAAAAAAGTAATTTCACATTAGCAGTGGAGTAATTGTGGATATTTTCCATTGAGCAGAGAAGACATAAAAAGTGAGTATCTGTTTATGGGAGTATATTTTTTAATAGCAATTGCTTCATTTTTACCATGCTATTTTAGTACTTTAGTAGTTAAAGTGGTGGACATTTTTTTTATCATGAAATTATATGTGTGATATGCCTTTGACCTAGAAATCGAGGACTAATGGACTTCACATCTGTTTATTTTCAGTGAAATCTGAGTATTTTGACAGAAAAGACTGTTGATGAAGTTTTTGCGTTCTGAACATATTAGGGATATAAAATTAAAGAAAAATAAAGGCCAGTAAGACTGGAAGCACTTTTCCATTGATGGAAGGATTCAGAAGTAATTTCGAAACAAAGAGGAGTTGGGGAGGAAATTTCCTCCTTTGGCTCAATAAAATAACCTTTTCTCTCCTTATTTTGATAATATGAATTCATTAGCTTTAACCTTGTCCTGGCCCCAGAGTGAAATCTATTGTTTTTAAAAGTGTGTGCCACAGAGGAGGAAAACACATATTTGATTTCATGGTGGCAAGCTTGCATTTCCTCAGGCTTTGCCATTCCAAGAAGAGCATAAGCTTTTTCATCTTAACTCTGATGCACCATCTTAATTTAAAATGTATGAGGTTTGCCCTGATGTGCTATTGCATCAGTTTCTGGTATCAACAAAATCAAAGCTCCTAACTTTCAGACACAAAGGGATGGATTTTTGAATACCAGGTGAATTTTCACAAGTCAAGCTCCCAGCAAAACAAAAAAGATAGCTCTGTCTGAGAAAAAAAAGGTAGCCTCGCCTAAGAAAAGATGAAGTTTTATTTCTTGTCTTCCTGGCAGTAGCCCAGATGCAGGGCCATAATTATCATTCTAATTGTCATTTAGTATAGCAGTAATTCTCAAGTGTTCCTTGGAAATGAAACTCTTGAGAATCTTGTTAAAAGATAGGTTCTGATTCCCTAAACCTGGGGTGAGGCCTGAGATGCTGAATTTCCAACAGCATGCAGATATGAGATGCTGCTGAGCCAGTGACCATGTTTTGTCATATTGGGTACCAAGGGCGTGTAGTATATTATGGGATTTAGTCTTTTATACCATCTGCACAGAGGTTAGGCAAACTAAGGCAAGAACCCAGTTGAGGGCAGATTTTTTTTTTTTCCAGGATAGTCTTTCTATACGTGCAGTGTTTAATCAGAAAAAAAGAGTTAGTTGCCCAGTCGTGTCCGACTCTTTACTACTCTATGGACTGTAACCAGGTTCCTCTGTCCATGAAATTCTCCAGGCAAGAATACTGGAGTGGGTCCCCATGCCCTTCTCCAGGGAATCTTCCCAACCCAAGGATCAAACCCAGGTCTCCTGCATTGCAGGTAGATTCTTTACCATTTGAGCACCTGGGAATGCAATGTTTAGATCATGAAAATGGAAATTTCTTAGCTTCAATTTCCTCTTGTATAACTTGAAAGGCTTGGAAATTCCTCTTGGACCTGATATTTTAGGATTCCATTAAGTGCTACATAAATACTCTAAATGAATGAATGAGGGAATGAATAGATTTAGGGTTACCAGGATATTTCCAAGGGAGTGATAGCTTATTTTCTTCCAGTTATTACTGTAGAAAAGTCAGGGCATATTTGAGTCATTTTATTAGCTTTACATGAGGGAGAAATTGTGAAACAATGGTTTAAGAGAAAATATAATGGGTCAACGAAGCATCTTAAGGGTGAGTTTTAGGTTGGAGACTTGGAATTTTTAAGCTGAAATCAGTCCAAAAGGCTGCGTGTTCGCAGGGCGGAGGGTGCTTGTCGTTGTATGTAATCATGACAGACAGTGAGTGACTATATTTCCAATTGTTAGCAAAGGTTATAATTTTGTTAACTTTAATAAAGGATACAGTTAGGCTAGGGAATTGACCTGGAATTAGGAGAGGAGTGAGGTCCTGAGGGACAGATAAAAGATGGTAGAATAACGGACTGCACATAACAAGGGTGTGTATATCTCTGGAGGACTGTTGCAGTGGGAATAGTAGGGGGAAAGGGCTAGTGGTCAAAAAGTGGTTGAACTTGAGATGACGGAAGGGTAACCATTATTAATAATGGCAAGGTCTAGGCTATGACTGCGTAAGTCATGTCACTTCTTTGCTCCCAGGTATTTTGAAGGTGATAAAGGTGTGACAAATGAAAACTGTGCTTACAACTTTGAAGATTCTAATTGAGACCAGATTTAAAACTGACATAGATCTTCTGTGAATCCAGTACTTGACATGTACAAGTGTAAGTGACATGTTGTATTTGACAGAGCAGCTTTGAAATTTCAGCCAAATAGGTGATAAGTTGAATTTTAAACCCTAGAAAATTAGGTCAACCATATAAAAACAAGATTTAATAAGCAGCAGATGCCGTTTTGTCCAACTCTATTAGGTTTTTGTGGTGCAAAAATATCATAGGCCATGAACATCATACACTTGCTGTGCTATGAAGGACTGCATGGATTCTCTGCCGTAACTGTACTACGTCCTCTGTTAAGTAAGCACACATGGGGATAGGTGAAAGGTCATGGGAAATGTACACCAGCAGCATGACAACGTTTAATTCTTAGATGAACATAGTGGCAAAAGTTAAAAATTTATATGCAAAGAGTTAAAAAACAATATAGTCTATCTGGGGGTAATATTTGATGATTTCATACCAACACTTAATCTGCTATTAAATTCAGTTCTTTCTCAGTGATGACCAGTCATTGAATGAATGATTCATATTTACAAAGATGTAGTGTACTCAAGCCATTATTACTGTCTCTGTGAAACTAGGCACTTCAATAAGTCGCCATCTCTTAAAGTTTGGTGGGTTTACAGTTCAGATATATGGGAAAAGGGCAAAAATTTGGCTTGTTAACATACCTTGCCTTCATGAAACCCTCCCTAATTTAATGTTCTTTCAATCTGAGTTATTTATAAGATGTATAGATATAAATGTATATATAAGTGTGTATATTTATATATGTATGTACATATATGGAGGAGTAAGAAAGAGATCCTGTATATACATAAATATAAATAATATACATAAAGTATATATTAAATTTAATAGTCACTGATTTTTGGAAAATAGTGGATTTATCTCTAGGCACAAAGAAAATATATCACTGCATAAGGATATGTAACTACAATTGACCTTTGAACAACACTGGGATAAGGGATGATGGCCCCTCTTGCAACTGTAACCTTGTATAACTTTTGATTTCTAAAAAACTTAACTGTCTGCTATTGACCAGAAGCCTTATCAATAACAGAGGATATTAGCACATTTTGTGTTGTATGTATCATATACTATATTCTTACAATAAAGGAAGTTAAATAAACTATTAAAGAAATCATAAGGAAAAGAAAATACATTTATAATACTTATATGTGTCTATTGAAAAAAATCCACATAGGAGTGGACCCTGCCCCCGCCCCCTACAGTTCAAACCATGCTGTTCAAGGGTCAACTGTGTATAAAATAAACCACATATGAATTTTTAACAGAACTTCTTTTCTGAGATATAAGAAATGATCAATTTACCTAGCACTTGCTCCCTTGTCAGTTATTAGCACGGAAGACAAATGAATTGGTTTGAACTTCAAAGCGGTGATATTGACAGCCTACAGAGAGGTAGAAATGGTGTAGTAAAAGGTGTGGATTTTAGAATTAGACAACTTGAGTACAAAACTTGCCCCTGTGGCTCTATCTGCCCAGTTTCCTCAGCAGTCACTGACAGAAAGGACTCTGTGGGGGAAGGGAAGAATGAGACAAATTGCGAAGTAGGATTGACATACATACACTTGTTCAGTCTCCCAGTCATGCCCGACTCTGCGATCCCATGAAGTGTAGGACACCAGGCCTCCTGTCTCTCACATCTCCCGGAGTTTGCCAAGTTCATGTCTATTGCATAGGCGATGCCTTCCAGCCATCTCATCCTTTGATGCCCCCTTCTCCTCTGCCCTCAATCTTTCCTAGCATCAGTGACTTTTCCAGTGAATCAGCTATTCTTATCAGGTGACGAAAATACTGGAGCTTCAGCTTCAACATCAGTCCTTCCAATGACTATTCAGGATTTCTTTCCCTTAAGATTGATTGGTGTGATTTCCTTGCTGTCCAAGGGACTTTCAGAAGTCTTCTCCAACACCACAGTTTGAAGGCATCAATTCTTTGGCGTTCTGCCTTCTTTATGGTTCAACTCTCACAACCTTATATGACCACTGGGAAAACATAGCCTTGACTATATAGACCTTTGTTAGTAATGTCTCTGCTTTTCAACATACTGTCTAGGTTTATCATAGCTTTCCTTCCAAGAAGCAATTGTCTTCTGATTTCATGGGTGGAGTCACCATCTGCAGTAATTTTAGAGCCCAAGAAGAGGAAATCTGTTGCTACTTCACCTTTTCTCCTTCTATTTGCCATGAAGTAATGGGGCCGAATGCCATAATCTTGGTTTTGTTTTGTTTTTAGTAAAAGCTGCTATATAACACAGGGAGCTCAGCTCGATGCTCTTCGATGACCTAGAGGGGTGGGATGGGGTTGAGGGAGGTCTTTTAAGAGAGAGAGGGGATATGTGTATACATAAAGCTGATTCATTTCATTGTACAGCAGAAATGAATACAACATTGCAAGACAATTATTCTCCAATTTAAAGACAAAGAAAAAATAAAACAGAAACACCTTCTTTGGAGCAGTTATAAGGGTTGTAACGGATAAACAGAGTTTGGTACAGTGCTTGACTCTGTGAATCAGAGCTGAACCTTACTCTATCGAGCTGCCTTCATATTTAAGATGCTGTATCTCCTACCGCACTGTGCATAGAGTGGGATCCCTCCTGTCATGAGGTGTCACTCCAACCTTCAAAGAAATCACTCTCCAGTGGAAAAAAATCAGTTCAACTTTCACACACATGAAGATATATTTACTGTACACTTCTATGTAGTGGGCAGTGCCCTGACTGCTTGGGGTACCCAGTGAACAGGACAGACCAGACCTTCAACTTAGGGCACTCACATACTGATTCCTTCACTCCTTGCCCTTGACACAATTATAACTTACACTGACTGCTGCTGCTGCTGCTAAATCGCTTCAGTCGTGTCTGACTCTGTGCCCATAGACAGCAGCCCACCAGGCTCCCCCGTCCCTGGGATTCTCCAGGCAAGAACACTGGAGTGGGTTGCTATTTCCTTCTCCAATGCATGAAAGTGAAGAGTGAAAGTGAAATCACTCAGTCGTGTCCGACTCTTAGCGACCCCATGGACTGCAGTCTACCAGGCTCCTCCGCCCTTGGGGTTTTCCAGGCAAGAGGAATGGAGTGGGTTGCCATTGTCTTCTCCCTTACACTGACTGTGCTTCCTAAAACATCACAAGTAAAGTAGTCTTTCTCCCTCGATTATGTATTTATTGTATCTTGAGAACAAAGATGTTAGGCATTCGTCTCTTACTAAAAGGTACAAATCAGTCCTGACAAAATGACTTGAGATAAGATTTTCTATGAATATATATTTATGATAGTTGCATATTACTTTCTTAAAAAAAATTGCCTTTTAGAATTTGTAGCATTGCGGCTGTTTGATAAATTTATTGTGGAATTAAACCAGAAAGACTTGAGGTTGTCCTTAATGGGCAAAACCGAATACAGAGGGAGCATGTTCTGTCAGCTCATATTAAAATGTCAAGAGCACCAACGGAGGCTCCTCTCAAGGACCAAATTGAACATATTTGAGAAAACAGCATCACTGGGATAGAGGAATTACTCAGACTTCACTGGGGTCCCTAGGGCATCGCAAACAGCATCCCAAAAAGAAAGTGAAAGTTCCTTTAGAGGAGAGATTAGTGTCATGACAAAACTGTGTGTTGTCTGAAGTGAGTGACCTAGAGCAAACATAAAGAAAGCAACGTGTGATGTTATGCTTTCCAGGAAAGCATTTATGGGGAGCAGGAATTGTGCAAATCTCTGAGAATGTGGTCTATAAAACTGATTGTGTTTTTGCAAGTTATTCCATCTGTAAGCAATGTGCATGAAATAGGTTTTGTTAAAATAAAGGAAATTGAATTCAAAATGCTCCCTAAAAACTCTCCTATCAGCATGAACACCAGCCTAGAAACTGGATGCAGTCACCTCCCATATTTCATATTTAAACTTTCCCCAATATCTCAAAATGTTTCTCAAATTCATGAATCCGTCTACCCAAGCTGCAAGTGTGTATTATTTTAAAACTTTTCAAGTCATTTGGCAGACAAGGTATGATAAGCATAGGCTGGATGGTTCAGTTGTGTGGATTATATGCAAGGGTATTACATTTTACTCAAGTCATTGCATAGAAACTCAGGAATGGAAAAATTATCTTTAAAATGGCTGACAGATCAAAAGAGAGTCTACCCAAAATTCTGAAAAGTTCTAGTGAAAAGCATTGAGTTATATTTGGAAGAAAAACGTTTTGCTCAAAAGACTTTTGTAGTGTTTGCTTTTCAGGATTCAATAGAAGAGCTACTATGGCTGTTGTTGGTTGTCTCCCACTGGGTCTTTGCGAGTGTTATACCATTGGGAACAAATTATCCCTACCTACGGCATAGGCAGGGCCTTTTCTAGCTGTTTGTAATTACAGTAAACATAAAGAGTAGACTTAAAAAAAAAAAAAGACAAAGGAGCATACAAACAGCTTTTTGTGGTTGTTTAATCACTAAATTTAAATTGTGGTGCTGGAGAAGACTCTTGAGAGTCCCTTGGACTGCATGGAGTTCATACTAGTCAACCCTGACTATTCATTGGAAGGACTGATGCTGAAGCTCCAATACTGATGCGAAAAGCTGACTCATTGGAAAGACCCTGATGCTGGGAAAGATTGAAGGCAGAAGGAGAAGGGGGCAATGGAGGATGAGATGGTTGGATAGCATCACTGACTCAATGGACATGAGTTTGAGCAAACTTCAGGAGATAGTGAAGGACAGGGAGGGTCACAAAGAGACATGACTCAGTGATTAAACAACAACAAAAGTCGCTAAGTCATGTCCGACTCTTTTGAGACCCCATAGACTGTAGCCTGCCAGGCTCCTCTGTCCATGGGATTTCCCAGGCAAGAGTGCTGGAATGGGTTGTCATTTCCTCCTCCAGGATATCTTCCCCACCCATGCATTGAGCCCATGACTCCTGCAGTGGCAGGCAGACTCTTTACCACTGAGCCACTAGTGAAGCCGCACACAAACAGCTATAGTTTCTTAAAATATAAAGTAGAATAGCTGTATCTACTTTCTAAAGGTGGTGGTAGAAAATAGGCTTGATTTTTCTTTTAATTCTTAATAATTTTTATCTTGAAATGTGTAAAAAATAACAGACAAGTACAGTGAGAAACATAAAGAACCCTTGTGGAGTCTTCCCTGGTGATCCAGGGGTTAAGACTCCTCACTTCCACTGCAGGGGTCACAGGTTCAATCCTCAGTCGGGGAACTAAGATACTGCCTCAAAGAAAAGACAAGAAAAGAACCCCTGTGTATCCATCACACTGCTGCATCTCACTTCACTTTTCTTGAACTTAATTGAGTCTTTGGCATTTTTTTTGTTTGCTTTTCAGTCAGACACTGTTCAGACATCTGCCTCCTGAAGCAGATGTCTCCTCCTGCCTCATCACACTCTCCAGGGCCACCTCAGTCCTGGATTCCATTAACTGGTACTGCTCCCCATTCCTGGTAAATGAGCCACATCCAAAGATGCAAAGCTTTCCTATCTGTCCAAGCCAAAGAGAAGGGAAAATTGAAATGTTCAATAAAAGGGAGCTGAGGTTTCTTACTCTGTTTTATTGTTTCATGTTGGTTTACTAGAGAGTTCCACTGGCAAGTCTTACAAATTTTGTAAATGTAGTAGTAATAGAAATCTGGGAGACATGGAAAACATAGGTAAACAAAGGCAAAGTCATTCTTGAACAGTTTTCTCCACCTAAACTTCCAGCTTCATTTCTCTGACCTCCTTATAAGTATCCTCCATGTAAACAAACTCATCTTTTGGTAATTACACACCTTGGAATTTCATACCTCTCTTAATGATCTTCTTCCCAGTAGTCTATGTTCTATCTCCTCTTCACTCTCTTAGTGAGTGAGTGATTAAGGTGTTTCTCTTTACGATGTTTTAGTAGGTAGTGTACTAAATTTTAAAATTATCTCCATAATCTGTTCTGTTTTGTTGTTCTTTTGCCCCTTTTTATAATTATTTAGGAAAGTGTATTTTAAGTTTCTAAGTAATTGAAATTTTAGTTTAACCTTGTTATTAATTATCGCAGCTACTTTTCATGTGAAATTAAGAATATAAAAGAGAAAATTAAATAACATATTTATCATCATTTTGTATACATATTGTCTTTTATCATCATCTCTCATTTTGTTTACAAAATATGAACTTTTAAAAAATGCTTTTCTCTATGTCTTGCTTTGTTTCCTAATCACTTAATCTATTTGGATGTGGACAACCTGCTATTGTTTCTACTGTTAGTAACATAGATACTTCCAAAATAAAATTTCTATGTCTAATTGTTAAAGTCAATCAAATATATGAAAATAACTTTTGACAAACATTTACAGAAGGGAAAGTGATGATATGAAAAATAGTATATCTGGTGGACAAAACCTTGTAATTTAACCATGAATAGTAAATACATCTCTAGAAGACAAAGAAACCCCTGGGAGAGAAACAATAATTTATAGTATGGTAGAAGAAAATTTGTTCTGATAAAAATAATCTAAGTTTAGCAACTAAAAGTTTTATATCCACTAGACTAATTTAGTATCACCATTTACTTCGTATGCGTTTTGACTACCATATTGTAAAATATGTTATTCTGCATGAACTGTGAAACTGTATCATCATCATCACTTATTTAGTATTCATTGTGCCTACCATATTGTAAAATGTTATTCTGCATGAGCTATGAAACTATATCTCCAAAGTCAGACATCTGTGTATGGAACAAGAAATAGATTTTGAATTTAACTTACTTGAATTAATGCTGAGTTTATTTAACCCCTCCTAGAGTAGCTTCTTATAGGTGTAATTCCTACTTTGTATTTGAATTTTTTGAAGCACAGAAAATCATGAGGTTTATAAAGGAGATAGAATGGGAGAAAATATTTGCAAATTATATATCTGATAAGGGACTTAAATTTGGAATAAAAAAAGAATTCTAACACCCCGGCAATAAAAACACAAATAGGTATTGCAAAATTGGCTATTTTGCTATTCAAGAAGAACTATTCAAGAAGACTTGAATAGACATTTTTTTAAAAAAAAAAAAAAAATGGCCAGTATAAAAGATGTTCAACACTATTATCCATTATTAAAATGCATATCAAATCACAATGAGATACCTATTCCTACCCATTAAGTTTGTTATAATCAAAAATATAAATAATAACAAGTTTTGGCAAGGAAAAAAATGGCAAAATCAGGAACCTCACACATAGGTGGCAGGAATGTAAAATGGTGCAATTGCTATGAACAAGTTTGATATTTTCTCAAAAGAATACAGAATTACCATCTGAGACCCAGCAATTCCATTCCTAAGAGAAATAAAAATATATATGTTCACTTAAAAATTTGTACATACATGCTCATAGGGGCATAATCCATAGTAGCTAAAGTGTGGAAAGAAAGACACTGTTTGCCTCCTCAAGTGGATGAATGAAGGTGGTACCTCTGTATAGTGGAGTATTATCCAACCATAAACAGGAGTGAAGACCTGGTATACACTGCAGCATGGACGTACTTTGTACCCATTATTCTAAGGTGAAGGATCTAATCATAAAAGACTTATTACATGCTTCTGTTTATATGAAAAGGCAAACCTATAGGAACAGAAAGTGGACTAGTGGTTGCCTTGAAGGAGATGGCAACCCACTCCAGTGTTCTTGCCTAGGAAATCCTATGGACAGAGGAAGCTGGGAGGCGACAGTCCATGGGGTCGCAAAGAGTTGGACACAATTCAGTAACTAAACAAAAACAATGAGCTAATAGTTGGGGAATCCTGGAGAGACTGGGAGAAAATCAGAGTGACTGCTATTGAAAGTGGAGTTTGTTTCTGCGATGATGAATATGTTCTAAAATTGGTTGTGATCATTGCACAATGGTGGATACAGTACTCCATATCGTTGAATTATACACTTTAGATAAGCGAATTGCATGGTACATGAATTATGTCTTACTAAAACTGTCTTACAAACATGATAAAACACTAAAGCAAACAAACAACAACACGAACAGGCATATTCTAACCAGTATTTTATTAGTTTACAGGTCTCTAATGGGGGAGAATAAAACAGAAAAGGATGAGGTCTCCATAAGATGTTGCACCAATTATGTCTAAAATTTATAGATTCAGTTTAATAATTCTCCAAAAAGGGTATTTCCCGCTTTTTCTAGAAAATACATACATTTCAAAATTTCTCCTAACTTGATACTATAGAATTGCTAATAAGTATTCTTGCCTGGAGAATCCCACGTACAGAGGAGCCTGTCGGGCTGCAGTGCAGGTCACAGAGTCGGAAACAACTGAGCGACTTTCATGTTTTCTTTTAAACAAGGAATACGATCCATTATCACATATGTACTTAACCTTGAAATTCCTCTGATTGAATTGCTTCAAGAATGCTTTTATTCTTATAGTTTCATTTCAAGATCTAAATTTATTTTTAGGATCCTTTACCTATCATTTTGGGCTTTCCTGGTGGCTCAGAGGTTAAAGCGTCTACCTCCAATGCTAGAGACCCGGGTTCGATCCCTGGGTCGGGAAGATCCCCTGGAGAAGGAAATGGTAACCCACTCCAGTATTCTTGCCTGGAGAATCCCATGAACGGAGAAGCCTGGTAGGCTACAGTCCATGAGGTCGCAAAGAGTCGGACACGACTGAGCGACTTCACTTTCACTTTACCTATCATTTAGTTCCGTGTTTCTGACTCCTTCAGAATATTTCAATTTTAATACCTTAATTCAATATTCCTTAGCTAAGTAAATCCACATGCTATGTGGAATTAATTTTCCCACCTAGATTATAATCTAAAATTAAGCAAATTCCTCTGCATTCCAATTCCTTCTCACACTTCCCAAATCAATCATCAGGAATTATGGAGTCTCCTTTGACAATTGTCCTAGTTTTCTACTCTGATATAGGCAATGTCTGAACTCCAATCCAGTTTGGATTTTTCTATTTAATAGCTATATGATGTTAGCATGTTACTTAAACTATTTGAGTCTCAATGGACTAGAGAAGAAAGTCATTTCTTTGATTTTAGTGGTGCTGTTAGGAAGACTAAGTGATATACAAGTAGTTTGTGAGTCACCACTTTGAAAAAAAAAAAACTATCACCTTTTTACAGAAATTATTACGGCTGAGTCACTTCAGTCGTGTCCGACTCTCTGCGACCCCATAGACGGCAGCCCACCAGGATGCCCCATCTCTGGGATTCTCCAGGCAAGAACACTGGAGTGGGTTGCCATTTCCTTCTCCAATGCATGAAAGTGAAAAGTGAAAGTGAAGTCGCTAAGTCATGTCTGACCCTCAGCGACCCCATGGACTGTAGCCTTGCAGGCTCCTCCATCTATGGGATTTTCCAAGCAAGAGTACTGGAGTGGGGTGCCATTGCCTTCTCTGGAAATTATTACATGCAGCATTTAATCCTTCCATCTATAAGTGCATAATCAATGATTCTCTATTTGACTTAAAAATAACAGTCACACAAATTCATAAGGAGAAAAGGACCAGGACGCAATCAGGGTATCTGAAATAATCTAAGGACCAGTGAGGTTACACAATATTTTAAAGCAATACATATATGAGTGTAAGGACACAGTTTTCAAATATGTCACTCTTATGTCACTGAGAAAGGTAGAATGATTTTCTAACTAATCAAAGATTAAATCTGTACTTGCGTGAGTGCTAATTTGCTTCAGTTGTGTCTGATGATTTGCAACCCTGTGGCTTGTGGCCCAGCAGGCTCCTCCGTCCATGGGATTCTCCAGGCAAGAATACTGGAGTGGGTTGCCATGCCTTCCTCCAGGGGATCTTCCCAACCCAGGGATTGAACTTGCTTCTCTTATGTCTCCTGCATTGGCAGGTGGGTTCTTTGCCACTCTTGCAATCTGGGAAGCTCTAAATCTGTACTTATATTTATCAGTAATAATAATATTGTTTAATACTTACACAGTGTATACCATTTGCCATTCTGCATTCTAAATGTTTTATATTTTGCTATTTTACTCTATCTCCAGGACACCTTTCAGTTTAATGAGCTCTCCGTAAGGTCATTTAATAATGGTAAATGGAGAATAATGAGGTAAGACGCTAAAAGAATATATAAAAAAGAAAAAACAGTATTTAGGGAAAATAATATACAATTTAAAAGATAAGTACATTTTTAAAAATGTAGCCCAACTTTTCAGATGGAATTTCTATTTTAGGCTTTCTAATCAACATCTGAATTACATGTTACTATCGAAACTAAGTATTGCCTACGTAGGTGTGTAGTGTACATTATACATACAGTTTAATTCATATGTAGAATATCTCTTTCTCCATAAAGTGTATTTGTTTGTATAGACTGAAAAGAGGAGCAGTTTCCCTATCTTTTATAATATTTATTCATGTTGAAATACAGCTTATCTATCAATTAAACTTGGTCCAGTGGTTGAGCTGCTAGTTTCAACTTAATTCCCTCATTTGTTCCCCTTTTATTTGAGCAAAGTTCCATTTAATTTATGGCTTCTTTTCTCTCCCTCCAGCCTAAGCTTCTTAGAAAATAAATGAGGCTATAAGTCCTCATTTAGCCCTTCTTAGTCCTGTTGATTCGAGCTGAGGATTTGAATCTTGTCAGTCGTTCACCAAGTTACTCCTTTAGGTCATCAAGCGCTCCTTCTGCTGTATCCGTGGCTTTTTTTTTTCCCCTGGCAGAAAGTTGCAAGGGTGTTTGTATAGGAATCTTGACATTGGAGCAGACATATAGTTTTAATCAGAATGAGGGTCCTCGAACCCCATGGAGTTTATACACACTTTGGTACCCGTGAGATCACCTAGAAATAACTGGAGACTGGAGTGAGATCCCTAAGCCTTCTTTCAGCCATCATTAATCTGCTCAGTTTGGAGAATGTATTTAGGGGCCTCTTTCTGTTGTTCACCCACTGGATGGGTATGTTAGCCAGTGGTGCCAATGTGCTCCATGTAATTTTTCCCCTTGGCTTGGTTTTTGATTTAGGCAAATATTAATATAGGGTCTGTTTAAATTCCTGTAGACAGAGAAGATATACAATGTTAGAATTCTTAGCTAACAAGGGATACTGCCAAATGATAAAATATTAATCCTATTACTTTGTATGCAGATATCCGAGAACTAGAAGCAATTACCCTGACTCTAATTGCTTCATAGATGAATACAATTATGATGTTACACTCATTCTGTCTGTATTCTCAGTATAAAATAACATCCACAAAAGACAGTCAGAAATTTCATTTAAAAGTAAACCTTACCAATGTGAAATATATTAAGGCAATAAACCAAGAGATTAAACTTTCATAAACAGTAAGAGCTCATTGTTTTGTAAATGAGTGTATAATAATATCTTTGCAGCTCAAATGAAACCGTAAAACTGACTGGGGGCCTCACATTTTTCTGCAAACTTTTGATTTATCTTTTTAATCTGTTCTTAGCATTGTATAGCAATTAAACATTGAAAATGGGCTCTAGACTTCTTGCCACATTGCTCTTCTCCCATTTCACTTCTGTCATTTCTTTTATAATGACAAGCAATTTAGAGGAACAAGAAACAATTAAAATGTAAGTAGCTCCTGCTGTTACAGGTGTTTTCTACTAATGAATAAAAACGACTGGCATTACAGAAAGGTGGGATTTAAGGAAAAATCTCTCCTAGGGGTTAGCTTTTTTAAAATGTGTGGGCAAAATGCAGAAATTAAATACAGACTTCCAGGTAATAGTAGTAGAAGGGATTTTGATAAATAAGAGTTAGTTGTTGAAAGTAGTACTCATGTTTGTAGGGTGGTCAAATGAAATTGCTTTTCTAATATAGTTCTCAAACTTTAGTGTACATTGGAATCACCTGGAAAGCGGGTTAAGCCACACTCTCACAAGCTCCACCCCATTGTTACTATTCAGTAAGATTGGAATGGAACCAAGAATTCATATTTTAGCATGTTTGCAGGTCTGAGAGCTTCCCTGATAGCTCAGTTGGTAAAGAATCCGCCTGCAATGCAGGAGACCTGGGTTCGATCCCCGGGTTGGGAAGATCCCCTGGAGAAGAGAAAGGCTACCCATTCCAGTATTCTGGCCTAGAGACTTCCATGGACTTATAGTCCACGGGGTCCCAAAGAGTCAGACAGGACTAAGTGACATTCACTTTCACTTTTCAGGTCCTGAGACCACATTTTGAGAATCATTAGTATAACATAACGCAGTAGCTTTTGTATTCTTTTGTCCAACTTCCCCTCAAAAAAAACCCAGGAATTCCTGACAGGAATACTCTGAAGGTCATGATCATGTGACTCTGGTATGTGGTAGACTCAGTTAACAGGAGACTCAATTGGTATATAGAGATTTACAGATGATCCAATGACTCACCTAAAGCCATACAGGTGAACCATGCTGGAAACCCAAAAGGATCACCCTTCTAATTCAGTCCTCTGCTCTCTTCAATAAGTTGTGCTCATTCAAAGCAGTTCCTGGAATACTGTTGTTTTTGTTATTCAGTGGCTAGGTCATGTTTGATTCTTTGCGACCCCATGGACTGCAGCATGCCAGGCTTCCCTGTCCTCCACTATCCCCCAGAGTTTGCTCAAACTCATGTCCATTGAGTCAGTGATGCTATCTAACCATTTCATCCTCTGTTATCCTCTTCTTCTTTTGCTTTTGATCTTTCCCAACATCAGGGTCTTTTCCAATGAGTTGGAATATTGATCATTCCATGAGATGGAATATTGACCAATCTCCTTAAAGGTAACAGCTTAAGGAAATACAATTCTGCTTTTAATTATAAGTCTAACTTAATGCAGAGGATATGGGTGACTCCAACAGCAAGGTTGTTATGAAATTAAATGTGCCACTAAGACAAGCTTCACTTTTTTTTTAAATTGAAGTGAAGTTGATTTGCCATGTTGCATGTATGTGTATACGCACATACACGTATGTATACACAGATATATATGTGTTCTTGTTTGGGTTTTTTGTGTTATAAGTTATTGAAAGACATTAAATATAGTTTCTTGTGCTATATAGTAGGTCCTTGTTGTATTGTACATATAGTAACATATATATGTGTTAATCTCAAACTCCTGACTTATCCTTCTCCCACATTTCCCCTTTGGTAACCTTAAATTTGTTTCCTATGTCTGTAAGTCTTTCTGTTTTGTAAATAAGTTAATTTGTATCTTTTTTCCTTTCAATTCCATATATAAGTGATGTCATGTGATCTTTGTCTTTCTCTTCCTAAATTACTTCATTTAAAATGATAAACTCTAGGTCCTTCCATGTTGCCGCAAATGGCATTAGCTCATACTTTTTTATGGTTGAGTTATATTCCATTATACACACACAGACACACACACACATATATATACACATATGGCTGGATCATATAACTCTACATTTAATCTTTTAAGGAACCTTTACATTATTCTTTATGGTGGCTGCACCAATTTATATTCCCACCAAGCTTCACTTTCCTGAGTCCCCTCATGTCTGTATAATACAACAGGGGTGAAACATTTACTTGCTTATAAAACCTCTGCATTGAATGAGAAAGTAATATACAATTTAAAGCTCTGTCTGTATGTTCCAAAGAAGAAACAAAAATTTAGAACATTTTCATCCTAATCTGTAACAATATGCAAAATGTGCTTTTCATAAAAATCACTGTTGTGTTGTTTTGTATCTATACCAGTCACTGAGAGAAAACAAAAAGGAGGCTCTTAGTGAATGTTAATAGAGACACAGAAACAAAGAGGCGAAAAAAGGTTATGTAAATTCCAAGACTTTGCCTGATGTTTAAGCTATGCAAACAATAACTCCTCTGTTTGATGTGGTTTCAACAAGGGTCTTCTATCCCAAACAACTCTCTCTCAAACAATGTGTTCAATAACTAAATTCTCTACAATATGAACCAACATCTTTCATGTAATAATTAAAGTCTTAATCCCTATCAATAACTGTAAGTGTCTCCCACAATCCAGGCTTTGAACTTACGAGTATTTATAATGAAACACATGTGATTACACAGAACTTGTCTGGTGAGGAGGTTTTGTTGCAGAAACGATGAAATTGCATGAATTCATTTGATATATATCAGATGAGCACCTACTATGTATTGGAGCAGACACTCTTCGTGGGGCTTGAGCTTCTTCAATGAATGTAACCAAACAGGCCAGATCCTTTCTTTCTAAGCTTCATGTTTGGGGCAAGACTGGGGAAATCATCAGTAAGGAGGAGCATCTCTGTCGGAAGCCAAAAGTGGAAGCAAGGACTTGGTTAGGAGATATTTGCAGTGAGGCAGGTGAGAAATGCAGGTGAGGGATAGGGAAGCCTGGCATGCTGCAGTCCATAAAATCGTGAACAGTCGGACAGGACTTGGTGACTGCAACAGGTGAGAAATGAGGGGACCCTAGTCACAGTGTGGGCTGCAGAGCTAATGAAGAGTGGCTGAATTCTGTACATGTCCTGAAAGCATTAACAAAGGGATTTATGGATGGGTAGGATAGAGGCGGTGAGTGCAAGAGAATAGGGGAGTGTGTGAAGACAGGAGAAAGTAGAAATGTATCCATTTTAAAAGGAAAAGATGGATTGCACTGGAGGAAGAAATGGCAAACCACTTCAGTATTCTTGCCTGGAGAATTCCACGGACATAGGAGGCTGGCAGACTACAGTCCCTGGGGTCACAAAGAGTCAAACACGACTAAGTGACTAACACACAAGATCGGTCCTACAACTCTAAGCAATCCTCACTCTTCCGACTATGCTACAAATATGCCCACTCAATCCTTCCCACGCCTCACAACTAAATAGGACAGAGTCTCACTTGAGTCAAATGGTTACAATTACTTGTGCTGCAAAAAAAAAAAAAACGATAGTTCCTAGAATCATTTTCAATTTCAGGAATCAGAGGATAAGTTTATAAGACATAAACAGTAGTTGATTGTCTTCATTTCAAATAGAACTTCCTTTAAAATCAATTTACATAATTAACAGCTCTTATTTAAAACCTTTTGACTTTAGGAGTGAGTGAGTGAAGGCGCTCAGTCGTGTCCGACTCTTTGTGACCCCATGGACTGTAGCCCACCAGGCTCCTGCTTGCATGGGATTCTCCAGGCAAGAATAATGGAGTGGGTTGCCATTTCCTTCTCCAGGGGATCTTCCCGACCCAGGGATGGAACCCAGGTCTCCCACATTTCAGGCAGACGCTTTAACCTCTGAGCCACCAAGGAAGTTTGACTTTAGGGGCATGGCATAAAATGTGAATGTCTTTGGCTTCCAGCAGTTTGGGGGTACAGTTAAAAATATCTTGGCATTAATGTGTCTAGCTTTTGACTTCTGGGTCTTGGTGTTCACAGTGCTGCACACTCTCTGGGTAAGAACTGGAGCTTTGTTCCCTTAGTTGTTACTGCAAGGGGGCCATGATGTGATGAGTGGGCAGTGATAACACCCTTCTCCCTACCCTTGAAGCCCACTTTGCACTTGGGTCTCAGGGAAGTTCCAGGTTTTACTACGTCTCTGTGGAGAAAAGAGCTGCTCAACTTATACTAGTGTCCCTTATCTCTTCCTCTACCTCTGATACATTCCTTGGGGCCAGACTCAGTGTAGACACTCAGCTGGCCTCCAAATTCCTGGTTTTCCCCAGATACCTCTCCACAAAACTGATCTTGAAGATAGTACTTCCTCTGTCTGCAAGTTTATCACTCTGGCTAGTGACCAACAGTGTTTCCATCAGACACAACCCAAGTTTGAATCCTTCTTTAAGCTCAGCAGGCACTCTCAGGACAAGACTGTTTTTGACTTAAAAAGGAAAAGAACTTTTTTGTAGACACCTCTTGGGACTAAACTCCTGAATACTGTGTTGAGTGAGTTGAGTTTCACTGTATTTTCATCTATCCACCTTTCCATCACTTTAGACGTTCTTTGAAGTATAGTTGATTTACAATGCCATGTTAGTTTCAGGTAGGTATACTGCACAGTGGCTTCTGTTATATACATGTATGTGTGTGTGTGTGTGTGTGTGTGTACATATAGGACTTCCCAGGTGGTGCTAGTGGTAAAGAACCTGCCTGCCAATGCATAAGAGACATGAGACGCAGGTTCGATCCCTGGGTCGTGAAGATCCCCTGGAGGAAGGCACAACAACCTACTCCAGTGTTCTTGCCTGGAGAATCCCATGGAGAGAGGATCCTGGTGGACTATAGTTGCAAAGAGTCCATAAGGTTGCAAAGAGTCGGATACAATTGAAGTGATTTAGCAGCAACAGCAGCAGCAGAAATATACTAGTTCCCTGTATTATACAGTAGGCCCTTGCTGGTTATCTGTTTTCTATAGGCATGATAAGTTGTGCGAAGTCGCTTCAGTCACATCTGACTCTGGGCGACCCTATGGACTGCAGCCCACCAGGCCCCTTTGTCCATTGGATTCTCCAGACAAGAATACTGTTGGTTGCAGCCCTCCTCCAGGGAATCTTCCCAACCCAGGGATCGAAGCTGCATGTCTTACATTTAAACTGCTTTGGCAGGTGGGTTTTTTTTACCACTAGCGCCACCTGGGAGCCCCTGTTTTAAATATAGTAGTATGTATATGTTAACCCCAACTTCCTAAATTATCCATTACTTTTGTAAATTAAATGTAGAACCTCACCCTTGAGTTCTCAGTTGTCCTGGATTTCCACACAGACGCAGATGAAATAATAGAGCTTCAAGCCTATGTTAACTTGAAACTGACTTAGAATGGTTTCCATCCTGGTTTTAAGATTGTTTTTATTTGAATGTGACTGCTTTGGGGAGGTTCGTTGACACTCTGACTGGCTTTGAAATTCAGATAATAAGAGATGACATTTCCTCAGGGGAGAGCTAAAACAAGTTGATAAATTGTTATTGTGCTACCTTTCAGAGGATGACCTATAATTAAACCACACGCTCACAAAAAGGCAATTACAGAAATGTGATGGATCTGACTCAACCTCTTGAAATCAAAGAAGTTCAGAATTAACTTCCAAAGCCCAAAGTCAAGTGTGCGATATTGAGTATTGTAGAAGTAAATTTTGCTCTTGGGGATAACATCTGATGCCTGCATCTGAAAAAATACCATAGCAGGTTGCATAACAAAAGCTACAGGTTGCTTTAAGTTTTTATTTGTCTTATTAAGATGCATTTGTGTAGTTTCCTATTTATATACTTATAATAAGAAAAAAGGTTTTATTACCAATTTGTTTAATGCTGTATCTGTTTGTATAGATCTGAACTTGACTGCATTGTCATAGTCAAACCAACTGAGAAGAAATGCTTCCTCTTTTCCTAAGCAGTGAAGATTTATGTATTTGACTTTGAAGTCAACAACTGTGTAGTGTTTAGTGCCAAATCAAATGCAACATCAAATTACCTTGTATTCATTTAAGTGAATTTGCAGATTTATGGCAGACTGGCACAGATCCAGAGAGCTAGGGACAGGACAATCACAGCAGATGATTGTAAGAAATGAAAATGAAGTAAATATCTGGGAATTAATTACCTGTAGGGTTAAGGTCCATTCCTAGAAAGAGTCAGGAGCAATTTATTCTGCAATCAATTTGCAAGCACCCAGAGTGTAACAAAGTGGCAGATAACATGGACTCTTCAAAAACAAGCCATGCCAAACAAAACTAATTTCCCTCTTTGACAAAGTGACTGATCCTGTAGACTGGAAGACTTACTGGTTACAGCCCAGTTTGACCTTTGCATAGTTATCAGTGCTATTTCACATGGGATGGTCATTGACAAGCTTGCAAAAAATCACTTGAATGGAATAATAATCAGGTGGGTATTGAACTGGTTGGAAAAATGTTCTTGGGCTGTTCAATAAAAGTATCAGGACAAGTTTCTGATTATTTAGTAGTTTACACAGATTTAATTGTGGATCTATTATTGATTTTGTTTGTTTTATTTTGCTTCAAATAAATAGCTTCATGAGAGAACATAAAATATGCTCAGAAACTTGAAACAAACTCAGGTTTGTTGGAGCTTCTTTGACAGAATCTTTGGAAAAAAGATTGGGAATCCAAAATGAGTTTTAACAAATTAGAATCACTATCTAATTGGGAAGGAATTGCTAACTGATTAATACTAAAATGCATGCTGAAGGAAATAAAAACACTAAATTCCATAAATGCAAACTGTGAAAACAAAGTTGTTGTTTACAATAGTATCAACTACTTACTCTGTCTTTTATACTGAATCTCTGGCCCAAACCATATTTCTTGTTGCCAGGGAAAGACTCCACTCATGTCTGAGCCAGGGTCAACATACATCAACAATGCCTTTTGATTATTCAGAAGGTTAAGTCTACTGATGGTCTTTCCTGGTGGCTCAGATGATCTGCCTGCAATGTGGGTGGTTAGGGTTAGATCCCCAGGAGAAGAGAATGGGAACCCACTCCAGTATTGTTGCCTGGGGAATCCCATGGACAGAGGAGCCTAGCAGGCTACAGTCCCCACATTCACAAAGAGTCAGACACAACTGATCAACTAACACCTTCACTTCTTTCAAAGTCTACTTATACATTCAGTGAAGAGGTGTTACTCCTAAGCGTCAATTGCTGTAAGACCATCAACAGAGAGAGATGACAATAAAGCTGTACATACATAATTATAGAAGGAGGATGTTGTTCACCTCAAGAGAGAATAGGAGATATATAATTTTTACAGGAATATATTTAATTTTACATAAAATTATCTTTCTTATCAAGTGCCAGGAAGGAGTTTTCTTCTACTCTTTCTGGTTCTTATGACTGGTCTAAGAGTAAGATTGACATGAGACATCTTATCAGGATGAAGTCATACAAAAGTTTGCTATTAATGACATATAGTAATATGTAATTAATATGTCCTGGGTGGGAGAGACCCAGGACAACTGAGTAAGTCATCAAAATGACCGAAGCCCTCACCTTAAATATATCCTCATCTAAAGACAAAGGAGGATAGGGGTAAGGGATCTGGGACTTCAAAGGGAAAGCAGTCAATTAGCATGAAGATAGAAAAGCAAATGTTTGGTAGATAAATGTTTGCCAGACCTTGCAGAGACAAAGGGCCAGAAAGTGGACTCTGATGTCTCGGTGTTTCCCAACCATACCTGGCTCACATTCTTTGCAGATATCTCTGATGATAGCTCTATTCTGGAAACAGACCCTGTCTTTAAATTATTATAATCAGTTAAGGAGGAGTCAAAGGCTCTTCTGAGTCTTTTGGACCTTAAAAATAATCTAAATAAATCCTCATGCTTGAGACATATTTTGAGATGGCAAATTTTGCTCCCCTCCATAAAGATATCACACAGCAACTAACATTTACTGTGTATTTTTGTCAAGAGATCCATTTTTTGGCCGTTCTCTCAAAAGTAATCCATAATGTCTATTCAGCTCCTTCGCTCATTTTCCAATTGAGTTATCTGGTTCTTTGGTTGTTGAGCTGTCTGAGTTTATATATTTTGAATATTAACCCCTTATTAGATAGATGAGATACAAATATCTTAATTCATTTAGTAGGTTGTTGTTTTGTTTTGTAGATGGTTTCCTTTGCTGCACAGAACATTTTTGTTTGATGTAGTTCCATTTATTTTTCTTTTTACTTCTCTTGCCTGGGGAGGCATATTATATATATATATGGTATAAGATTGGTCAAAAAATTCATTCAGATTTTTCCATACCATCTTATGGAAAAAATCCAAGTGAACTTTTTGGCCAACCTAATATTCACTGATAAAATTGTTGTAAAAGAGCTACTGCTTAGAGCTTCTAGAAATCTTAGGGTTTCAGGCCTTAAATTCAAGTATTTAATCCATTTTGAGTTAATTTTTATATATTGTGTGAGATAGTGGTCAATTGGCCTGCCAGTGCTGAAGACTCAAAAAATGTGGGTTTGATCCCTGAATTGGGAAATCCCCTGAAGTTATACATGGCAACCTGCTCCAGTATTCTTGCCTGGAGAATGCCATAGACAGAGGAGACTGATGGGCTGTAGAGTTCATGGGGTCACAAAGAGTTAGACATGACTGAGTGACTGAACACACACACATTCAATTTTCCCAAGACCATTTATTGAAAGAAAAAAGCAGCCCAGCAAAATATTTTATTTTAAATATACAATTGATTATAACTGTTTCATTTCAAAAGCCTTATTTATTAGTAAAACACAGTAAGGCTAATTAATTATGACTCATTTAAAATATCTCTGGGAAAAAAAGTTTTTACTATGATATTTAAAATAAAATTTTGGCAGAGATACTAAGTTATTGGTATTGTCAACATGGTTAGGCTTGATTTACTTTATTAGTACACTAGGTACAATTAAAGTAAAATTAGAATTATGGCCAATAGAGTTTCATCACATGTACTAAAATAATGTTATTTCTCAAGGTTTCCTGTTCTTACTTTGGAAATGGCTTCTGCAGCCCACTTAATTTGACATCTTTGGCACAATGAACCAGAACCTGACTTGGAAAAACACAAAAACTGCTTTGGCAAATGATCTGCCAAGTGACCCATGAACAAAAGTGAGATTGGGTTGCCCTTTGAAATAAACCTATTTGAATTTTATTATCTCCAGAACACCTTGTGTCTCTAATCTTGTGAAAGGTTAGTAGTCTATCCATCAGAGCAAGATAAGAGTGCTGGTTGATGTCTGCTCTTGATGATAACTGAATCCAGCAGTTGGAGCTGGAAGAAGGAGATTCATTACCATCAGCAGTTCAAAAAGAGGGGGGGAAATGGCCACAGAGCAAGTCATTCACAATAAGCCATATTTTCCTAGCTCAGTGTATTTAATACAAAACAAAATAGAAAACGAAGGATTGCTATATTGAGAAAGCTTTGTAAGCCTCTTAAACAAGTTCCCCTAAATCAGGGCTGTTTTAAGACTACCTGTTGTAGAGATTAACAATTTATAATACATAGATACTTTCTTAAAACTATTGCTAATTGCTTTTGGGAGGTCTTCCTGACACACATCAGAATAAAATAAGAGTGATGCTGTATCACTGTATAACATATGGCTAAAAGCCAACAAATATTATCAAATATCCAATTAAGTCTAAAAGGACGAATCTGTGGTTTTTAAAGTTAACTAAATATATTCTTTTTAAGACTTCCTAACTTATATGTAATTTAATAATAATTTATAATTTTTATATAATTTAGAAGTTGGGATAGAGATCATCCAAGAATTATTTGTAAACTTAAAACATACCAATGGATCAAAATAAGCATGTGCTTTAGGGATTATTTTAATTTTGACATTATGAAAAATAGGATACATACATTCAGCACTGTAAAATTTCATAAAAGATATGGCACTTAGTAATTGATATTTTATGAAATGTTTAATAATAATTGGTTTTATTCATTGCATTCCAAATGATGGATGTTATAAAAATAAAATAGCCATCATATAACATAGGATTAATGCATTTTTTTTTCCTTTGAGAAGAATCTGGTAAATGACTGGCAAAGTAAATGTAATGAGTCTTAGGTAAATTTAGATCAAAGTTAGTTCATTTGTATTTATATCTTAAACATGAATACTGTAAGTCTTATTATATACCTATACCAGGATATCCACTGTTTATGCTTCCATCAAAAGAATACAGTTACATTTGAGTTAAACATCTATGTGGCCCAGTGGTGTTGATGTTCATTTCCCTTTGATAATTTTAAGGAATGAAATTATTCCTAAGGTATGACCTGGGGAATCTGTGCCACCTCTTAGTCTTATCCAACAAGCTCAAGAATGTGGGTGAGCAACAGAGGTGGTTGGAAGTTGCCTTGACTTTCTTCAGGATTTTGTTGTCAAATGTTTATAGAAACATTCCTAGAGTTACACAATTTGTCATCCTGCACTAATGCTCATCCAGTGCCCACTGGCTCAGACAGTAAAGCGTCCTGCTTACAATGTGGGAGACCTGGGTTCGATCCCTGGGTCAGGAAGATCCTCTGGAGAAGGAAATAGCAACCCACTGCAGTACTCTTGCCTGGAAAATCCCATGGATGGAGGAGCATGGTAGGCTACAGTCCACGGGGTCACAAAGAGTCAGACAAGACTGAGCGACTTCACTACACTACTCAGTTCAGTTTAGTCGCTCAGTCGTGTCCGACTCTTTGCGAACCCATGAATTGCAGCACGTCAGGCCTCCCTGTCCATCACCAACTCCCGGAGTTCACTCAGACTCACATCCATTGAGTCGGTGATGCCATCCAGCCATCTCATCCTCTGTTGCCCCTTCTCCTCCTGTCCCCAATCCCTCCCAGCATCAGAGTCTTTTCCAATGAGTCAACTCTTCGCATGAGGTCGCCAAAGTACTGGAGTTTCAGCTTTAGCATCATTCCTTCTAAGGAAATCCCAGGGCTGATCTCCTTTAGAATGGACTGGTTGGATCTCCTTGCAGTCCAAGGGACTCTCAAGAGTCTTCTCCAACACCACAGTTCAAAAGCATCAATTCTTTGGTGCTCAGCTTTCTTCACAGTCCAACTCTCACACCATACATGACCACAGGAAAAACCATAGCCTTGACTAGACGGAGCTTTGCTGGCAAAGTAATGTCTCTGCTTTTGAATATGCTATCTAGGTTGATCATAACTTTTCTTCCAAGGAGTAAGCGTCTTTTAATTACACTACTAATGCCCAGCAAAAACCTCTGCGGAGAAAACAATGACTTTCAATTCATAATAACTGAATTCTGAAACTGATGTTATTTTTTCTTTAGTTTAGTTTGAGCTGATATCTGTAATAATGAACAATGGAATTTTGTTGAATGCTGATTATATCAATTAGATAAATTATTTCTCAGTCTAGAAATAAATAAAAATTATCTGTATTATTTCAGAGCATTTATTCAAAAACCAAAAATGTAGACTTTTTCTTCTTAATGGATAGCTGCCTAACCTTACTCAGAGCATTATTGTACTTTTTGTTTATTTTTTATATGTTATTTTTACCAATCAGCATGAATCCACTAGATTTAAAGTCAAAAGACTCAAAACTCTCTACTTTGTTGATCTACTCTGTAATTTTGAGTTAAATTTCTTGCTTATTTTTGGCCCTCCCTATGCATTTAGGTATTTCCCCTCTGTCATCAAGCAGTATTTTTTGTGTTTAAGAGCATTTTTCATGCTAAAATAATATCTATTGCTTTCTTCCAAATATAAAGGCAATTTATGGTCATAGTGCAAATTTTAGAAAATTAACAATGTACAGAGAAGAAAATACAAATAAACTATAACATTCTATCCATAATAAGCTGTTTTTGCATTTGCATTTTTATTTTTTTCTCGACGTGTGCATTTATATCTTTAAAAATTGGAGTTGTATTGGTACATACTTTCATATCATTTTCTGTCTTATCAGTTTCTGCCCCATGGCTTATACTGAATGCAGATTTCCTGTGAGGCAGGTAAAGCTTATGTTTCAAGACCCTTCACTTGAATAGACCCTTTTCAAGGTCCTATGCCTAATTTTATATTTGTAATTATGTTAAAAATTATGTTCAAAATTTATAGGTTTCACTTGTCATAGAATCTATGGAGCCTATAGACTTCTGTTATCTGTGTTATGTGCTTAAATGATGCCCTGATTAGACTATTGTAATCATTCCTGTTCTTCTGGCATGAATTAATTCAGACATTATTAGACTTTAGTCCTCCCTCATCCATACAATGCCCCTCTTTCCCTCACCACTGGGAAAGTCATTTATCCTGGAAGCAGTGAAGACAGAGGGTGACCAGGGGAGTGTTTGTGTTAAGTGGCAGAACAGGAAGAAGAGATGGAGGACAAAGGAAAAGACTAGTTCCCCCTTATCCCCTTCCCCACTAGGAACATTGGCAGTGCCCTTCTCATACTCTTGACACTTTGACTGATGCTAGGCTGCCTTCCCAAGACCAGAATGCTAATTTTCTGTTGTGAAAAGAGAGAGAGGGGAAAGTAAGTGAAAGGGAGGAGAAAGCAGCGTATTTCATGATATATCATATGGCTTGCCCCTCCATCATTACCCCTCCTTTCTCTGCTCATTTCACCACCAATCATGCATTGACCTAAAGTGAAAGTATTACAGAACACAGAAGAACTGAAGTGATTTTCAGTCTTGGCTGTACTTTGGGACCACTTGCTTAGCTTGAAAATATGCCAATACCTGGATCTCACTCCCAGGAATCCTGATTTAGTCTAGATTTCAGCCTGGTGTCAAGATTTTTTAACTGAGTTTATTTGGCAGTGAAGAGTGAGAAGCCTTGTATTCTGTGGGAAAGGGAGGATGAAGGCAATTTCACTTGACTCCTCTTCCTTCAGTTCAGTTCAGTTCAGTTCAGTCGCTCAGTCGCGTCCGACTCCTTGCGAACCCATGAATCGCAGCACGCCAGGCTTCCCTGTCCATCACCAACTCCCGGAGTTTACCCAAACTCACATGCATCGAGTCGGTGATGCCTTCCAGGCATCTCATCCTCTGTCGTCCCCTTCTCCTCCTGAGCCCAATCCCTCCCAGCATCAAGGTCTTTTCCAATGAGTCAAATCTTTGCACGAGGTGGCCAAAGTATTGGAGTTTCAGCTTTAACATCAGTCCTTCCAATGAACACCTAGGACTGATCACCTTTAGGATGGACTGGTTGGATCTCCTTGCAGTTTACCGTTTCTAAAAACCTACACAATCTCTCAGCATCATAACCCTAGGTCCTTATTATTGACTTTTCTTCTGCAAACTGGCTTTGTCCCCACTTCCCAGAATTCACTCTCAGTGATTTGGTACTGGAGAGACGTTTTTCCACTCTCTGGCACAACAAGTATTTGGGCGAAGAAGTAAGGAGAACTGGACAGAGAACTGGATTTCTGAACAGAGCATTATACAGAACCTTCATTGCTTTTTTCAGTTGAGGAAGACAAAAAGTTGGAAATGATTTCAAGATCTGTAGTTTAGGTTCCTAATGCATTAAATGGATGCTCTGGTTAATGGCATCTGTGGGGGAAAAAAAATGAATGCAGGATCATGGAGAAAACCTAAAGAACACTGTAGGCCGACTCAAAGGAGGTGTGTGATGATGAAGGTGAATTCAGAAAGTATCCCAGCTTTCAATTTCACATGCATTGCTTAGGGTGAGATACATACACAGTCTGCAGGCTCAAAACAGTTGTTTGCTTTTGGGAGCAACCGTCAGCAGATTATAAACTTAAATGCATGACTCCCAGAATTAATGGTTTATCTGTACCACCTTATGATCATAAGTGGCCTAATCAGTCTTTCTTATTTTAAAAGAGATCTTTTGGAAAAATAATTTACCAAGAAATAAATCATTTATCAAGCTAATGTGTAAAGCATCACTAAGTCTAGATAAAGTTTAACCTTGTGAAATGTGAATTCAAATCAACGATTTCTATAATCTGCTTTGTTGCTTCAAATCTCTCTCCATCAGCCAGTTACAGATTGCTGCTTCCAGGTAACTTTTCTATTTGAAGCTGAATACACATTTGATTCTGAAAAATCTCCTGGCATTGGGCTTCTTCCACTGACTTTACCTTAATAGTAGAGAAGTACAGGATTTTTGGATGTTGATTTTTCTTTTTTAAACAAACACATTTGATTATAAACTGTGGACTTTTTATTTAAAATTTCTTCATGAAAAAGTCTAGTCAATTGGATTAGATACCTTGGAAGAATATAGAATGGTGATGTCCAATTTAGCTGAATAATGTGTTTAAAGATAAATTTACTGTATCTTTGGTTTTTTGGTCTGTTTGTTTTCGATTTATTGATTAGGAGTATTTCCTCATAATTCTTGTTTCTACTTATTTATATATAATCTACAAGAGTTTCCAACACATGATGGGAGGAATATAATGACAATAGCCTTTGGATTGACATAGTGAGGAACTTTTGAGTTATACATTATAATATTTTTAGCAACTGATGCTATTTATTATTTTTTAAAATAATTTTTGTAGATGTATTATGAACATTGCATTGTGTTGCAGAGCCTTGTAAGATGTTATAAGATAGTTTAAATTTCTCTTTTCATTAATTATCATGAACAGAGAGTTTTAAAATATATATTTTTACCTTAACCTCATGGTTATTTTTCCTTTCCTTTTTCATTTTATACTGTCTACTTTAAATTCCAGGTTTATGGTAAGATATTCTCCTTATGAAAATCTCCAAGGACTCATTAAACCACTCTTAGAAAAATTTAGTGGCGTCTACTTTAAAATAACTAAAATCACCGAAATCCTCTAAATCATTTAAGTGATTTAAGAATTTACTTTTGGATTGTACTTACCTTGCAGGGGAATATAAAGAGATGAATGGGCTGCAGAGTTGTCAGAGTGAATTTCTTAAGATAAAATAATGGAGGGAAGGAACTTTTATTATACTACTTAGAGATAACAGACTAATAATTAAAGTGTCTTCCTACTTGCAAGAATTCAAAGGCATAATACGTTTTGTTTGATTAATTTATCTTCAAACATTTCACTTAGGATTTTGACCCTTTATGCCAGGGATTGGCAAAATTTTTTCTGTAAAGGGCTGAATATTAAATATTTGGGCCATTTGAACTACATGAGATCTCTGTTGCATATTTCTTAGTCATTGTTGGTTTATATTTTGTTTGTTTGATGTGGCTCAGTGATAAAGAATCTGCCTGTTAATGAAGGAGATGCAAGAGACATGAGTTCATTCCCTGGGTCAGGAAGATCCCCTGGAAGAGGAAATGACAGTCTATACCAGTATTCTTTCCTAGAAACTCTCATGAACAGAGGAGCCTGGCGGGCTACTGTCCATAGGGTTTTAGCGACTTAGAGTTGGACACAACTTAGCAGCTGAGCACAGCACACATACAGCGTAAACAGCAAAGCTTCCCTGGTATCCAGTTGTTTCTTACAACTCACGTTTGTCAGCACTGGTTTGGAGCTCTGGGTTATATGCCAGTTCAGTGGTGTAGGGAAACTTGCTTAACATTTCTGGGCCTCAATTTCCTTATCTGCAAAATAGTATGAAAAGCTCATAACACGGTGTTCGACATGGTGTAAAATGCCTTCTGTGTTAAACATCAGGCAACTTCCTAGGTCCTATCTCTAGTTCTGTTGAAATTACCATCATTCATTGTTTCTAATTAAATTGTCATTTTCATTTACGTATTTCAACTTTCCTCCAAAAATGTATCAGGTACAAATGGAAATAATTAAAATATTCTGTTGCCATGTTGACTGCATTTTAAATCAGATGTATTGGGAGTGGGGGTGCTTACTTGGGTATAATAATCCCTCAAACAGGAAATTTATAAATTACTACTATTAGCTCCCTTTGAAATTTTATGTGGTGGTGGTTGAAATTATATAGGCATTTATTAATTCCTGGCATGAATTGATTGAGTAAATCATAATGCTTATTATAATATAATAAACATTATCTGAAAACATACACATGTATACACAGAGCAAGAGAAAGTATGAATTAAGAGATAAAGACATAGCAAATCCCAAACTAATTTTTGCTGACAAGCAGCTTTATCTCACAATAACTCCAGATTCTGATTTCTCCCTTACTGAATAAGTTGTTATTTTAAAATAATTGTATTTAATTTAAACCCCATAATTTTAAAAAGTGCCTACTGAGGGTTTGTTTCTTACACAAAAATTCAACTGATGTTTAAAAAAAACTACAAAGATAATATAATCAGATATCTATTCAAATTAGTTGTCCTCCTTCCCTTACATAGTTCTTTCATGTGAATAATGAAGAAGTAAAACATGGTATCTTACTGCTTATTGAAAACAACAACAAAGTTCCAAACTGAGTTTATTCGATCACCAGATGGAAGAAGGCTTCGCTGTACTATGGGAGACAGAGTGGTTTCAGTGTTAACTCATGATAGGCTTTGCTTCAGTGAAGTAGGGGAGTGAATGTGAAAGGCAGCTTGGTGAGACCATGGGCTGTGCGGGCAGAGTTCAGTAGAACCAGGAGCAGGAGAGACAGCAGTGAAACCAGGCAAAGCATAGACCTGGACAGACAGAGCCTCCAGAGAGGAAATGAAAGTCTGGCAGCACTGTCTTGATAATCACCAAGCTTTATTTTGCTTGTAGATACACATGAACTTGGAGCATGGGAGGATATGACTGTTTGAAAAGTAGAAATATTAGTCACTCAGTCATGTCCAACTCTTTGCAACCCCGTGGACTGTAGCCTGCTAGGCTCCTCTGTCCATAGAATTCTTCAGGCAAGAAGACAGGAGTGTGTGGCCATTCCCTCTCCAGGGGATCTTCCCCACCCAAGGATCAAACCTAGATCTCCTGCATCACAGGCAGATTCTTTACTGTCTAAGCCAGCAAGAAAGCCCTTGCATGTTTAGATAGGTATAAATACATGAGTTTGACCATCTGGTGATGTCCATGTGTAGAGTCTTCTCTTGTGTTGTTGGAAGAGGGTGTTTGCTATGACTAGTACATTCTCTTGGCAAAACTCTATTAGCCTTTGCCCTGCATCATTCTGTACTCCAAGGCCAAATTTGCCTGTTACTCTAGGTATTTCTTGACTTCCTACTTTTGCATTCCAGTCCCTTATAATGAAAAGGATCTCTTTTTTGGGTGTTCGTTCTGTAATGAAGGACCTCTTTTTGGGGTCTTGTAGGTCTTTGTGGAGCCGTTCAACTTCAGCTTCTTCAGCATTAATGGTTGGGGCATAGACTTGGATTACTGTGATATTGAATGGTTTGCCTTGGAAACGAACAGAGATCATTCTTTCGTTTTTGAGATTGCATCCAAGTACTGCATTTCGGACTCTTTTGTTGACTATGATGGCTACTCCATTTCTTCTAAGGGGTTCTTGCCCACAGTAGTAGACATAATGGTCATCTGAGTTAAATTCACCCATTCCAGGGCATTTAATTCACTACTCCTAAAATGTCGATGTGCACTCTTACCATCTCCTATTTGGCCACTTCCAATTTGCCTTGATTCATGGACCTAATATTCCAGGTTCCTATGCAATATTGCTCTTTACAGCATCGGGCTTTACTTCTGTCACCAGTCACATCCACAACTGGGTGTTGTTTTTGCATTGGCGCCGTCTATTCAGTCTTTCTGGAGTTATTTCTCCACTGATCTCCAGTAGCATATTGGGCACCTCCTGACCTGTCGAGTTCATCTTTCAGTGTCCTATCTTTTTTGCCTTTTCATACTGTTCATGGGGTTCTCAAGGCAAGAATACTGAAGTGGTTTGCCATTCCCTGCTCCAGTGGACCACATTTTGTCTGAACTCTGGAGTTGGACTATACAGAAAGCTGAGAGCTGAAGAATTGATGCTTTTGAACTGTGGTGTTGAAAAAGACTCTTGAGCGTCCCTTGGACAGTAAGGAGATCCAACTTTTCCATCCTAAAGGAAACAGTCCTAAATATTCATTGCAAGGACTGATGCTGAAGCTGAAACTCCAATACTTTGGCCACTTGATACAAAGAACTGACTCATTTGAAAAGACGCTGATGCTGGAAAAGTTTGAAGGTGGAAGAAGGGGACGATAGAGGATGAGGTAGTTGCATGGCATCACCGACTCAATGGACATGAGTTTGAGTAAACTCTGAGAGTTGGTGATGGACAGGGAGGCCTGGTGTGCTGCAGTCCATGGGGTCACATAGAGTCAGACACGACTGAGCAACTAAACTGAACTGAACATGTGTTTGGAGGATGACAAAAGAGCACATCAGTTTTGTCTGCTCTAAGATGCAGTTGTAGGATTTCTTTCCCTCTAAGGCGGGGCCGCAATGTTATCACTTCCTAAAAGGAGCCCCATCCAGATGGAGTCAGGATGTATTTCACTGGGTGCTCATGTTCACCGTCTATTTATTCGCTCCCTAGTCACCACTTTTTAAGGCCTGTCCTATGGCAGGCCTCATACATGGAGATGGTAGTTTTGGTCACTAACAAGCTTACCTGTGAATATGATGTGCATTTCAGCTTCTTTCATTCAAAGCACACACAGCTCCTGGAACATTTCTTGTAAATAAATTGCCAGACTGATGAGGTATAGAAAAGTGCTGGTCTTTTCTTGGAAGGTTTCGATGGCCTGTCTCTAGGCTTCTGGGATTTGGATTTTTTAGCAGAAGAGTAGAGCTCACTGGAGAGACTGAGCATGTGCTGGGGACCGTTATGTCTGCAGACAATTTTGTCATTACTGCTGGAGGGAGGATGGGCCAATAGCATCTAATAGGCAGAAGCCAGGCGTGCTACCTGTTGTCTTATAGTGCGCAGGGCAGACACTCAAGGAAGATGGTCCAGCTCAGGGAATTCCCTGATGATTCAGTGGTTAGGACACTGCATTTTCATTGTGGGGGCCCAGGTTCAATCCCTGGTCAGGGAACTAAGATCCCACAAGCCACACAGTGCAGCAAAAATAAATACATAAATTTGATTAAATAAATTTTTGAATTTTTTTAATTGAAAAAAAGATTGTCCAGCTCAAAATGTCAGTAATTTTGAGGCAGAGACCTCTGATGTAGAGGATTAGCACTGAGTCATGCATTCCACATAGCTACAGTCTGCCGAGGGTGACATTTCATGCAACAAGGACTCCCTGAGCAGCATCCACCTTCTTATAGTCTCACCCTGCAGGGAGTGGGGAGAGATAGGTTATTTAGGGACCATGCGTTTAGCCCTCAAAGTCTGTGGGAGACAAGAGTAAATGGCACTGGGATTCCTCCTCCTTTAATGCTCCTCTTAACTCAGCATTTTCCTGGTGCTCACATCAGTTGATGATGTAAGCAAGGAGACTTTGAAAGGAGAAGATACGCTGGAAAGCTGACAGGTGTGTGCAGAGTGAAGGACTCTTCTATTCACTTCACCTTGAAAAGGGCCTGGGTAGAGGGCAGGACCATAGCTTTCCTGTGTCTGAATCATAGCCCTTGTCTGAGATCAGCTTTCTGAATCATTTACCCTCCATGCCAGCAACTTGGAGTTTATCTTAGCCAAAGCTTGGGTTGTGAGCTGATTGAACCTATAGAGCATGCTTTTGTGAAGGGGAGGGCAGAAAGAAGAGATTAGGAGAGAAATAAACTCAACACAAATATGTGGATTTAGGGAAGCAAAGTCAATAGACCTGCTCCCCCTGGTGGGATAGATGCTGTGATCATGCATAGATACAGTCTCCACCGACTCGTGACAAGAGCTTTCACTCACTGGGTTCTATGATGACATGAATTTATACCACCAACCTGAAGCATTAATTTTAAATGAGCTGGCAGTGAGGAGTGTTTTGGAGAGCATGAGAAGAGAATAGGAAAACACTACAGTTTCTAGGTTAATGCTGAACAGTGCTTGATCCGGTCGCCATGCCTAGTCCTGCTACGGTAATGTCAACTAGTCAGCACTTCCAGCGTAAACGGGCCTAGCGTTTGTTTTTTGAGGCAGACTGCAAATTCCTTGAGAACCTTCAATCTGCCTCTTTCTCCTCTTGCTTGTACTTCTCCTTAGTCCTGTGTGCACCTGACGTTTTGATCCATTCATTTGGAGGCAATAAATGGAAGCCTTTCACAGATATCCTTAGGGAGCCTTTTGACTCCTGGGAGTTGATTTTTGCCCCTTTAGAGGCCTCTCCAAACCGTCAGCGGTGTGCATAGACTCTCTTTTTTGCTTTTGAAACAGTGGTGGTTTTTATCCACAAGATTGCTCTCCCAGTTGGGGCAGTCTGCCCCGCAGCAAACAGATGTTCACATCCACATCTCCCCTCTAGATGAATAAAATCCTCCCAGAGGCTACAGCTGGCTGGAAAAAGTTCTTTTGTGCTTCTGTGAAGCGTAACTGAGCCCTAAGCAATCACCTTTGATGTATATTTTGTGATTGGGGAAGAAAAATAAATAAATAAAAGCATTTTTATTTGCCATACTCTTTCTTGCAGATAAGAATTTTTTGTTGACTGAAGCCTGTATCCAATGAGAGCTTTGCCCTTAACCTAATAAGCAAAGGATTAAATTGAGTCGTGTCTCTTTCTTTATGTGGTTCTTCAGTTCTCTATGGTTTTTGGGCATAATACTTTCTCAGCAAAATGGGTCTGGTAACTGTCTTCCTTCCTAATCCCCATCTTGTTGGTTTGCTGAGAGAGTTTTCATTCAAGCATAAAATACTTTGTTCAGAGTCACCCTTCAAAAGGTGGAAGTTTAAGTCTATGGGCATGCTAAAAACGAAATGAGTATACTTATCTTTTGGAGGACATTAGTTTTGCCTCAGTACCTCGGATCCCCATCTTTCATAAGATCTAAGATCAATGTACTTTAAGGTAGCAACATTTGTCATAATTGCCTGATGTATTAGCATCCTTTAGTACCAAATATTAACTTTGACTGTGAGATCACTAAACCATATAATGATTTTGAACAAGGAATAATAACTTGACTTTTGAGGACTGGTAAAACTAAGAGCAAACTTCTGAGTCAATGACACACCCTTAGACACAAATTTAATCCTGGCATCTGAAAAAATGTTTCTTGAACCATATTTATGGAAATATGATAACTGAGTTTCTATATTCATAAAATTATGACTACTAATTTAGGCATAAAGAAATAAACCACAAAACACAGTGAGTGGGTAATCTGATTTTACCCATTTTGCTGCAAAGTGGTCAGAGACTAATATTTTCCCCATGTCAGGAGAGGAAACACTAGGAATGTTACTTTCAATAAAAGAAACACAGGCAGAAACCAACACAACACTGAAAAGCAATTATCCTCCAATTTTTAAAAAATTAATTTTAAA